>NC_054473.1:108508439-108832398 GCF_017639515.1 Carcharodon carcharias | reverse complement strand
CCAGTCCAGTCTTTCTCTAACTCTCTCTCCAGACCAGTCTTTCTCTCTCTCTCTCTCCAGTCCAGTCTTTCTCTCTCTCCCACTCCAAACTTTACCTCTCTCTCTCTCCAGTCCTTCTCTCTCTCTCTATTCTTTCTCTCTCTCTCTCTCTCCAGTCTTTCTCTCTCTTTTCCTGTGCAGTCTTTCTCTCTCTTTCTCCAGTCCAGTTTTTCTCTCTCTCCTGTCCACTCTTTCTCTCTCTCTCTCTCTCCAGTCCAATCTCTCTCTCTCTCTCTCTCCAGTCCATTCTCTCTCTCTTTCTCTCTCTACAGTCTTTCTCTGTCTCTCTCTCTCTCTCCCTCTCTCTCTACAGTCTTTCTCTCATTCTCCAGGCCAGTCTTTCTCTCTCTCCAGTCCAGTCTTTCTCTCTCTCTCTCTCTCTTCAGTCCAGTCTTTCTCTCTCTCTCTCTTCAGTTCAGTCTTTCTCTCTCTGTCTCTCTCTTCAGTCCAGTATTTCTCTCTCTCTCTCTCTCTCTCTCCTGTCCAGTCTTTCTCTGACCTTTTCTCTCTCTCTCCTGTCCAATCTTTCTTCTCTCTCTCTCTCTCTCTCTCTCCAGTCCAGTCTTTCTCTTTCCCTCCAGTCCAATTTTTCCCTCTATCTCTCCAGTCCAGTCTTTCTCTCTCTCTCTCCAGTCCAGTCTTTCTCTCTCTCTCTCCAGTCCAGTCTTTCTCACTCTCTCTCCACTCCAGTCTTTCTCTCTCTCTCTCTCCAGTCCAGTCATTCTCTCTCTATCTCTCTAACTCTCCAGTCTTTCTCTCTCTCTCTCTCCGGTCCATTCTTTCTCTCTCTCACTCTCCTGTCCAATCTTTCTCTCTCTATCTCTCCAGTCCAATCTTTAGTTCTCCTTTTCTCTCTCTCTCCAGTCCAATCTTTCTTCTGTCTCTCTCTCCAGTCCAGTCATTCTTTCTCTATGGCTCTCTCTCTCTCTCCAGTCTTTCTCTCTCTCTCTCTCCAGTCTTTCTCTCTTGCTCCAGTCCAGTCTTTCTCTTTGTCCAGTCCAGTCTTTCTCTCTCTCTCTCTTCAGTCCAGTCTTTCTCTCTCTGTCTCTCCAGTCCAGTCTTTCTCACTCTCTCTCTTCAGTCCAGTCTTTCTCTCTCTGTCTCTGCAGTCCAGTCTTTCTCTCTCTCTCTCTTCAGTCCAGTCTTTCTCTCACTCTCTCTCTCCAGTCCAGTCCTTCTCTCACTCTCTCTCCCGTGCAATCATTCTCTTTCTATCACTCTCACACACCAGTCTTTCTCTCTCGATTTCTCTCTCTCCAGTCTTTCTTTCTCTCTCTCTCCAGTCTTTCTCTCTTTCTCCAGTCCAGTCTTTCTCTCTCTCTCTTCAGTCCATTCCTTCTCTCTCTCTCTCCTCAGTCCATTTTTTCTCACGCTCTCCAGTCCAGTCTTTCTCTCTCTTCAGTCCAGTCTTTCTCTCTCTCCAGTCCAGTCTTTCTCTCTCTCTCTTCAGTCCAGTCTTTCTCTCTCTGTTCAGTCCAGTCTTTCTCTTTGTCTCCAGTACGGTCTTTCTCCTTGTCTCTCTCTCCAGTCCAATCTCTATCGCTCTCTCTCCAGTCCTGTCCTTCTCTCTCTCTCTCCTTCTCCAATCTTTTTCTCTCTCTCTCTCCAGTCCTTCTTTCTCTCTCTGCAGTCTTTCTCTCTCTCTCTCTCTCTCTATCCAGTCCAATCTTCTCTCTCTCTCTTCAGTTCAGTGCCTCTCTCTCCACAGTCCAATCTTTCTCTGTTTGTCTCTCCAGTCCAATTTCTCTCTCTCTCTCTCCTTTCCAATCTTTCTTCTCTCTCGCTCTCGCTCTCTCTCCAGTCCAATCTTTCTTCTGTCCCTCTCTCCAGTCCAGTCATTTTTTCTCTATCTCTCCCTCTCTCTCCAGTCTTTCTCTCTCTTTCTCCAGTCCAGTCTTTCTCTCTCTTTCTCCAGTCCACTCTTTCTCTCTCTCCTGTCCAGTTTTTCTCTCTCTCTCTCTCTCTCCAGTCCAGTCTCTCTCTCTCTCCCTCTCTCTCCCCCTCTCTCTCCAGTCTTTCTCACATTCTCCCGGCCAGTCTTTCTCTCTCTCCAGTCCAGTCTTTCTCTCTCTCTCTCTCTCCAGTCAAGTTTTTCTCTCTCTATCTCTCCAGTCCATTCTTTCTCTCAGCTTTTCTCTCTCTCTCTCCTGTCCAATCTTTCTTCTCTCTCGCTCTCGCTCTCTCTCCAGTCCAATCTTTCTTCTGTCGATCTCTACAGTCCAGTCATTCTCTCTCTCTCTCTCTCTCCAGTCCAGTCTTTCTGTCTCCCTCCAGTCCAATTGTTCTCTCTATGTCTCCAGTCGAGTCTTTCTCTCTATCTCTCCAGTCCAGTCTTTCTCTCTCTCTCTCCAGTCCAGTCTTTCTCTCTCTCTCTTCAGTCCAGTCTTTCTCTCTTCTCTCTCTTCAGTCCAGTCTTTCTCACTCTCTCTCCACTCCAGTCTTTCTCTCTCTCTCTCTCCAGTCCAGTCATTCTCTCTCTATCTCTCTAACTCTCCAGTCTTTCTCTCTCTCTCTCTCCGGTCCATGCTTTCTCTCTCTCACTCTCCTGTCCAATCTTTCTCTCTCTATCTCTCCAGTCCAATCTTTAGCTCTCCTTTTCTCTCTCTCTCCTGTCCAATCTTTCTTCTCTCTCACTCTCGCTCTCTCTCCAGTCCAATCTTTCTTCTGTCTCTCTCTCCAGTCCAGTCATTCTTTCTCTATGTCTCTCTCTCTCTCTCCAGTCTTTCTCTCTCTCTCTCTCCAGTCTTTCTCTCTTGCTCCAGTCCATTCCTTCTTTCTCTCCAGTCCAGTCTTTCTCTCTCTGTCTCTCCAGTCCAGTCTTTCTCTCTCTCTCTCTTCAGTCCAGTCTTTCTCTATCTGTCTCTCCAGTCTAGTCTTTCTCTCTCTCTCTTCAGTCCAGTCTTTCTCTCACTCTCTCTCTCCAGTCCAGTCTTTCTCTCACTCTCTCTCCCGTGCAGTTATTCTTTCTCTATCACTCTCACACACCAGTCTTTCTCTCTCGATCTCTCTCTCTCCACTCTTTCTTTATCTCTCTCTCCAGTCTTTCTCTCTTTCTCCAGTCCAGTCTTTCTCTCTCTCTCTTCAGTCCAGTCTTTCTCTCTCTCTCTCCTCAGTCCATTCTTTCTCTCGCTCTCCAGTCCAGTCTTTCTCTCTCTCCAGTCCAGTCTTACTCTCTCTCCTGTCCAGTCTTTCTCTCTCTCCAGTCCAGTCTTTCTCTCTCTCTCTCTTCATTCCAGTCTTTCTCTCTCTGTTCAGTCCAGTCTTTCTCTTTGTCTCCAGTCCGGTCTTTCTCCTTGTCTCTCTCTCCAGTCCAATCTCTATCGCTCTCTCTCCAGTCCTGTCCTTCTCTCTCTCTCTCCTTCTCCAATCTTTTTCTCTCTCTCTCTCCAGTCCTTCTTTCTCTCTCTGCAGTCTTTCTCTCTCTCTCTCTCTCTATCCAGTCCAGTCTTCTCTCTCTGTCTCTTCAGTCCAGTGCCTCTCTCTCCACCGTCCAATCTTTCTCTGTTTGTCTCTCCAGTCCAATCTCTCTCTCTCTCTCTCCTTTCCAATCTCTTCTCTCTCGCTCTCGCTCTCTCTCCAGTCCAATCTTTCTTCTGTCCCTCTCTCCAGTCCATTCAATTTTTCTCTATCACTCCCTCTCTCTCCAGTCTTTCTCTCTCTTTCTCCAGTCCACTCTTTCTCTCTCTCCAGTCCAGTCTTTCTCTCTCTCTCTCTCCAGTCCAGTCTCTCTCTCTCTCTCCCTCTCTCTCCCTCTCTCTCTCCAGTCTTTCTCACATTCTCCAGGCCAGTCTTTCTCTCTCTCCAGTCCAGTCTTTCTCTCTCTCTCTCTCTCTCTCTCCAGTCAAGTCTTTCTCTTTCTCTCTCTTCATTCCAGTATTTCTCTCTCTCTCTCTTGAGTTCAGTCTTTCTCTCTCTATCTCTCCAGTCCATTCTTTCTCTCAGCTTTTCTCTCTCTCTCCTGTCCAATCTTTCTTCTCTCTCGCTCTCGCTCTCTCTCCAGTCCAATCTTTCTTCTGTCGATTTCTACAGTACAGTCATTCTCTCTCTCTCTCTCTCTCTCTCCAGTCCAGTCTTTCTCTCTCGCTCCAGTCCAATTTTTCTCTCTATCTCTCCAGTCCAGTCTTTCTCTCTATCTCCCCAGTCCAGTCTTTCTCTCTCTCTCTCCAGTCCAGTCTTTCTCTCTCTCTCTCTTCAGTCCAGTCTTTCTCACTCTCTCTCCACTCCAGTCTTTCTCTCTCTCTCTCTCCGGTCCATGCTTTCTCTCTCTCACTCTCCTGTCCAATCTTTCTCTCTCTATCTCTCCAGTCCAATCTTTAGCTCTCCTTTTCTCTCTCTCTCCTGTCCAATCTTTCTTCTCTCTCACTCTCGCTCTCTCTCCAGTCCAATCTTTCTTCTCTCTCTCTCTCCAGTCCAGTCATTCTTTCTCTTTGTCTCTCTCTCTCTCTCTCTCCAGTCTTTCTCTCTCTCTCTCTCCAGTCTTTCTCTCTTGCTCCAGTCCATTCCTTCTCTCTCTCCAGTCCAGTCTTTCTCTCTCTCTCTTCAGTCCAGTCTTTCTCTCTCTGTCTCTCCAGTCCAGTCTTTCTCTCTCTCTCTCTTCAGTCCAGTCTTTCTCTATCTGTCTCTCCAGTCTAGTCTTTCTCTCTCTCTCTTCAGTCCAGTCTTTCTCTCACTCTCTCTCTCCAGTCCAGTCTTTCTCTCACTCTCTCTCCCGTGCAGTCATTCTCTCTCTATCACTCTCACACACCAGTCTTTCTCTCTCGATCTCTCTCTCTCCACTCTTTCTTTATCTCTCTCTCCAGTCTTTCTCTCTTTCTCCAGTCCAGTCTTTCTCTCTCTCTCTCCTCAGTCCATTCTTTCTCTCGCTCTCCAGTCCAGTCTTTCTCTCTCTCCAGTCCAGTCTTACTCTCTCTCCTGTCCAGTCTTTCTCTCTCACCAGTCCAGTCTTTCTCTCTCTCTCTCTTCAGTCCAGTCTTTCTCTCTCTGTTCAGTCCAGTCTTTCTCTTTGTCTCCAGTCCAGTCTTTCTCCTTGTCTCTCTCTCCAGTCCAATCTCTATCGCTCTCTCTCCAGTCCTGTCCTTCTCTCTCTCTCTCCTTCTCCAATCTTTTTTTCTCTCACTCTCCAGTCCTTCTTTCTCTCTCTGCAGTCTTTCTCTCTCTCTCTCTCTCTATCCAGTCCAGTCTTCTCTCTCTGTCTCTTCAGTCCAGTGCCTCTCTCTCCACAGTCCAATCTTTCTCTGTTTGTCTCTCCAGTCCAATCTCTCTCTCTCTCTCTCCTTTCCAATCTTTCTTCTCTCTCGCTCTCGCTCTCTCTCCAGTCCAATCTTTCTTCTGTCTCTCTCTCCAGTCCAGTCATTCTTTCTCTATCTCTCTCTCTCTCTCCAGTCTTTCTCTCTCTTTTCCAGTCCAGTTTTTCTCTCTCTCCTGTCCTCTCTTTCTCTCTCTCTTTCTCTCCAGTCCAATCTCTCTCTCTCTCACTCTCTCTCTCCAGTCCAGTCTCTCTCTCTTTCTCTCTCTACAGTCTTTCTCTGTCTCTCTCTCTCTCTCTCCCTCTCTCTCTACAGTCTTTCTCTCATTCTCCAGGCCAGTCTTTCTCTCTCTCCATTCCAGTCTTTCTCTCTCTCACTCTCTTCAGTCTAGTCTTTCTCTCTCTCTCTCTTCAGTCCCGTCTTTCTCTCTCTCTCTCTTCAGCTCAGTTTTTCTCTCTCTGTCTCTCTCTTCAGTCCAGTCTTTCTCTTTGTCTCCAGTCCATTCTTTCTCCTTGTCTCTCTCTCCAGTCCAATCTCTATTGCTCTCTCTCCAGTCCTGTCCTTCTCTCTCTCTCTCCTTCTCCAATCTTTTTTTCTCTCTCTCTCCAGTCCTTCTTTCTCTCTCTGCAGTCTTTCTCTCTCCCTCTCTCTCTCTCCAGTCTTTCTCTCTCTCTCTCTCCAGTCTTTCTCTCTTTCTCCAGTCCAGTCTTTCTCTCTCTCTCTTCAGTCCAGTCTTTCTCTCTCTCTCTCCTCAGTCCATTCTTTCTCTCTCTCTCTCCAGTCCAGTCTTTCTCTTTCTCCAGTCCAGTCTTTCCCTCTGTCCAGTCCAGTCTTTCTCACTCTCCAGTCCAGTCTTTCTCTCTCTCTCTTCAGTCCAGTCTTTCTCTTTGTCTCCAGTCCGGTCTTTCTCCTTGTCTCTCTCTCCAGTCCAATCTCTATCGCTCTCTCTCCAGTCCTGTCCTTCTCTCTCTCTCTCCTTCTCCAATCTTTTTCTCTCTCTCTCTCCAGTCCTTCTTTGTCTCTCTGCAGTCTTTCTCTCTCTCTCTCTCTCTTTCTCCTGTCCAGTCTTCTCTCTCTCTCTCTTCAGTCCAGTGCCTCTCTCTCTACAGTCTAATCTTTCTCTGTTTGTCTCTCCAGTCCAATCTCTATCCCTCTCTCTCCTTTCCAATCTTTCTTCTCTCTCGCTCTCGCTCTCTCTCCAGTCCGATCTTTCTTCTGTCTCTCTCTCCAGTCCAGTCATTCTTTCTCTATCTCTCTCTCTCTCTCCAGTCTTTCTCTCTCTTTTCCAGTCCAGTTTTTCTCTCTCTCCTGTCCTCTCTTTCTCTCTCTCTTTCTCTCCATTCCAATCTCTCTCTCTCTCACTCTCTCTCTCCAGTCCAGTCTCTCTCTCTTTCTCTCTCTACAGTCTTTCTCTGTCTCTCTCTCTCTCTCTCCCTCTCTCTCTACAGTCTTTCTCTCATTCTCCAGGCCAGTCTTTCTCTCTCTCCATTCCAGTCTTTCTCTCTCTCACTCTCTTCAGTCTAGTCTTTCTCTCTCTCTCTCTTCAGCTCAGTCTTTCTCTCTCTGTCTTTCTCTTCAGTCCAGTCTTTCTCTCTCTCTCTCTTCATTCCAGTCTTTCTCTCTCTCTCTCTTCAGTTCAGTCTTTATCTCTCTGTCTCTCTCTTCAGTCCAGTATTTCTCTCTCTCTCTCTCTCTCTCTCTCCTGTCCAGTCTTTCTCTCTCTCTCTCTTCAGTCCAGTCTTTCTCTTTGTCTCCAGTCCAGTCTTTCTCCTTGTCTCTCTCTCCAGTCCAATCTCTATTGCTCTCTCTCCAGTCCTGTCCTCTCTCTCTCTCCTTCTCCAATCTTTTTCTCTCTCTCTCTCCAGTCCTTCTTCTCTCTCTGCAGTCTTTCTCTCTCTCTCTCTTCAGTCCAGTCTTCTCTCTCTCTCTCTTCAGTCCAGTGCCTCTCCCTCCACAGTCCAATCTTTCTCTGTTTGTCTCTCCAGTCCAATCTCTCACTCTCTTTCTCCTTTTTAATCTTTCTTCTCTCTCGCTCTCGCTCTCTCTCCAGTCCAATCTTTCTTCTGTCTCTCTCTCCAGTCCAGTCATTTTTTCTTTATCTCTCCCTCTCTCTCCAGTCTTTCTCTCTCTTTCTCCAGTCCAGTCTTTCTCTCTCTTTCTCCAGTCCACTCTTTCTCTCTCTCCTGTCCAGTCTTTCTCTCTCTCTCTCTCCAGTCCAGTCTTTCTCTCTCCCTCTCTCTCCCTCTCTCTCTCCAGTCTTTCTCACATTCTCCAGGCCAGTCCTTCTCTCTCTCCAGTCCAGTCTTTCTCTCTCTCTCTCTCTCTCCCCAATCCAGTCTTTCTCTTTCTCTCTCCAGTCCAGTCTTTCTCTCTCTCTCTCTTTAGTTCAGTCTTTCTCTCTCTGTCTCTCTCTTCAGTCCAGTCCCTCTCTCTCCAGAGTACAATCTTTCTCTCTCTATCTCTCCAGTCCAGTCTTTCTCTCACCTTTTCTCTCTCTCTCCTGTCCAATCTTTCTTCTCTCTCGCTCTCGGTCTCTCTCCAGTCCAATCTTTCTTCTGTCGATCTCTACAGTCCAGTCATTCTCTCTCTCCAGTCCAGTCTTTCTCTCTCCCTCCAGTCCAATTTTTCTCTCTATCTCTCCAGTCGAGTCTTTCTCTCTATCCCTCCAGTCCAGTCTTTCTCTCTCTCCAGTCCAGTCTTTCTCTCTCTCTCTCTTCAGTCCAGTCTTTCTCTCTTCTCTCTCTTCAGTCCAGTCTTTCTCACTCTCTCTCCACTCCAGTCTTTCTCTCTCTCTCTCTCCAGTCCAGTCTTTCTCTCTCTCTCTCCACTCCAGTCTTTCTCTCTCTCTCTCTCTCCAGTCCAGTCATTCTCTCTCTATCTCTTTAGTTCAGTCTTTCTCTCTCTGTCTCTCTTCAGTCCAGTCCCTCTCTCTCCGGAGTACAATCTTTCTCTCTCTATCTGTACAGTCCAATCTTTCTCTCAACTGTTCTCTCTCTCTCCTGTCCAATCTTTCTTCTGTCTCTCTCTCTAGTCCAGTCATCCTTTCTCTATCTCTCTCCCTCTCTCTCTCTCCAGTCTTTCTCTCTCTTTCTCCAGTCCAGTGTTTCTCTCACTTTCTCCAGTCCACTCTTTCTCTCTCTCCTGTCCAGTCTTTCTCTCTCTATCTCTTTCCAGTCCAGTCTTTCTCTCTCTCTCCAGTCAAATCTTTCTCTCTCTCTCTCCAGTCCAGTCTTTCTCTCTCTCTCTCTTCAGTCCAGTCTTTCTCTCTTCTCTCTCTTCAGTCCAGTCTTTCTCTCTTCTCTCTCTTCAGTCCAGTCTTTCTCACTCTCTCTCCACTCCAGTCTTTCTCTCTCTCTCTGCAGTCTTTCTCTCTCTCTCTCTCTCTCCAGTCCAGTCTTCTCTCTCTCTCTCTTCAGTCCAGTGCCCCTCTCTCCACAGTCCAATCTTTCTCTGTTTGTCTCTCCAGTCCAATCTCTCTCTCTCTCTACTTTCCAATCTTTCTTCTCTCTCGCTCTCACTCTCTCTCCAGTCCAATCTTTCTTCTGTCTCTCTCTCCAGTCCAGTCATTCTTTCTCTATCTCTCTCTCTCTCTCTCTCTCCAGTCTTTCTCTCTCTTTTCCAGTGCAGTCTTTCTCTCTATTTCTCCAGTCCAGTTTTTATATCTCTCCTGTCCACTCTTTCTCTCTCTCTGTCTCCAGTCCAATCTCTCTCTCTCTCTCTCTCCAGTCCAGTCTCTCTCTCTTTCTCTCTCTACAGTCTTTCTCTGTCTCTCTCTCTCTCTCTCCCTCTCTCTCTACAGTCTTTCTCTCATTCTCCAGGCCAGTCTTTCTCTCTCTCCAGTCCAGTCTTTCTCTCTCTCACTCTCTTCAGTCCAGTCTTTCTCTCTCTCTCTCTCTTCAGTCCAGTCTTTCTCTCTCTCTCTCTTCAGCTCAGTTTTTCTCTCTCTGTCTCTCTCTTCAGTCCAGTCTTTCTCTCTCTCTCTCTTCAGTCCAGTCTTTCTCTCTCTCTCTCTTCAGTTCAGTCTTTCTCTCTCTGTCTCTCTCTTCAGTCCAGTATTTCTCTCTCTCTCTCTCTCCTGTCCAGTCTTTCTCTCTCTCTCTTCAATCCAGTCTTTGTCTCTCTCTCTCTTTAGTTCAGTCTTTCTCTCTCTGTCTCTCTTCAGTCCAGTCCCTCTCTCTCCAGAGTACAATCTTTCTCTCTCTATCTCTACAGTCCAATCTTTCTCTCAACTTTTCTCTCTCTCTCCTGTCCAATCTTTCTTCTGTCTCTCTCTCTAGTCCAGTCATCCTTTCTCTATCTCTCTCCCTCTCTCTCTCTCCAGTCTTTCTCTCTCTTTCTCCAGTCCAGTGTTTCTCTCACTTTCTCCAGTCCACTCTTTCTCTCTCTCCTGTCCAGTCTTTCTCTCTCTATCTCTTTCCAGTCCAGTCTTTCTCTTTCTCTCCAGTCCAATCTTTCTCTCTCTCTCTCCAGTCCAGTCTTTCTCTCTCTTTCTCTCCAGTCCAGTCTTTCTCTCTCTCTCTCTTCAGTTCAGTCTTTCCCTTTCTCTCTCTCTCTCCAGTCCAGTCTTTCCTTCTCTCTCTCTCTCTCTCTCTCTCTCCAGTCCAGTCTTTCTCTCACTCTCTCTCCAGTGCAGTCATTCTCTCTCTATCACTCTCACACACCAGTCTTTCTCTCTCGCTCTCTCTCTCTCTAGTCTTTCTTTCTCTCTCTCTCCAGCCTTTCTCCCTCCCTCTCTCTCCAGTCTTTCTCTCTTTCTCCAGTCCAGTCTTTCTCTCTCTCCAGACCAGTCTTTCTCGCTCTCTCTTCAGTCCAGTCTTTCTCTCTCTCTACTCAGTCCATTCTTTCTCTCTCTCCAGTCCAGTCTTTCTCTTTCTCCAGTCCAGTCTGTCTCTCACTCAGTCCAGTCATTCGCTCTCTCAAGTCCAGTCTTTCTCTCTCTCTCTCTTCAGCTCAGTTTTTCTCTCTCTGTCTCTCTCCTCAGTCCAGTCTTTCTCTCTCTCTCTCTTCAGTCCAGTCTTTCTCTCTCTCTCTCTTCAGTTCAGTCTTTCTCTCTCTGTCTCTCTCTTCAGTCCAATATTTCTCTCTCTCTCTCTCTCTCTCCTGTCCAGTCTTTCTCTCTCTCTCTCTTCAGTCCAGTCTTTCTCTCTCTCTCTCTTTAGTTCAGTCTTTCTCTCTCTGTCTCTCTTCAGTCCAGTCCCTCTCTCTCCGGAGTACAATCTTTCTCTCTCTATCTGTACAGTCCAATCTTTCTCTCAACTGTTCTCTCTCTCTCCTGTCCAATCTTTCTTCTGTCTCTCTCTCTAGTCCAGTCATCCTTTCTCTATCTCTCTCCCTCTCTCTCTCTCCAGTCTTTCTCTCTCTTTCTCCAGTCCAGTGTTTCTCTCACTTTCTCCAGTCCACTCTTTCTCTCTCTCCTGTCCAGTCTTTCTCTCTCTATCTCTTTCCAGTCCAGTCTTTCTCTCTCTCTCCAGTCAAATCTTTCTCTCTCTCTCTCCAGTCCAGTCTTTCTCTCTCTTTCTCTCCAGTCCAGTCTTTCTCTCTCTCTCTCTTCAGTCCAGTCTTTCTCTCTTCTCTCTCTTCAGTCCAGTCTTTCTCTCTTCTCTCTCTTCAGTCCAGTCTTTCTCACTCTCTCTCCACTCCAGTCTTTCTCTCTCTCTCTCTCCAGTCCAGTCATTCTCTCTCTATCTTTCTAACTCTCCAGTCTTTCTCTCTCTCTCTCTCCGGTCCATGCTTTCTCTCTCTCACTCTCCTGTCCAATCTTTCTCTCTCTATCTCTCCAGTCCAATCTTTCTCTCTCTCTCTCTTCAGTCCAGTCTTTCTCTCTCTGTCTCTCCAGTCCAGTCTTTCTCTCTCTCTCTCTTCAGTTCAGCCCTTCTCTTTCTCTCACTCTCTCTCTCCAGTCCAGTCTTTCTATCACTCTCTCTCCCGTGCAGTCATTCTCTCTCTATCACTCTCACACACCAGTCTTTCTCTCTCGATCTCTCTCTCTCCAGTCTTTTTTTATCTCTCTCTCCAGTCTTTCTCTCTTTCTCCAGTCCAGTCTTTCTCTCTCTCTCTCTTCAGTCCATTCTTTCTCTCTCTCTCTCCTCAGTCCATTCTTTCTCTCTCTCTCTCCAGTCCAGTCTTTTTCTCTCTCCAGTCCAGTCTTTCTCTCTCTCTCTTCAGTCCAGTCTTTCTCTCTCTGTTCAGTCCAGTCTTTCTCTTTGTCTCCAGTCCAGTCTTTCTCCTTGTCTCTCTCTCCAGTCCAATCTCTATCGCTCTCTCTCCAGTCCTGTCCTTCTCTCTCTCTCTCCTTCTCCAATCTTTTTCTCTCTCTCTCTCCCTCTCCAGTCCTTCTCTCTCTCTCTGCAGTCTTACTCTCTCTCTCTCTCTCTCTTCAGTCCAGTGCCTCTCTCTCCACAGTCCAATCTTTCTCTGTTTGTCTTTCCAGTCCAATCTCTCTCTCTCTCTCCTTTCCAATCTTTCTTCTCTCTCGCTCTCGCTCTCTCTCCAGTCCAATCTTTCTTCTGTCCCTCTCTCCAGTCCAGTCATTTTTTCTCTATCTCTCCCTCTCGCTCCAGTCTTTCTCTCTCTTTCTCCAGTCCAGTCTTTCTCTCTCTTTCTCCAGTCCACTCTTTCTCTCTCTCCTGTCCAGTCTTTCTCTCTCTCTCTCTCCCTCTCTCTCCCTCTCTCTCTCCAGTCTTTCTCACATTCTCCAGGCCAGTCTTTCTCTCTCTCCAGTCCAGTCTTTCTCTCTCTCTCTTCAGTCCAGTCTTTCTCTCTCTGTTCAGTCCAATCTTTCTCTTTGTCTCCAGTCCAGTCTTTCTCCTTGTCTCTCTCTCCATTCCAATCTCTATCGCTCTCTCTCCAGTCCTGTCCTTCTCTCTCGCTCTCCTTCTCCAATCTTTTTCTCTCTCTCTCTCCAGTCCTTCTTTCTCTCTCTGCAGTCTTTCTCTCTCTCTCTCTCTCTCTCCAGTCCAGTCTTCTCTCTCTCTCTCTTCAGTCCAGTGCCCCTCTCTCCACAGTCCAATCTTTCTCTGTTTGTCTCTCCAGTCCAATCTCTCTCTCTCTCCTTTCCAATCTTTCTTCTCTCTCGCTCTCACTCTCTCTCCAGTCCAATCTTTCTTCTGTCTCTCTCTCTCCAGTCTTTCTCTCTCTTTTCCAGTGCAGTCTTTCTCTCTATTTCTCCAGTCCAGTTTTTCTATCTCTCCTGTCCACTCTTTCTCTCTCTCTCTCCTGTACAATCTCTCTCTCTCTCTCTCTCTCTGTCTCCAGTCCAGTCTCTCTCTCTTTCTCTCTCTACAGTCTTTCTCTGTCTCTCTCTCTCTCTCTCCCTCTCTCTCTACAGTCTTTCTCTCATTCTCCAGGCCAGTCTTTCTCTCTCTCCAGTCCAGTCTTTCCTTCTCTCTCTCTCTCTCTCTCTCCAGTCCAGTCTTTCTCTCACTCTCTCTCCAGTGCAGTCATTCTCTCTCTATCACTCTCACACACCAGTCTTTCTCTCTCACTCTCTCTCTCTCTAGTCTTTCTTTCTCTCTCTCTCCAGCCTTTCTCCCTCCCTCTCTCTCCAGTCTTTCTCTCTTTCTCCAGTCCAGTCTTTCTCTCTCTCCAGACCAGTCTTTCTCGCTCTCTCTTCAGTCCAGTCTTTCTCTCTCTCTACTCAGTCCATTCTTTCTCTCTCTCTCTCCAGTCCAGTCTTTCTCTTTCTCCAGTCCAGTCTGTCTCTCACTCAGTCCAGTCATTCGCTCTCTCAAGTCCAGTCTTTCTTTCTCTCTCTCTTCAGCTCAGTTTTTCTCTCTCTGTCTCTCTCCTCAGTCCAGTCTTTCTCTCTCTCTCTCTTCAGTCCAGTCTTTCTCTCTCTCTCTCTTCAGTTCAGTCTTTCTCTCTCTGTCTCTCTCTTCAGTCCAATATTTCTCTCTCTCTCTCTCTCTCTCCTGTCCAGTCTTTCTCTCTCTCTCTCTTCAGTCCAGTCTTTCTCTCTCTCTCTCTTTAGTTCAGTCCTTCTCTCTCTGTCTCTCTTCAGTCCAGTCCCTCTCTCTCCGGAGTACAATCTTTCTCTCTCTATCTGTACAGTCCAATCTTTCTCTCAACTTTTCTCTCTCTCTCCTGTCCAATCTTTCTTCTGTCTCTCTCTCTAGTCCAGTCATCCTTTCTCTACCTCTCTCCCTCTCTCTCTCTCCAGTCTTTCTCTCTCTTTCTCCAGTCCAGTGTTTCTCTCACTTTCTCCAGTCCACTCTTTCTCTCTCTCCTGTCCAGTCTTTCTCTCTCTATCTCTTTCCAGTCCAGTCTTTCTCTCTCTCTCCAGTCCAATCTTTCTCTCTCTCTCTCCAGTCCAGTCTTTCTCTCTCTTTCTCTCCAGTCCAGTCTTTCTCTCTCTCTCTCTTCAGTCCAGTCTTTCTCTCTTCTCTCTCTTCAGTCCAGTCTTTCTCTCTTCTCTCTCTTCAGTCCAGTCTTTCTCTCTCTGTTCAGTCCAGTCTTTCTCTTTGTCTCCAGTCCAGTCTTTCTCCTTGTCTCTCTCTCCAGTCCAATCTCTATCGCTCTCTCTCCAGTCCTGTCCTTCTCTCCCTCTCTCCTTCTCCAATCTTTTTCTCTCTCTCTCTCCCTCTCCAGTCCTTCTCTCTCTCTCTGCAGTCTTACTCTCTCTCTCTCTCTCTCTTCAGTCCAGTGCCTCTCTCTCCACAGTCCAATCTTTCTCTGTTTGTCTCTCCAGTCCAATCTCTCTCTCTCTCTCTCCTTTCCAATCTTTCTTCTCTCTCGCTCTCGCTCTCTCTCCAGTCCAATCTTTCTTCTGTCCCTCTCTCCAGTCCAGTCATTTTTTCTCTATCTCTCCCTCTCGCTCCAGTCTTTCTCTCTCTTTCTCCAGTCCAGTCTTTCTCTCTCTTTCTCCAGTCCACTCTTTCTCTCTCTCCTGTCCAGTCTTTCTCTCTCTCTCTCTCCCTCTCTCTCCCTCTCTCTCTCCAGTCTTTCTCACATTCTCCAGGCCAGTCTTTCTCTCTCTCCAGTCCAGTCTTTCTCTCTCTCTCTTCAGTCCAGTCTTTCTCTCTCTGTTCAGTCCAGTCTTTCTCTTTGTCTCCAGTCCAGTCTTTCTCCTTGTCTCTCTCTCCATTCCAATCTCTATCGCTCTCTCTCCAGTCCTGTCCTTCTCTCTCTCTCTCCTTCTCCAATCTTTTTCTCTCTCTCTCTCCAGTCCTTCTTTCTCTCTCTGCAGTCTTTCTCTCTCTCTCTCTCTCTCTCCAGTCCAGTCTTCTCTCTCTCTCTCTTCAGTCCAGTGCCCCTCTCTCCACAGTCCAATCTTTCTCTGTTTGTCTCTCCAGTCCAATCTCTCTCTCTCTCCTTTCCAATCTTTCTTCTCTCTCGCTCTCACTCTCTCTCCAGTCCAATCTTTCTTCTGTCTCTCTCTCTCCAGTCTTTCTCTCTCTTTTCCAGTGCAGTCTTTCTCTCTATTTCTCCAGTCCAGTTTTTCTATCTCTCCTGTCCACTCTTTCTCTCTCTCTCTCTCCAGTCCAATCTCTCTCTCTCTCTCTCTCTCTGTCTCCAGTCCAGTCTCTCTCTCTTTCTCTCTCTACAGTCTTTCTCTGTCTCTCTCTCTCTCTCTCCCTCTCTCTCTACAGTCTTTCTCTCATTCTCCAGGCCAGTCTTTCTCTCTCTCCAGTCCAGTCTTTCTCTCTCTCATTCTCTTGAGTCCAGTCTTTCGCTCTGTCTCTCTCTTCAGTCCAGTCTTTCTCTCTCTCTCTCTTCAGCTCAGTTTTTCTCTCTCTGTCTCTCTCTTCAGTCCAGTCTTTCTCTCTCTCTCTCTTCAGTCCAGTCTTTCTCTCTCTCTCTCTTCAGTTCAGTCTTTCTCTCTCTGTCTCTCTCTTCAGTCCAGTCTTTCTCTCTCTCTCTCTCTCTCTCTCTCTCCTGTCCAGTCTTTCTCTCTCTCTCTTCAGTCCAGTCTTTCTCTCTCTCTCTCTTTAGTTCAGTCTTTCTCTCTCTGTCTCTCTTCAGTCCAGTCTTTCTCTCTCTCTCTCTTTAGTTCAGTCTTTCTCTCTCTGTCTCTCTTCAGTCCAGTCCCTCTCTCTCCGGAGTACAATCTTTCTCTCTCTATCTGTACAGTCCAATCTTTCTCTCAACTTTTCTCTCTCTCTCCTGTCCAATCTTTCTTCTGTCTCTCTCTCTAGTCCAGTCATCCTTTCTCTATCTCTCTCCCTCTCTCTCTCTCCAGTCTTTCTCTCTCTTTCTCCAGTCCAGTGTTTCTCTCACTTTCTCCAGTCCACTCTTTCTCTCTCTCCTGTCCAGTCTTTCTCTCTCTATCTCTTTCCAGTCCAGTCGTTCTCTCTCTCTCCAGTCCAATCTTTCTCTCTCTTTCTCTCCAGTCCAGTCTTTCTCTCTCTCTCTCTTCAGTTCAGTCTTTCCCTTTCTCTCTCTCTCTCCAGTCCAGTCTTTCCTTCTCTCTCTCTCTCTCTCTCTCCAGTCCAGTCTTTCTCTCACTCTCTCTCCAGTGCAGTCATTCTCTCTCTATCACTCTCACACACCAGTCTTTCTCTCTCGCTCTCTCTCTCTCTAGTCTTTCTTTCTCTCTCTCTCCAGTCTTTCTCCCTCCCTCTCTCTCCAGTCTTTCTCTCTTTCTCCAGTCCAGTCTTTCTCTCTCTCCAGACCAGTCTTTCTCGCTCTCTCTTCAGTCCAGTCTTTCTCTCTCTCTCTATTCAGTCAATTCTTTCTCTCTCTCTCTCCAGTCCAGTCTTTCTCTTTCTCCAGTCCAGTCTTTCTCTCTCTCAGTCCAGTCATTCGCTCTCTCAAGTCCAGTCTTTCTCTCTCTCTCTTCAGTCCAGTCTTTCTCTCTCTCTTCAGTCCAGTCTTTCTCTCTCTCTCCAGTCCAGTCTTTCTCCTTGTCTCTCTCTCCAGTCCAATCTCTCTCGCTTTCTCTCTCCAGTCCAGTCCGTCTCTCTCTCTCCTTCTCCAATCTTTTTTTCTCTCTCTCTCCAGTCCTTCTCTCTCTCTCTCTCTCTCCAGTCCAGTCTTCTCTCTCTGTCTCTTCAGTCCAGTCCCTCTCTCCGCAATCCAATCTTTCTCTCTTTGCCTCTCCAGTCCAATCTTTCTCTCTCTCTCCAGTCCAATCTTTCTCTCTCTCACTCTCCTGTCCAATCTTGCTCTCTCTATCTCTCCAGTCCAATCTTTTGCTCTCCTTTTCTCTCTCTCTCCTGTCCAATCTTTCTTCTCTCTCACTCTGGTTCTCTCTCCAGTCCAATCTTTCTTCTGTCTCTCTCTCCAGTCCAGTCATTCTTTCTCTATCTCTCTCTCTCTCTCTCTCCAGTCTTTCTCTCTCTTTTTCAGTCCAGTCTTTCTATCTCTTTCTCCTTTCCACTCTTTCTCTCTCTCCTGTCCACTCTTTCTCTCTCTCTCCCTCTCCAGTCCAGTCTTTCTAGCTCTCTCTCTCATCAGTCCAGTCTTTCTCTCTCTCTTTCCAGAGCAGTCTTTCTCTCTCTCTATCTCTCCAGTCCAGTCTCTGTCTCTTTCTCTCTCTCTCTCCCTCTCTCTCTCCAGTCTTTCTCTCATTCTCCAGGCCACTCTTTCTCTCTCTCCAGTCCAGTCTTTCTCTCTCTCACTCTCATCAGTCCAGTCTTTCTCTCTCTCTCTCTCTCCAGTCCAGTCTTTCTCTCTCTCTCTCTTCAGTCCAGTCTTTCTCTCTCTCTCTCTCTTCAGCTCAGTTCTTCTCTCTCTGTCTCTCTCTTCAGTCCAGTCATTCTGTCTCTCTCTCTTCAGTCCAGTCTTTCTCTCTCTCTCTCTTCAGTTCAATCTTTCTCTCTCTGTCTCTCTTCAGTCCAGTCCCTCTCTCTCCGGAGTACAATCTTTCACTCTCTATCTCTCCAGTCCAATCTTTCTCTCACCTTTTCTCTCTCTCTCCTGTCCAATCTTTCTTCTCTTTCGCTCTCGCTTCTTCTCCAGTCCAATCTTTCTTCTGTCTCTCTCTCTCCAGTCCAGTCTTTCTCTCTCTCTCCAGTCGAATTTTTCTCTCTATCTCTCCAGTCCACTCTTTCTCTCTATCTCTCAAGTCCAGTCTTTCTCTCTCTCTCTCCAGTCCAGTCTTTCTCTCTCTCTCTCTTCAGTCCAGTCTTTCTCTCTCTCTCTCTCTTCAGTCTAGTCTTTCTCACTCTCTCTCCAGTCCAGTCTTTCTCTCTCTCTCTCTCCAGTCGAGTCATTCTCTCTCTCTCTAACTCTCCAGTCTTTGTCTCTCTCTCTCTCTCCGGTCCATGCTTTCTCTCTCTCACTCTCCTGTCCAATCTTTCTCTCTCTATCTCTACAGTCCAATCTTCAGCGCTCCTTTTCTCTCTCTCTCCTGTTCAATCTTTCTTCTCTCTCGCTGTCGCTCTCTCTCCAGTCCAATCTTTGTTCTGTCTCTCTCTCCAGTCCAGTCATTCTTTCTCTATCTCTCTCTCTCTCTCTCTCTCTCTCTCCAGTTTTTCTCTCTCTTTCTCCAGTCCAGTCTTTCTCTCTCTTTCTCCAGTCCACTCTTTCTCTCTCTCCTGTCCAGTCTTTCTCTCTCCCTCTCTCTTCAGTCCAGTCTCTCTCTCTCTCTCTCTCTCTCCAGTTTTTCTCTCTCTTTCTCCAGTCCAGTCTTTCTCTCTCTTTCTCCAGTCCACTCTTTCTCTCTCTCCTGTCCAGTCTTTCTCTCTCCCTCTCTCTTCAGTCCAGTCTCCCTCTCTCTCTCTCTGTCCAGTCCACTCTTTCTCTATCTTTTCCAGTGCAGTCTTTCTCTCTCTTTCTCCAGTCCACTCTTTCTCTCTCTACTGTCCAGTCTTTCACTCTCTCTCTCTCCAGTCCAGTCTCTCTCTCTCTCTCCCACTCCAGTCCAGTCTCTCTCTCTCTCTACAGTCTTTCTCTGTCTCTCTCTCTCTCTCTCTCTCTCTCTCCCTCTCTCTCTCCAGTCTTTCTCTCATTCTCCAGGCCAGTCTTTCTCTCTCTCCAGTCCAGTCTTTCTCTCTCTCACTCTCTTCAGTCCAGTCTTTCTCTCTCTCTCTCTCTCTCTTCAGTCCAGTCTTTCTCTCTCTCTCTCTTCAGCTCAGTTTTTCTCTCTCTGTCTCTCTCTTCAGTCCAGTCTTTCTCTCTCTCTCTCTTCAGTCCAGTCTTTCTCTCTCTCTCTCTTGAGTTCAATCTTTGTCTCTCTGTCTCTCTCTTCAGTCCAGTATTTCTCTCTCTCTCTCTCTCTCCTGTCCAGTCTTTCTCGCTCTCTCTCTTCAGTCCAGTCTTTCTCTCTCTCTCTCTTTAGTTCATTTTTTCTCTCTCTGTCTCTCTTTTCAGTCCAGTCCCTCTCTCTCCGGAGTACAATCTTTCTCTCTCTATCTCTACAGTCCAATCTTTCTCTCAACTTTTCTATCTCTCTCCTGTCCAATCTTTCTTCTGTCTCTCTCTCCAGTCCAGTCATTCTTTCTCTATCTCTCTCTCTCTCTCTCTCTCCAGTTTTTCTCTCTCTTTCTCCAGTCCAGTCTTTCTCTCTCTTTCTCCAGTCCAATCTTTCTCTCTCTCACTCTCCTGTGCAATCTTTCTCTCTCTATCTCTCCAGTCCAATTTTTAGCTCTCCTTTTCTCTCTCTCTCCTGCCCAATCCTTCTTCTCTCTCACTCTCGCTCTCTCTCCAGTCCAATCTTTCTTCTGTCTCTCTCTCCAGTCCAGTCATTCTTTCTCTATGTCTCTCTCTCTCTCTCTCTCCAGTTTTTCTCTCTCTTTCTCCAGTCCAGTCTTTCTCTCTCTTTCTCCAGTCCACTCTTTCTCTCTCTCCTGTCCAGTCTTTCTCTCTCCCTCTCTCTTCAGTGCAGTCTCTCTCTCTCTCTCTCTGTCCAGTCCACTCTTTCTCTATCTTTTCCAGTGCAGTCTTTCTCTCTCTTTCTCCAGTCCACTCTTTCTCTCTCTACTGTCCAGTCTTTCACTCTCTCTCTCTCCAGTCCAGTCTCTCTCTCTCTCTCCCACTCCAGTCCAGTCTCTCTCTCTCTCTCTCTCTACAGTCTTTCTCTGTCTCTCTCTCTCTCTCTCTCTCTCCCTCTCTCTCTCCAGTCTTTCTCTCATTCTCCAGGCCAGTCTTTCTCTCTCTCCAGTCCAGTCTTTCTCTCTCTCACTCTCTTCAGTCCAGTCTTTCTCTCTCTCTCTCTCTCTCTTCAGTCCAGTCTTTCTCTCTCTCTCTCTTCAGCTCAGTTTTTCTCTCTCTGTCTCTCTCTTCAGTCCAGTATTTCTCTCTCTCTCTCTCTCTCCTGTCCAGTCTTTCTCTCTCTCTCTCTTCAGTCCAGTCTTTCTCTCTCTCTCTCTTTAGTTCATTTTTTCTCTCTCTGTCTCTCTTTTCAGTCCAGTCCCTCTCTCTCCGGAGTACAATCTTTCTCTCTCTATCTCTACAGTCCAATCTTTCTCTCAACTTTTCTATCTCTCTCCTGTCCAATCTTTCTTCTGTCTCTCTCTCCAGTCCAGTCATTCTTTCTCTATCTCTCTCTCTCTCTCTCTCTCTCCAGTTTTTCTCTCTCTTTCTCCAGTCCAGTCTTTCTCTCTCTTTCTCCAGTCCAATCTTTCTCTCTCTCACTCTCCTGTGCAATCTTTCTCTCTCTATCTCTCCAGTCCAATTTTTAGCTTTCCTTTTCTCTCTCTCTCCTGCCCAATCCTTCTTCTCTCTCACTCTCGCTCTCTCTCCAGTCCAATCTTTCTTCTGTCTCTCTCTCCAGTCCAATCATTCTTTCTCTATCTCTCTCTCTCTCTCTCTCTCTCTCTCTCCAGTTTTTCTCTCTCTTTCTCCAGTCCAGTCTTTCTCTCTCTTTCTCCAGTCCACTCTTTCTCTCTCTCCTGTCCAGTCTTTCTCTCTCCCTCTCTCTTCAGTGCAGTCTCTCTCTCTCTCTCTCTGTCCAGTCCACTCTTTCTCTATCTTTTCCAGTGCAGTCTTTCTCTCTCTTTCTCCAGTCCACTCTTTCTCTCTCTACTGTCCAGTCTTTCACTCTCTCTCTCTCCAGTCCAGTCTCTCTCTCTCTCTCTCTCCCACTCCAGTCCAGTCTCTCTCTCTCTCTCTCTCTACAGTCTTTCTCTCTCTCTCTCTCTCTCTCTCTCTCTCCCTCTCTCTCTCCAGTCTTTCTCTCATTCTCTAGGCCAGTCTTTCTCTCTCTCCAGTCCAGTCTTTCTCTCTCTCACTCTCTTCAGTCCAGTCTTTCTCTCTCTCTCTCTCTCTCTTCAGTCCAGTCTTTCTCTCTCTCTCTCTTCAGCTCAGTTTTTCTCTCTCTGTCTCTCTCTTCAGTCCAGTCTTTCTCTCTCTCTCTCTTCAGTCCAGTCTTTCTCTCTCTCTCTCTTGAGTTCAATCTTTGTCTCTCTGTCTCTCTCTTCAGTCCAGTATTTCTCTCTCTCTCTCTCTCTCCTGTCCAGTCTTTCTCTCTCTCTCTCTTCAGTCCAGTCTTTCTCTCTCTCTCTCTTTAGTTCATTTTTTCTCTCTCTGTCTCTCTTTTCAGTCCAGTCCCTCTCTCTCCGGAGTACAATCTTTCTCTCTCTATCTCTACAGTCCAATCTTTCTCTCAACTTTTCTATCTCTCTCCTGTCCAATCTTTCTTCTGTCTCTCTCTCCAGTCCAGTCATTCTTTCCCTCTCTCTCTCTCTCTCCAGTCTTTCTCTCTCTTTCTCCAGTCCAGTCTTTCTCTCTCTTTCTCCAGTCCACTCTTTCTCTCTCTCCTGTCCAGTCTTTCTCTCTCTATCTCTTTCCAGTCCAGTCTTTCTCTCTCTCTCCAGTCCAATCTTTCTCTCTATCTCTCCAGTCCAGTCTTTCTCTCTCTCTCTCCAGTCCAGTCTTTCTCTAACTCTCTCTCCAGACCAGTCTTTCTCTCTCTCTCTCTCCAGTCCAGTCTTTCTCTCTCTCCCACTCCAAACGTTACCTCTCTCTCTCTCCAGTCCTTCTCTCTCTCTCTATTCTTTCTCTCTCTCTCTCTCTCTCCAGTCTTTCTCTCTCTTTTCCTGTGCAGTCTTTCTCTCTCTTTCTCCAGTCCAGTTTTTCTCTCTCTCCTGTCCACTCTTTCTCTCTCTCTCTCTCTCCAGTCCAATCTCTCTCTCTCTCTCTCTCCAGTCCAGTCTTTATCTCTCTCTCTCTCTTCAGTCCAGTCTTTGTCTCTCTGTCTCTCCAGTCCAGTCTTTCTTTCTCTCTCTCTTCAGTTCAGCCCTTCTCTTTCTCTCACTCTCTCTCTCCAGTCCAGCCTTTCTCTCACTCTCTCTCCTGTGTAGTCATTCTCTCTCTATCACTCTCACACACCAGTCTTTCTCTCTCGATCTCTCTCTCTCCAGTCTTTCTTTCTCTCTCTCTCCAGTCTTTCTCTCTTTCTCCAGTCCAGTCTTTCTCTCTCTCTCTTCAGTCCGGTCTTTCTCCCTCTCTCTCCTCAGTCCATTCTTTCTCTCTCTCTCTCCAGTCAAGTCTTTCTCTTTCTCCAGTCCAGTCTTTCTCTCTCTCCAGTCCAGTCTTTCTCTCTCTCCAGTCCAGTCTTTCTCCCCCTCTCTTCAGTCCAGTCTTTCTCTTTGTCTCCAGTCCAGTCTTTCTCCTTTTCTCTCTCTCCAGTCCAATCTCTATCGCTCTCTCTCCAGTCCTGTCCTTCTCTCTCTCTCTCCTTCTCCAATCTTTTTCTCTCACTCTCTCCAGTCCTTCTCTCTCTCTCTGCAGTCTTTCTCTCTCTCTCTCTCTCTCTCCTGTCCAGTCTTCTCTCTCTGTCTCTTCAGTCCAGTGCCTCTCTCTCCAGAGTCCAGTCTTTCTCTGTTTGTCTCTCCAATCCAATCTCTCTCTCTCTCTCTCCAGTCCAATCTTTCTTCTGTCTCTCTCTCCAGTCCAGTCATTTTTTCTCTATCTCTCCCTCTCTCTCCAGTATTTCTCTCTCTTTCTCCAGTCCAGTCTTTCTCTCTCTTTCTCCAGTCCACTCTTCCTCTCTCTCCTGTCCAGTCTTTCTCTCTCTCTCTCTCCCTCTCTCTCCCTCTCTCTCTCCAGTCTTTCTCACATTCTCCAGGCCAGTCTTTCTCTCTCTCCAGTCCAGTCTTTCTCTCTCTCTCTCTCTCCAGTCAAGTCTTTCTCTTTCTCTCTCTTCAGTCCAGTCTTTCTCTCTCTCTCTCTTTTGTTCAGTATTTCTCTCTCTGTCCCTCTCTTCAGTCCAGTCCCTCTCTCTCCGGAGTACAATCTTTCTCTCTCTATCTCTCCAGTCCAGTCTTTCTCTCACCTCTTCTCTCTCTCTCCTGTCCAATCTTTCTTCTATCTCGCTCTCGCTCTCTCTCCAGTCCAATCTTTCTACTGTCGATCTCTACAGTCCAGTCATTCTCTCTCTCTCTCTCTCTCCAGTCCAGTCTTTCTCTCTCCCTCCAGTCCAATTTTTCTCTCTATCTCTCCAGTCCAGTCTTTCTCTCTATCTCTCCAGTGCAGTCAATCTCTCTCTCTCTCCAGTCCAGTCTTTCTCTCTCACTCTCTTCCGTCCAGTCTTTCTCTCTTCTCTCTCTTCAGTCCAGTCTTTCTCACTCTCTCTCCACTCCAGTCTTTCTCTCTCTCTCTCTCTCCAGTCCAGTCATTCTCTCTCTATCTCTCTAACTCCCCAGTCTTTCTCTCTCTCTCTCTCCGGTCCATGCTTTCTCTCTCTCACTCTCCTGTCCAATCTTTCTCTCTCTATCTCTCCAGTCCAATCTTTAGCTCTCCTTTTCCCCCTCTCTCCTGTCCAATCTTTCTTCTCTCTCACTCTCGCTCTCTCTCCAGTCCAATCTTTCTTCTGTCTCTCTCTCCAGTCCAGTCATTCTTTCTCTATTTCTCTCTCTCTCTCTCTCTCCAGTCTTTCTCTCTCTCCTCAGTCCATTCTTTCTCTCTCTCTCTCCAGTCCGGTCTTTCTCTTTCTCCAGTCCAGTCTTTCTCTCTCTCCAGTCCAGTCTTTCTCTCTCTCCAGTCCAGTCTTTCTCTCCCTCTCTTCAGTCCAGTCTTTCTCTTTGTCTCCAGTCCAGTCTTTCTCCTTTTCTCTCTCTCCAGTCCAATCTCTATCGCTCTCTCTCCAGTCCTGTCCTTCTCTCTCTCTCTCCTTCTCCAATCTTTTTCTCTCACTCTCTCCAGTCCTTCTCTCTCTCTCTGCAGTCTTTCTCTCTCTCTCTCTCTCTCTCTCCTGTCCAGTCTTCTCTCTCTCTCTCTTCAGTCCAGTGCCTCTCTCTCCACAGTCCAGTCTTTCTCTGTTTGTCTCTCCAATCCAATCTCTCTCTCTCTCTCTCCTTTCCAATCTTTCTTCTCTCTCGCTCTCGCTCTCTCTCCAGTCCAATCTTTCTTCTGTCTCTCTCTCCAGTCCAGCCATTTTTTCTCTATCTCTCCCTCTCTCTCCAGTATTTCTCTCTCTTTCTCCAGTCCAGTCTTTCTCTCTCTTTCTCCAGTCCACTCTTTCTCTCCTGTCCAGTCTTTCTCTCTCTCTCTCCAGTCCAGTCTCTCTCTCTCTCCCTCTCTCTCCGTCTCTCTCTCCAGTCTTTCTCACATTCTCCAGGCCAGTCTTTCTCTCTCTCCAGTCCAGTCTTTCTCTCTCTCTCTCTCTCTCTCCAGTCAAGTCTTTCTCTTTCTCTCTCTTCAGTCCAGTCTTTCTCTCTCTCTCTCTTTTGTTCAGTATTTCTCTCTCTGTCTCTCTCTTCAGTCCAGTCCCTCTCTCTCCGGAGTACAATCTTTCTCTCTCTATCTCTCCAGTCCAGTCTTTCTCTCACCTTTTCTCTCTCTCACCTGTCCAATCTTTCTTCTATCTTGCTCTCGCTCTCTCTCCAGTCCAATCTTTCTACTGTCGATCTCTACAGTCCAGTCATTCTCTCTCTCTCTCTCTCTCTCCAGTCCAGTCTTTCTCTCTCCCTCCAGTCCAATTTTTCTCTCTATCTCTCCAGTCCAGTCTTTCTCTCTTCTCTCTCTTCAGTCCAGTCTTTCTCACTCTCTCTCCACTCCAGTCTTTCTCTCTCTCTCTCTCCAGTCCAGTCATTCTCTCTCTATCTCTCTAACTCTCCAGTCTTTCTCTCTCTCTCTCTCCGGTCCATGCTTTCTCTCTCTCACTCTCCTGTCCAATCTTTCTCTCTCTATCTCTCCAGTCCAATCTTTAGCTCTCCTTTTCTCTCTCTCTCCTGTCCAATCTTTCTTCTCTCTCACTCTCGCTCTCTCTCCAGTCCAATCTTTCTTCTGTCTCTCTCTCCAGTCCAGTCATTCTTTCTCTATGTCTCTCTCTCTCTCTCTCTCCAGTCTTTCTCTCTCTCTCTCTCTTCAGTCTTTCTCTCTGTCCAGTCCAGTCTTTCTCTCTTCTCTCTCTTCAGTCCAGTCTTTCTCTCTCTCTCTCTTCAGTCCAGTCTTTCTCTCTCTCCAGTCCAGTCATTCTCTCTCTATCTCTCTAACTCTCCAGTCTTTCTCTCTCTCACTCTCCTGTCCAATCTTTCTCTCTCTCTCTCCAGTCCAGTCTTTCTCTCTCTGTTCAGTCCAGTCTTTCTCTCTCTCCAGTCCAGTCTTTCTCTCTCTCTCTTCAGTCCAGTCTTTCTCTCTCTGTTCAGTCCAGTCTTTCTCTTTGTCTCCAGTCCAGTCTTTCTCCTTGTCTCTCTCTCCAGTGTAATCTCTATCGCTCTCTCTCCAGTCCTGTCCTTCTCTCTCTCTCTCCTTCTCCAATCTTTTTCTCTCTCTCTCTCCAGTCCTTCTTTCTCTCTCTGCAGTCATTCTCTCTCTCTCTCTCTCTCTTCAGTCCAGTGCCCCTCTCTCCACAGTCCTATCTTTCTCTGTTTTTCTCTCCAGTCCAATCTCTCTCTCTCTCTCCTTTCCAATCTTTCTTCTCTCTCGCTCTCGCTCTCTCTCCAGTCCAATCTTTCTTCTCTCTCTCTCTCCAGTCCAGTCATTCTTTCTCTATCTCTCTCTCTCTCTCTCTCTCCAGTCTTTCTCTCTCTTTTCCAGTGCAGTCTTTCTCTCTATTTCTCCAGTCCAGTTTTACTCTCTCTCCTGTCCACTCTTTCTCTCTCTCCAGTCCAATCTCTCTTTCTCTCTCTCTCTCTCTCCAGTCCAGTCTTTCTCTCTCTCACTCTCTTCAGTCCAGTCTTTCTCTCTCTCTCTCTCTTCAGTCCAGTCTTTCTCTCTCTCTCTCTTCAGCTCAGTTTTTCTCTCTCTGTCTCTCTCGTCAGTCCATTCTTTCTCTCTCTCTCTTCAGTTCAGTCTTTCTCTCTCTGTCTCTCCGTTCAGTCCAGTATTTCTCTCTCTCTCTCTCTCTCTCTCTCTCTCCTGTCCAGTCTTTCTCTCTCTCTCTCTTCTGTCCAGTCTTTCTTTCTCTCTCTCTTTAGTTCAGTCTTTCTCTCTCTGTCTCTCTCTTCAGTCCAGTCCCTCTCTCTCCGGTGTACAATCTTTCTCTCTCTATCTCTACAGTCCAATCTTTCTCTCAACTTTTCTCTCTCTCTCCTGTCCAATCTTTCTTCTGTCTCTCTCTAGTCCAATCATCCTTTCTCTATCTCTCTCCCTCTCTCTCTCTCCAGTCTTTCTCTCTCTCTCTCTCCAGTCTTACTCTCTTGCTCCAGTCCAGTTTTTCTCTCTGTCCAGTCCAGTCTTTCTCTCTCTCTCTCTTCAGTCCAGTCTTTCTCTCTCTGTCTCTCCAGTCCAGTCTTTCTCTCTCTCTCTCTTCAGTCCAGTCTTTCTCTCTCTGTCTCTCCAGTCCAGTCTTTCTCTCTCTCTCTCTTCAGTTCAGCCCTTCTCTTTCTCTCAGTCTCTCTCTCTCCAGTCCAGTCTTTCTCTCACTCTCTCTCCCGTGCAGTCATTCTCTCTCTATCACTCTCACACACCAGTCTTTCTCTCTCGATCTCTCTCTCTCCACTCTTTCTTTCTCTCTCTCTCCAGTCTTTCTCTCTTTCTCCAGTCCAGTCTTTCTCTCTCTCTCTTCAGTCCAGTCTTTCTCTCTCTCTCTCCTCAGTCCATTCTTTCTCTCTCTCTCTCCAGTCCAGTCTTTCTCTTTCTCCAGTCCAGTCTTTCTCTCTGTCCAGTCCAGTCTTTCTCTCTCTCCAGTTCAGTCTTTCTCTCTCTCTCTTCAGTCCAGTCTTTCTCTCTCTGTTCAGTCCAGTCTTTCTCTTTGTCTCCAGTCCAGTCTTTCTCCTTGTCTCTCTCTCCTGTCCAATCTCTATCGCTCTCTCTCCAGTCCTGTCCTTCTCTCTCTCTCTCCTTCTCCAATCTTTTTCTCTCTCTCTCTCCAGTCCAGTCTTTCTCTCTCTCACTCTCTTCAGTCCAGTCTTTCTCTCTCTCTCTCTCTTCAGTCCAGTCTTTCTCTCTCTCTCTCTTCAGCTCAGTTTTTCTCTCTCTGTCTCTGTCGTCAGTCCAGTCTTTCTCTCTCTCTCTTCAGTTCAGTCTTTCCCACTCTGTCTCTCTCTTCAGTCCAGTATTTCTCTCTCTCTCTCTCTCTCTCTCTCTCTCCTGTCCAGTCTTTCTCTCTCTCTCTCTTCAGTCCAGTCTTTCTTTCTCTCTCTCTTTAGTTCAGTCTTTCTCTCTCTGTCTCTCTCTTCAGTCCAGTCCCTCTCTCTCCGGAGTACAATCTTTCTCTCTCTATCTCTACAGTCCAATCTTTCTCTCAACTTTTCTCTCTCTCTCCTGTCCAATCTTTCTTCTGTCTCTCTCTAGTCCAATCATCCTTTCTCTATCTCTCTCCCTCTCTCTCTCTCTCTCCAGTCTTTCTCTCTCTCTCTCTCCAGTCTTACTCTCTTGCTCCAGTCCAGTCTTTCTATCTGTCCAGTCCAGTCTTTCTCTCTCTCTCTCTTCAGTCCAGTCTTTCTCTCTCTGTCTCTCCAGTCCAGTCTTTCTCTCTCTCTCTCTTCAATCCAGTCTTTCTCTCTCTGTCTCTCCAGTCCAGTCTTTCTCTCTCTCTCTCTTCAGTTCAGCCCTTCTCTTTCTCTCACTGTCTCTCTCTCCAGTCCAGTCTTTCTCTCACTCTCTCTCCCGTGCAGTCATTCTCTCTCTATCACTCTCACACACCAGTCTTTCTCTCTCGATCTCTCTCTCTCCACTCTTTCTTTCTCTCTCTCTCCAGTCTTTCTCTCTTTCTCCAGTCCAGTCTTTCTCTCTCTCTCTTCAGTCCAGTCTTTCTCTCTCTCTCTCCTCAGTCCATTCTTTCTCTCTCTCTCTCCAGTCCAGTCTTTCTCTTTCTCCAGTCCAGTCTTTCTCTCTGTCCAGTCCAGTCTTTCTTTCTCTCTCTTCAGTCCAGTCTTTCTCTGTTCAGTCCAGTCTTTCTCTTTGTCTCCAGTCCAGTCTTTCTCCTTGTCTCTCTCTCCTGTCCAATCTCTATCGCTCTCTCTCCAGTCCTGTCCTTCTCTTCTCTCTCCTTCTCCAATCTTTTTCTCTCTCTCTCTCCAGTCCTTCTTTATCTCTCTGCAGTCTTTCACTCTCTCTCTCTCTCTTTCTCCTGTCCAGTCTTCTCTCTCTCTCTCTTCAGTCCAGTGCCTCTCTCTCCACAGTCCAATCTTTCTCTGTTTGTCTCTCCAGTCCAATCTTTCTCTCTCTCTCTCCTTTCCAATCTTTCTTCCCTCTCGCTCTCGCTCTCTCTCCAGTCCAATCTTTCTTCTGTCTCTCTCTCCAGTCCAGTCATTCTTTCTCTATCTCTCTCTCTCTCTCCAGTCTTTCTCTCTCTTTTCCAGTCCAGTTTTTCTCTCTCTCCTGTCCTCTCTTTCTCTCTCTCTTTCTCTCCATTCCAATCTCTCTCTCTCTCACTCTCTCTCTCCAGTCCAGTCTCTCTCTCTTTCTCTCTCTACAGTCTTTCTCTGTCTCTCTCTCTCTCTCTCCCTCTCTCTCTACAGTCTTTCTCTCATTCTCCAGGCCAGTCTTTCTCTCTCTCCATTCCAGTCTTTCTCTCTCTCACTCTCTTCAGTCTAGTCTTTCTCTCTCTCTCTCTTCAGTCCCGTCTTTCTCTCTCTCTCTCTTCAGCTCAGTTTTTCTCTCTCTGTCTCTCTCTTCAGTCCAGTCTTTCTCTCTCTCTCTTCATTCCAGTCTTTCTCTCTCTCTCTCTTCAGTTCTGTCTTTCTCTCTCTGTCTCTCTCTTCAGTCCAGTATTTCTCTCTCTCTCTCTCTCTCTCCTGTCCAGTCTTTCTCTCTCTCTCTCTCTCCAGTCCAGTCTTTCTCTTTCTCCAGTCCAGTCTTTCTCTCTGTCCAGTCCAGTCTTTCTTTCTCTCTCTTCAGTCCAGTCTTTCTCTCTCTGTTCAGTCCAGTCTTTCTCTTTGTCTCCAGTCCAGTCTTTCTCCTTGTCTCTCTCTCCTGTCCAATCTCTATCGCTCTCTCTCCAGTCCTGTCCTTCTCTTCTCTCTCCTTCTCCAATCTTTTTCTCTCTCTCTCTCCAGTCCTTCTTTATCTCTCTGCAGTCTTTCTCTCTCTCTCTCTCTCTTTCTCCTGTCCAGTCTTCTCTCTCTCTCTCTTCAGTCCAGTGCCTCTCTCTCCACAGTCCAATCTTTCTCTGTTTGTCTCTCCAGTCCAATCTTTCTCTCTCTCTCTCCTTTCCAATCTTTCTTCCCTCTCGCTCTCGCTCTCTCTCCAGTCCAATCTTTCTTCTGTCTCTCTCTCCAGTCCAGTCATTCTTTCTCTATCTCTCTCTCTCTCTCCAGTCTTTCTCTCTCTTTTCCAGTCCAGTTTTTCTCTCTCTCCTGTCCTCTCTTTCTCTCTCTCTTTCTCTCCATTCCAATCTCTCTCTCTCTCACTCTCTCTCTCCAGTCCAGTCTCTCTCTCTTTCTCTCTCTACAGTCTTTCTCTGTCTCTCTCTCTCTCTCTCCCTCTCTCTCTACAGTCTTTCTCTCATTCTCCAGGCCAGTCTTTCTCTCTCTCCATTCCAGTCTTTCTCTCTCTCACTCTCTTCAGTCTAGTCTTTCTCTCTCTCTCTCTTCAGTCCCGTCTTTCTCTCTCTCTCTCTTCAGCTCAGTTTTTCTCTCTCTGTCTCTCTCTTCAGTCCAGTCTTTCTCTCTCTCTCTTCATTCCAGTCTTTCTCTCTCTCTCTCTTCAGTTCAGTCTTTCTCTCTCTGTCTCTCTCTTCAGTCCAGTATTTCTCTCTCTCTCTCTCTCTCTCCTGTCCAGTCTTTCTCTCTCTCTCTCTTCAGTCCAGTCTTTCTCTTTGTCTCCAGTCCAGTCTTTCTCCTTGTCTCTCTCTCCAGTCCAATCTCTATTGCTCTCTCTCCAGTCCTGTCCTTCTCTCTCTCTCTCCTTCTCCAATCTTTTTCTCTCTCTCTCTCTCCAGTCCTTCTTTCTCTCTCTGCAGTCTTTCTCTCTCCCTCTCTCTCTCTCCAGTCTTTCTCTCTCTCTCTCTCCAGTCTTTCTCTCTTTCTCCAGTCCAGTCTTTCTCTCTCTCTCTTCAGTCCAGTCTTTCTCTCTCTCTCTCCTCAGTCCATTCTTTCTCTCTCTCTCTCCAGTCCAGTCTTTCTCTTTCTCCAGTCCAGTCTTTCTCTCTGTCCAGTCCAGTCTTTCTCACTCTCCAGTCCAGTCTTTCTCTCTCTCTCTTCAGTCCAGTCTTTCTCTTTGTCTCCAGTCCGGTCTTTCTCCTTGTCTCTCTCTCCAGTCCAATCTCTATCGCTCTCTCTCCAGTCCTGTCCTTCTCTCTCTCTCTCCTTCTCCAATCTTTTTCTCTCTCTCTCTCCAGTCCTTCTTTATCTCTCTGCAGTCTTTCTCTCTCTCTCTCTCTCTTTCTCCTGTCCAGTCTTCTCTCTCTCTCTCTTCAGTCCAGTGCCCCTCTCTCCACAGTCCAATATTTCTCTGTTTGTCTCTCCAGTCCAATCTCTATCTCTCTCTCTCCTTTCCAATCTTTCTTCTCTCTCGCTCTCGCTCTCTCTCCAGTCCGATCTTTCTTCTGTCTCTCTTTCCAGTCCAGTCATTCTTTCTCTATCTCTCTCTCTCTCTCCAGTCTTTCTCTCTCTATTCCAGTCCAGTTTTTCTCTCTCTCCTGTCCTCTCTTTCTCTCTCTCTTTCTCTCCATTCCAATCTCTCTCTCTCTCACTCTCTCTCTCCAGTCCAGTCTCTCTCTCTTTCTCTCTCTACAGTCTTTCTCTGTCTCTCTCTCTCTCTCTCCCTCTCTCTCTACAGTCTTTCTCTCATTCTCCAGGCCAGTCTTTCTCTCTCTCCATTCCAGTCTTTCTCTCTCTCACTCTCTTCAGTCTAGTCTTTCTCTCTCTCTCTCTCTTCAGTCCCGTCTTTCTCTCTCTCTCTCTTCAGCTCAGTTTTTCTCTCTCTGTCTCTCTCTTCAGTCCAGTCTTTCTCTCTCTCTCTCTTCATTCCAGTCTTTCTCTCTCTCTCTCTTCAGTTCAGTCTTTATCTCTCTGTCTCTCTCTTCAGTCCAGTATTTCTCTCTCTCTCTCTCTCTCTCCTGTCCAGTCTTTCTCTCTCTCTCTCTTCAGTCCAGTCTTTCTCTTTGTCTCCAGTCCAGTCTTTCTCCTTGTCTCTCTCTCCAGTCCAATCTCTATTGCTCTCTCTCCAGTCCTGTCCTTCTCTCTCTCTCTCCTTCTCCAATCTTTTTCTCTCTCTCTCTCCAGTCCTTCTTCTCTCTCTGCAGTCTTTCTCTCTCTCTCTCTCTCTCTTCAGTCCAGTCTTCTCTCTCTCTCTCTTCAGTCCAGTGCCTCTCCCTCCACAGTCCAATCTTTCTCTGTTTGTCTCTCCAGTCCAATCTCTCACTCTCTTTCTCCTTTCTAATCTTTCTTCTCTCTCGCTCTCGCTCTCTCTCCAGTCTTATCTTTCTTCTGTCTCTCTCTCCAGTCCAGTCATTTTTTCTTTATCTCTCCCTCTCTCTCCAGTCTTTCTCTCTCTTTCTCCAGTCCAGTCTTTCTCTCTCTTTCTCCAGTCCACTCTTTCTCTCTCTCCTGTCCAGTCTTTCTCTCTCTCTCTCTCCAGTCCAGTCTTTCTCTCTCCCTCTCTCTCCCTCTCTCTCTCTAGTCTTTCTCACATTCTCCAGGCCAGTCCTTCTCTCTCTCCAGTCCAGTCTTTCTCTCTCTCTCTCTCTCTCCAATCCAGTCTTTCTCTTTCTCTCTCTTCAGTCCAGTCTTTCTCTCTCTCTCTCTTTAGTTCAGTCTTTCTCTCTCTGTCTCTCTCTTCAGTCCAGTCCCTCTCTCTCCAGAGTACAATCTTTCTCTCTCTATCTCTCCAGTCCAGTCTTTCTCTCACCTTTTCTCTCTCTCTCCTGTCCAATCTTTCTTCTCTCTCGCTCTCGGTCTCTCTCCAGTCCAATCTTTCTTCTGTCGATCTCTACAGTCCAGTCATTCTCTCTCTCCAGTCCAGTCTTTCTCTCTCCCTCCAGTCCAATTTTTCTCTCTATCTCTCCAGTCGAGTCTTTCTCTCTATCTCTCCAGTCCAGTCTTTCTCTCTCTCTCTCCAGTCTAGTCTTTCTCTCTCTCTCTCTTCAGTCCAGTCTATCTCTCTTCTCTCTCTTCAGTCCAGTCTTTCTCACTCTCTCTCCACTCCAGTCTTTCTCTCTCTCTCTCTTCAGTCCAGTCATTCTCTCTCTGTCTCTCCAGTCCAGTCTTTCACTCTCTCTCTCTTCAGTCCAGTCTTTCTCTCTCTGTCTCTCCAGTCTTGTCTTTCTCTCTCTCTCTCTTCAGTCCATGCTTTCTCTCTCTCACTCTCCTGTCCAATCTTTCTCTCTCTATCTCTCCAGTCCAATCTTTAGCTCTCCTTTTCTCTCTCTCTCCTGTCCAATCTTTCTTCTCTCTCACTCTCGCTCTCTCTCCAGTCCAATCTTTCTTCTGTCTCTCTCTCCAGTCCAGTCATTCTTTCTCTATGTCTCTCTCTCTCTCTCTCTCCGGTCTTTCTCTCTCTCTCTCTCCAGTCTATCTCTCTTGCTCCAGTCCAGTCTTTCTCTCTGTCCTGTCCAGTCTTTCTCTCTCTCTCTCTTCAGTCCAGTCTTTCTCTCTCTGTCTCTCCAGTCCAGTCTTTCTCTCTCTCTCTCTTCAGTCCAGTCTTTCTCTCTCTGTCTCTCCAGTCTTGTCTTTCTCTCTCTCTCTCTTCAGTTCAGCCCTTCTCTTTCTCTCACTCTCTCTCTCCAGTCCAGTCTTTCTCTCACTCTCTCTCCCGTGCAGTCATTCTCTCTCTATCACTCTCACACACCAGTCTTTCTCTCTCAATCTCTCTCTCTCCAGTCTTTCTTTCTCTCTCTCTCCAATCTTTCTCTCTTTCTCCAGTCCAGTCTTTCTCTCTCTCTCTTCAGTCCAGTCTTTCTCTCTCTCTCTCCTCAGTCCATTCTTTCTCTCTCTCTCCAGTCCAGTCTTTCTCTCTCTCCAGTCCAGTCTTTTTCTCTCTCTCTAAAGTCCAGTCTTTCTCTCTCTGTTCAGTCCAGTCTTTCTCTTTGTCTCCAGTCCAGTCTTTCTCCTTGTCTCTCTCTCCAGTCCAATCTCTATCGCTCTCTCTCCAGTCCTGTCCTTCTCTCTCTCTCTCCTTCTCCAATCTTTTTCTCTCTCACTCTCCAGTCCTTCATTCTCTCTCTGCAGTCTTTCTCTCTCTCTCTCTCTCTCCAGTCCAGTCTTCTCTCTCTCTCTCTTCAGTCCAGTGCCCCTCTCTCCACAGTCCAATCTTTCTCTGTTTGTCTCTCCAGTCCAATCTCTCTCTCTCTCTACTTTCCAATCTTTCTTCTCTCTCGCTCTCACTGTCTCTCCAGTCCAATCTTTCTTCTGTCTCTCTCTCCAGTCCAGTCATTCTTTCTCTATCTCTCTCTCTCTCTCTCTCTCTCCAGTCTTTCTCTCTCTTTTCCAGTGCAGTCTTTCTCTCTATTTCTCCAGTCCAGTTTTTATATCTCTCCTGTCCACTCTTTCTCTCTCTCTGTCTCCAGTCCAATCTCTCTCTCTCTCTCTCTCTCCAGTCCAGTCTCTCTCTCTTTCTCTCTCTACAGTCTTTCTCTGTCTCTCTCTCTCTCTCTCCCTCTCTCTCTACAGTCTTTCTCTCATTCTCCAGGCCAGTCTTTCTCTCTCTCCAGTCCAGTCTTTCTCTCTCTCACTCTCTTCAGTCCAGTCTTTCTCTCTCTCTCTCTCTTCAGTCCAGTCTTTCTCTCTCTCTCTCTTCAGCTCAGTTTTTCTCTCTCTGTCTCTCTCTTCAGTCCAGTCTTTCTCTCTCTCTCTCCAGTCCAGTCTTTCTCTCTCTCTCTCTTCAGTTCAGTCTTTCTCTCTCTGTCTCTCTCTTCAGTCCAGTATTTCTCTCTCTCTCTCTCTCTCTCTCTCCCCTGTCCAGTCTTTCTCTCTCTCTCTTCAGTCCAGTCTTTGTCTCTCTCTCTCTTTAGTTCAGTCTTTCTCTCTCTGTCTCTCTTCAGTCCAGTCCCTCTCTCTCCGGAGTACAATCTTTCTCTCTCTATCTGTACAGTGCAATCTTTCTCTCAACTTTTCTCTCTCTCTCCTGTCCAATCTTTCTTCTGTCTCTCTCTCTAGTCCAGTCATCCTTTCTCTATCTCTCTCCCTCTCTCTCTCTCCAGTCTTTCTCTCTCTTTCTCCAGTCCAGTGTTTCTCTCACTTTCTCCAGTCCACTCTTTCTCTCTCTCCTGTCCAGTCTTTCTCTCTCTATCTCTTTCCAGTCCAGTCTTTCTCTCTCTCTCCAGTCCAATCTTTCTCTCTCTCTCTCCAGTCCAGTCTTTCTCTCTCTTTCTCTCCAGTCCAGTCTTTCTCTCTCTCTCTCTTCAGTTCAGTCTTTCCCTTTCTTTCTCTCTCTCCAGTCCAGTCTTTCCTTCTCTCTCTCTCTCTCTCTCTTCAGTCCAGTGCCTCTCTCTCCACAGTCCAATCTTTCTCTGTTTGTCTTTCCAGTCCAATCTCTCTCTCTCTCTCTCCTTTCCAATCTTTCTTCTCTCTCGCTCTCGCTCTCTCTCCAGTCCAATCATTCTTCTGTCCCTCTCTCCAGTCCAGTCATTTTTTCTCTATCTCTCCCTCTCGCTTCAGTCTTTCTCTCTCTTTCTCCAGTCCAGTCTTTCTCTCTCTTTCTCCAGTCCACTCTTTCTCTCTCTCCTGTCCAGTCTTTCTCTCTCTCTCTCTCCCTCTCTCTCCCTCTCTCTCTCCAGTCTTTCTCACATTCTCCAGGCCAGTCTTTCTCTCTCTCCAGTCCAGTCTTTCTCTCTCTCTCTTCAGTCCAGTCTTTCTCTCTCTGTTCAGTCCAATCTTTTTCTTTGTCTCCAGTCCAGTCTTTCTCCTTGTCTCTCTCTCCATTCCAATCTCTATCGCTCTCTCTCCAGTCCTGTCCTTCTCTCTCTCTCTCCTTCTCCAATCTTTTTCTCTCTCTCTCTCCAGTCCTTCTTTCTCTCTCTGCAGTCTTTCTCTCTCTCTCTCTCTCTCTCCAGTCCAGTCTTCTCTCTCTCTCTCTTCAGTCCAGTGCCCCTCTCTCCACAGTCCAATCTTTCTCTGTTTGTCTCTCCAGTCCAATCTCTCTCTCTCTCCTTTCCAATCTTTCTTCTCTCTCGCTCTCACTCTCTCTCCAGTCCAATCTTTCTTCTGTCTCTCTCTCTCCAGTCTTTCTCTCTCTTTTCCAGTGCAGTCTTTCTCTCTATTTCTCCAGTCCAGTTTTTCTATCTCTCCTGTCCACTCTTTCTCTCTCTCTCTCTCCTGTCCAATCTCTCTCTCTCTCTCTCTCTCTGTCTCCAGTCCAGTCTCTCTCTCTTTCTCTCTCTACAGTCTTTCTCTGTCTCTCTCTCTCTCTCTCCCTCTCTCTCTACAGTCTTTCTCTCATTCTCCAGGCCAGTCTTTCTCTCTCTCCAGTCCAGTCTTTCCTTCTCTCTCTCTCTCTCTCTCTCTCCAGTCCAGTCTTTCTCTCACTCTCTCTCCAGTGCAGTCATTCTCTCTCTATCACTCTCACACACCAGTCTTTCTCTCTCGCTCTCTCTCTAGTCTTTCTTTCTCTCTCTCTCCAGCCTTTCTCCCTCCCTCTCTCTCCAGTCTTTCTCTCTTTCTCCAGTCCAGTCTTTCTCTCTCTCCAGACCAGTCTTTCTCGCTCTCTCTTCAGTCCAGTCTTTCTCTCTCTCTACTCAGTCCATTCTTTCTCTCTCTCTCTCCAGTCCAGTCTTTCTCTTTCTCCAGTCAAGTCTGTCTCTAGCTCAGTCCAGTCATTCGCTCTCTCATGTCCAGTCTTTCTCTCTCTCTCTCTTCAGCTCAGTTTTTCTCTCTCTGTCTCTCTCCTCAGTCCAGTCTTTCTCTCTCTCTCTCTTCAGTCCAGTCTTTCTCTCTCTCTCTCTTCAGCTCAGTTTTTCTCTCTCTGTCTCTCTCTTCAGTCCAGTCTTTCTCTCTCTCTCTCTTCAGTTCAGTCTTTCTCTCTCTGTCTCTCTCTTCAGTCCAGTATTTCTCTCTCTCTCTCTCTCTCTCTCCTGTCCAGTCTTTCTCTCTCTCTCTTCAGTCCAGTCTTTCTCTCTCTCTCTCTTTAGTTCAGTCTTTCTCTCTCTGTCTCTCTCTTCAGTCCAGTATTTCTCTCTCTCTCTCTCTCTCTCTCTCCTGTCCAGTCATTCTCTCTCTCTCTCTTCAGTCCAGTCTTTCTCTTTGTCTCCAGTCCAGTCTTTCTCCTTGTCTCTCTCTCCAGTCCAATCTCTATTGCTCTCTCTCCAGTCCTGTCCTTCTCTCTCTCTCTCCTTCTCCAATCTTTTTCTCTCTCTCTCTCCAGTCCTTCTTCTCTCTCTGCAGTCTTTCTCTCTCTCTCTCTCTCTCTTCAGTCCAGTCTTCTCTCTCTCTCTCTTCAGTCCAGTGCCTCTCCCTCCACAGTCCAATCTTTCTCTGTTTGTCTCTCCAGTCCAATCTCTCACTCTCTTTCTCCTTTCTAATCTTTCTTCTCTCTCGCTCTCGCTCTCTCTCCAGTCTTATCTTTCTTCTGTCTCTCTCTCCAGTCCAGTCATTTTTTCTTTATCTCTCCCTCTCTCTCCAGTCTTTCTCTCTCTTTCTCCAGTCCAGTCTTTCTCTCTCTTTCTCCAGTCCACTCTTTCTCTCTCTCCTGTCCAGTCTTTCCCTCTCTCTCTCTCCAGTCCAGTCTTTCTCTCTCCCTCTCTCTCCCTCTCTCTCTCTAGTCTTTCTCACATTCTCCAGGCCAGTCCTTCTCTCTCTCCAGTCCAGTCTTTCTCTCTCTCTCTCTCTCTCCAATCCAGTCTTTCTCTTTCTCTCTCTTCAGTCCAGTCTTTCTCTCTCTCTCTCTTTAGTTCAGTCTTTCTCTCTCTGTCTCTCTCTTCAGTCCAGTCCCTCTCTCTCCAGAGTACAATCTTTCTCTCTCTATCTCTCCAGTCCAGTCTTTCTCTCACCTTTTCTCTCTCTCTCCTGTCCAATCTTTCTTCTCTCTCGCTCTCGGTCTCTCTCCAGTCCAATCTTTCTTCTGTCGATCTCTACAGTCCAGTCATTCTCTCTCTCCAGTCCAGTCTTTCTCTCTCCCTCCAGTCCAATTTTTCTCTCTATCTCTCCAGTCGAGTCTTTCTCTCTATCTCTCCAGTCCAGTCTTTCTCTCTCTCTCTCCAGTCTAGTCTTTCTCTCTCTCTCTCTTCAGTCCAGTCTATCTCTCTTCTCTCTCTTCAGTCCAGTCTTTCTCACTCTCTCTCCACTCCAGTCTTTCTCTCTCTCTCTCTTCAGTCCAGTCATTCTCTCTCTGTCTCTCCAGTCCAGTCTTTCTCTCTCTCTCTCTTCAGTCCAGTCTTTCTCTCTCTGTCTCTCCAGTCTTGTCTTTCTCTCTCTCTCTCTTCAGTCCATGCTTTCTCTCTCTCACTCTCCTGTCCAATCTTTCTCTCTCTATCTCTCCAGTCCAATCTTTAGCTCTCCTTTTCTCTCTCTCTCCTGTCCAATCTTTCTTCTCTCTCACTCTCGCTCTCTCTCCAGTCCAATCTTTCTTCTGTCTCTCTCTCCAGTCCAGTCATTCTTTCTCTATGTCTCTCTCTCTCTCTCTCTCCGGTCTTTCTCTCTCTCTCTCCTTTCTCTCTCTCTCTCTTCAGTTCAGCCCTTCTCTTTCTCTCACTCTCTCTCTCCAGTCCAGTCTTTCTCTCACTCTCTCTCCCGTGCAGTCATTCTCTCTCTATCACTCTCACACACCAGTCTTTCTCTCTCAATCTCTCTCTCTCCAGTCTTTCTTTCTCTCTCTCTCCAATCTTTCTCTCTTTCTCCAGTCCAGTCTTTCTCTCTCTCTCTTCAGTCCAGTCTTTCTCTCTCTCTCTCCTCAGTCCATTCTTTCTCTCTCTCTCCAGTCCAGTCTTTCTCTCTCTCCAGTCCAGTCTTTTTCTCTCTCTCTAAAGTCCAGTCTTTCTCTCTCTGTTCAGTCCAGTCTTTCTCTTTGTCTCCAGTCCAGTCTTTCTCCTTGTCTCTCTCTCCAGTCCAATCTCTATCGCTCTCTCTCCAGTCCTGTCCTTCTCTCTCTCTCTCCTTCTCCAATCTTTTTCTCTCTCACTCTCCAGTCCTTCATTCTCTCTCTGCAGTCTTTCTCTCTCTCTCTCTCTCTCCAGTCCAGTCTTCTCTCTCTCTCTCTTCAGTCCAGTGCCCCTCTCTCCACAGTCCAATCTTTCTCTGTTTGTCTCTCCAGTCCAATCTCTCTCTCTCTCTACTTTCCAATCTTTCTTCTCTCTCGCTCTCACTGTCTCTCCAGTCCAATCTTTCTTCTGTCTCTCTCTCCAGTCCAGTCATTCTTTCTCTATCTCTCTCTCTCTCTCTCTCTCTCCAGTCTTTCTCTCTCTTTTCCAGTGCAGTCTTTCTCTCTATTTCTCCAGTCCAGTTTTTATATCTCTCCTGTCCACTCTTTCTCTCTCTCTGTCTCCAGTCCAATCTCTCTCTCTCTCTCTCTCTCCAGACCAGTCTCTCTCTCTTTCTCTCTCTACAGTCTTTCTCTGTCTCTCTCTCTCTCTCTCCCTCTCTCTCTACAGTCTTTCTCTCATTCTCCAGGCCAGTCTTTCTCTCTCTCCAGTCCAGTCTTTCTCTCTCTCACTCTCTTCAGTCCAGTCTTTCTCTCTCTCTCTCTCTTCAGTCCAGTCTTTCTCTCTCTCTCTCTTCAGCTCAGTTTTTCTCTCTCTGTCTCTCTCTTCAGTCCAGTCTTTCTCTCTCTCTCTCCAGTCCAGTCTTTCTCTCTCTCTCTCTTCAGTTCAGTCTTTCTCTCTCTGTCTCTCTCTTCAGTCCAGTATTTCTCTCTCTCTCTCTCTCTCTCTCTCTCCTGTCCAGTCTTTCTCTCTCTCTCTTCAGTCCAGTCTTTGTCTCTCTCTCTCTTTAGTTCAGTCTTTCTCTCTCTGTCTCTCTTCAGTCCAGTCCCTCTCTCTCCGGAGTACAATCTTTCTCTCTCTATCTGTACAGTGCAATCTTTCTCTCAACTTTTCTCTCTCTCTCCTGTCCAATCTTTCTTCTGTCTCTCTCTCCAGTCCAGTCATTCTTTCTCTATGTCTCTCTCTCTCTCTCTCTCCGGTCTTTCTCTCTCTCTCTCTCTCTCTTCAGTCCAGTGCCTCTCTCTCCACAGTCCAATCTTTCTCTGTTTGTCTTTCCAGTCCAATCTCTCTCTCTCTCTCTCCTTTCCAATCTTTCTTCTCTCTCGCTCTCGCTCTCTCTCCAGTCCAATCATTCTTCTGTCCCTCTCTCCAGTCCAGTCATTTTTTCTCTATCTCTCCCCTCTCGCTTCAGTCTTTCTCTCTCTTTCTCCAGTCCAGTCTTTCTCTCTCTTTCTCCAGTCCACTCTTTCTCTCTCTCCTGTCCAGTCTTTCTCTCTCTCTCTCTCCCTCTCTCTCCCTCTCTCTCTCCAGTCTTTCTCACATTCTCCAGGCCAGTCTTTCTCTCTCTCCAGTCCAGTCTTTCTCTCTCTCTCTTCAGTCCAGTCTTTCTCTCTCTGTTCAGTCCAATCTTTTTCTTTGTCTCCAGTCCAGTCTTTCTCCTTGTCTCTCTCTCCATTCCAATCTCTATCGCTCTCTCTCCAGTCCTGTCCTTCTCTCTCTCTCTCCTTCTCCAATCTTTTTCTCTCTCTCTCTCCAGTCCTTCTTTCTCTCTCTGCAGTCTTTCTCTCTCTCTCTCTCTCTCTCCAGTCCAGTCTTCTCTCTCTCTCTCTTCAGTCCAGTGCCCCTCTCTCCACAGTCCAATCTTTCTCTGTTTGTCTCTCCAGTCCAATCTCTCTCTCTCTCCTTTCCAATCTTTCTTCTCTCTCGCTCTCACTCTCTCTCCAGTCCAATCTTTCTTCTGTCTCTCTCTCTCCAGTCTTTCTCTCTCTTTTCCAGTGCAGTCTTTCTCTCTATTTCTCCAGTCCAGTTTTTCTATCTCTCCTGTCCACTCTTTCTCTCTCTCTCTCTCCTGTCCAATCTCTCTCTCTCTCTCTCTCTCTGTCTCCAGTCCAGTCTCTCTCTCTTTCTCTCTCTACAGTCTTTCTCTGTCTCTCTCTCTCTCTCTCCCTCTCTCTCTACAGTCTTTCTCTCATTCTCCAGGCCAGTCTTTCTCTCTCTCCAGTCCAGTCTTTCCTTCTCTCTCTCTCTCTCTCTCTCTCCAGTCCAGTCTTTCTCTCACTCTCTCTCCAGTGCAGTCATTCTCTCTCTATCACTCTCACACACCAGTCTTTCTCTCTCGCTCTCTCTCTAGTCTTTCTTTCTCTCTCTCTCCAGCCTTTCTCCCTCCCTCTCTCTCCAGTCTTTCTCTCTTTCTCCAGTCCAGTCTTTCTCTCTCTCCAGACCAGTCTTTCTCGCTCTCTCTTCAGTCCAGTCTTTCTCTCTCTCTACTCAGTCCATTCTTTCTCTCTCTCTCTCCAGTCCAGTCTTTCTCTTTCTCCAGTCAAGTCTGTCTCTAGCTCAGTCCAGTCATTCGCTCTCTCATGTCCAGTCTTTCTCTCTCTCTCTCTTCAGCTCAGTTTTTCTCTCTCTGTCTCTCTCCTCAGTCCAGTCTTTCTCTCTCTCTCTCTTCAGTCCAGTCTTTCTCTCTCTCTCTCTTCAGCTCAGTTTTTCTCTCTCTGTCTCTCTCTTCAGTCCAGTCTTTCTCTCTCTCTCTCTTCAGTTCAGTCTTTCTCTCTCTGTCTCTCTCTTCAGTCCAGTATTTCTCTCTCTCTCTCTCTCTCTCTCCTGTCCAGTCTTTCTCTCTCTCTCTTCAGTCCAGTCTTTCTCTCTCTCTCTCTTTAGTTCAGTCTTTCTCTCTCTGTCTCTCTCTTCAGTCCAGTCTTTCTCTCTCTCTCTCTTCAGTTCAGTCTTTCTCTCTCTGTCTCTCTCTTCAGTCCAGTATTTCTCTCTCTCTCTCTCTCTCTCTCCAGTCCAGTCTTTCTCTCTCTTTCTCTCCAGTCCAGTCTTTCTCTCTCTCTCTCTTCAGTCCAGTCTTTCTCTCTTCTCTCTCTTCAGTCCAGTCTTTCTCTCTTCTCTCTCTTCAGTCCAGTCTTTCTCACTCTCTCTCCACTCCAGTCTTTCTCTCTCTCTCTCTCCAGTCCAGTCATTCTCTCTCTATCTTTCTAACTCTCCAGTCTTTCTCTCTCTCTCTCTCCGGTCCATGCTTTCTCTCTCTCACTCTCCTGTCCAATCTTTCTCTCTTTATCTCTCCAGTCCAATCTTTAGCTCTCCTTTTCTCTCTCTCTCCTGTCCAATCTTTCTTCTCTCTCACTCTCGCTCTCTCTCCAGTCCAATCTTTCTTCTGTCTCTCTCTCCAGTCCAGTCATTCTTTCTCTATGTCTCTCTCTCTCTCTCCAGTCTTTCTCTCTCTCTCTCCAGTCTTTCTCTCTTGCTCCAGTCCAGTCTTTCTCTTTGTCCAGTCCAGTCTTTCTCTCTCTCTCTCTTCAGTCCAGTCTTTCTCTCTCTGTCTCTCCAGTCCAGTCTTGCCCTCTCTCTCTCTTCAGTCCAGTCTTTCTCTCTCTGTCTCTCCAGTCCAGTCTTTCTCTCTCTCTCTCTTCAGTTCAGCCCTTCTCTTTCTCTCACTCTCTCTCTCCAGTCCAGTCTTTCTATCACTCTCTCTCCGTGCAGTCATTCTCTCTCTATCACTCTCACACACCAGTCTTTCTCTCTCGATCTCTCTCTCTCCAGTCTTTCTTTATCTCTCTCTCCAGTCTTTCTCTCTTTCTCCAGTCCAGTCTTTCTCTCTCTCTCTCTTCAGTCCATTCTTTCTCTCTCTCTCTCCTCAGTCCATTCTTTCTCTCTCTCTCTCCAGTCCAGTCTTTTTCTCTCTCCAGTCCAGTCTTTCTCTCTCTCTCTTCAGTCCAGTCTTTCTCTCTCTGTTCAGTCCAGTCTTTCTCTTTGTCTCCAGTCCAGTCTTTCTCCTTGTCTCTCTCTCCAGTCCAATCTCTATCGCTCTCTCTCCAGTCCTGTCCTTCTCTCTCTCTCTCCTTCTCCAATCTTTTTCTCTCTCTCTCTCTCCCTCTCCAGTCCTTCTCTCTCTCTCTGCAGTCTTACTCTCTCTCTCTCTCTCTCTTCAGTCCAGTGCCTCTCTCTCCACAGTCCAATCTTTCTCTGTTTGTCTCTCCAGTCCAATCTCTCTCTCTCTCTCTCCTTTCCAATCTTTCTTCTCTCTCGCTCTCGCTCTCTCCCCAGTCCAATCTTTCTTCTGTCCCTCTCTCCAGTCCAGTCATTTTTTCTCTATCTCTCCCTCTCGCTCCAGTCTTTCTCTCTCTTTCTCCAGTCCAGTCTTTCTCTCTCTTTCTCCAGTCCACTCTTTCTCTCTCTCCTGTCCAGTCTTTCTCTCTCTCTCTCTCCCTCTCTCTCCCTCTCTCTCTCCAGTCTTTCTCACATTCTCCAGGCCAGTCTTTCTCTCTCTCCAGTCCAGTCTTTCTCTCTCTCTCTTCAGTCCAGTCTTTCTCTCTCTGTTCAGTCCAGTCTTTCTCTTTGTCTCCAGTCCAGTCTTTCTCCTTGTCTCTCTCTCCATTCCAATCTCTTTCGCTCTCTCTCCAGTCCTGTCCTTCTCTCTCTCTCACCTTCTCCAATCTTTTTCTCTCTCTCTCTCCAGTCCTTCTTTCTCTCTCTGCAGTCTTTCTCTCTCTCTCTCTCTCTCTCCAGTCCAGTCTTCTCTCTCTCTCTCTTCAGTCCAGTGCCCCTCTCTCCACAGTCCAATCTTTCTCTGTTTGTCTCTCCAGTCCAATCTCTCTCTCTCTCCTTTCCAATCTTTCTTCTCTCTCGCTCTCACTCTCTCTCCAGTCCAATCTTTCTTCTGTCTCTCTCTCTCCAGTCTTTCTCTCTCTTTTCCAGTGCAGTCTTTCTCTCTATTTCTCCAGTCCAGTTTTTCTATCTCTCCTGTCCACTCTTTCTCTCTCTCTCTCTCCAGTCCAATCTCTCTCTCTCTCTCTCTCTGTCTCCAGTCCAGTCTCTCTCTCTTTCTCTCTCTACAGTCTTTCTCTCTCTCTCTCTCTCTCTCTCCCTCTCTCTCTACAGTCTTTCTCTCATTCTCCAGGCCAGTCTTTCTCTCTCTCCAGTCCAGTCTTTCTCTCTCTCATTCTCTTCAGTCCAGTCTTTCGCTCTGTCTCTCTCTTCAGTCCAGTCTTTCTCTCTCTCTCTCTTCAGCTCAGTTTTTCTCTCTCTGTCTCTCTCTTCAGTCCAGTCTTTCTCTCTCTCTCTCTTCAGTCCAGTCTTTCTCTCTCTCTCTCTTCAGTTCAGTCTTTCTCTCTCTGTCTCTCTCTTCAGTCCAGTCTTTCTTTCTCTCTCTCTCTCTCTCTCTCTCTCCTGTCCAGTCTTTCTCTCTCTCTCTCTTCAGTCCAGTCTTTCTCTCTCTCTCTCTTTAGTTCAGTCTTTCTCTCTCTGTCTCTCTTCAGTCCAGTCTTTCTCTCTCTCTCTCTTTAGTTCAGTCTTTCTCTCTCTGTCTCTCTTCAGTCCAGTCCCTCTCTCTCCGGAGTACAATCTTTCTCTCTCTATCTGTACAGTCCAATCTTTCTCTCAACTTTTCTCTCTCTCTTCTGTCCAATCTTTCTTCTGTCTCTCTCTCTAGTCCAGTCATCCTTTCTCTATCTCTCTCCCTCTCTCTCTCTCCAGTCTTTCTCTCTCTTTCTCCAGTCCAGTGTTTCTCTCACTTTCTCCAGTCCACTCTTTCTCTCTCTCCTGTCCAGTCTTTCTCTCTCTATCTCTTTCCAGTCCAGTCTTTCTCTCTCTCTCCAGTCCAATCTTTCTCTCTCTTTCTCTCCAGTCCAGTCTTTCTCTCTCTCTCTCTTCAGTTCAGTCTTTCCCTTTCTCTCTCTCTCTCCAGTCCAGTCTTTCTCTCTCTCTCTCTTTATTTCAGCCCTTCTCTTTCTCTCACTCTCTCTCTCCAGTCCAGTCTTTCTCTCACTCTCTCTCCAGTGCAGTCATTCTCTCTCTATCACTCTCACACACCAGTCTTTCTCTCTCGCTCTCTCTCTCTAGTCTTTCTTTCTCTCTCTCTCCATTCTTTCTCCCTCCCTCTCTCTCCAGTCTTTCTCTCTTTCTCCAGTCCAGTCTTTCTCTCTCTCCAGACCATTCTTTCTCTCTCTCTCTCCAGTCCAGTCTTTCTCTTTCTCCAGTCAAGTCTGTCTCTAGCTCAGTCCAGTCATTCGCTCTCTCAATTCCAGTCTTTCTCTCTCTCTCTCTTCAGCTCAGTTTTTCTCTCTCTGTCTCTCTCCTCAGTCCAGTCTTTCTCTCTCTCTCTCTTCAGTCCAGTCTTTCTCTCTCTCTCTCTTCAGTTCAGTCTTTCTCTCTCTGTCTCTCTCTTCAGTCCAATATTTCTCTCTCTCTCTCTCTCTCTCCTGTCCAGTCTTTCTCTCTCTCTCTCTTCAGTCCAGTCTTTCTCTCTCTCTCTCTTTAGTTCAGTCTTTCTCTCTCTGTCTCTCTTCAGTCCAGTCCCTCTCTCTCCGGAGTACAATCTTTCTCTCTCTATCTGTACAGTCCAATCTTTCTCTCAACTTTTCTCTCTCTCTCCTGTCCAATCTTTCTTCTGTCTCTCTCTCTAGTCCAGTCATCCTTTCTCTATCTCTCTCCCTCTCTCTCTCTCCAGTCTTTCTCTCTCTTTCTCCAGTCCAGTGTTTCTCTCACTTTCTCCAGTCCACTCTTTCTCTCTCCTGTCCAGTCTTTCTCTCTCTATCTCTTTCCAGTCCAGTCTTTCTCTCTCTCTCCAGTCAAATCTTTCTCTCTCTCTCTCCAGTCCAGTCTTTCTCTCTCTTTCTCTCCAGTCCAGTCTTTCTCTCTCTCTCTCTTCAGTCCAGTCTTTCTCTCTTCTCTCTCTTCAGTCCAGTCTTTCTCTCTTCTCTCTCTTCAGTCCAGTCTTTCTCTCTTCTCTCTCTCCAGTCCAGTCATTCTCTCTCTATCTTTCTAACTCTCCAGTCTTTCTCTCTCTCTCTCTCCGGTCCATGCTTTCTCTCTCTCACTCTCCTGTCCAATCTTTCTCTCTTTATCTCTCCAGTCCAATCTTTAGCTCTCCTTTTCTCTCTCTCTCCTGTCCAATCTTTCTTCTCTCTCACTCTCGCTCTCTCTCCAGTCCAATCTTTCTTCTGTCTCTCTCTCCAGTCCAGTCATTCTTTCTCTATGTCTCTCTCTCTCTCTCTCCAGTCTTTCTCTCTCTCTCTCCAGTCTTTCTCTCTTGCTCCAGTCCAGTCTTTCTCTTTGTCCAGTCCAGTCTTTCTCTCTCTCTCTCTTCAGTCCAGTCTTTCTCTCTCTGTCTCTCCAGTCCAGTCTTGCCCTCTCTCTCTCTTCAGTCCAGTCTTTCTCTCTCTGTCTCTCCAGTCCAGTCTTTCTCTCTCTCTCTCTTCAGTTCAGCCCTTCTCTTTCTCTCACTCTCTCTCTCCAGTCCAGTCTTTCTATCACTCTCTCTCCCGTGCAGTCATTCTCTCTCTATCACTCTCACACACCAGTCTTTCTCTCTCGATCTCTCTCTCTCCAGTCTTTCTTTATCTCTCTCTCCAGTCTTTCTCTCTTTCTCCAGTCCAGTCTTTCTCTCTCTCTCTCTTCAGTCCATTCTTTCTCTCTCTCTCTCCTCAGTCCATTCTTTCTCTCTCTCTCTCCAGTCCAGTCTTTTTCTCTCTCCAGTCCAGTCTTTCTCTCTCTCTCTTCAGTCCAGTCTTTCTCTCTCTGTTCAGTCCAGTCTTTCTCTTTGTCTCCAGTCCAGTCTTTCTCCTTGTCTCTCTCTCCAGTCCAATCTCTATCGCTCTCTCTCCAGTCCTGTCCTTCTCTCTCTCTCTCCTTCTCCAATCTTTTTCTCTCTCTCTCTCCCTCTCCAGTCCTTCTCTCTCTCTCTGCAGTCTTACTCTCTCTCTCTCTCTCTCTTCAGTCCAGTGCCTCTCTCTCCACAGTCCAATCTTTCTCTGTTTGTCTCTCCAGTCCAATCTCTCTCTCTCTCTCTCCTTTCCAATCTTTCTTCTCTCTCGCTCTCGCTCTCTCCCCAGTCCAATCTTTCTTCTGTCCCTCTCTCCAGTCCAGTCATTTTTTCTCTATCTCTCCCTCTCGCTCCAGTCTTTCTCTCTCTTTCTCCAGTCCAGTCTTTCTCTCTCTTTCTCCAGTCCACTCTTTCTCTCTCTCCTGTCCAGTCTTTCTCTCTCTCTCTCTCCCTCTCTCTCCCTCTCTCTCTCCAGTCTTTCTCACATTCTCCAGGCCAGTCTTTCTCTCTCTCCAGTCCAGTCTTTCTCTCTCTCTCTTCAGTCCAGTCTTTCTCTCTCTGTTCAGTCCAGTCTTTCTCTTTGTCTCCAGTCCAGTCTTTCTCCTTGTCTCTCTCTCCATTCCAATCTCTTTCGCTCTCTCTCCAGTCCTGTCCTTCTCTCTCTCTCACCTTCTCCAATCTTTTTCTCTCTCTCTCTCCAGTCCTTCTTTCTCTCTCTGCAGTCTTTCTCTCTCTCTCTCTCTCTCTCCAGTCCAGTCTTCTCTCTCTCTCTCTTCAGTCCAGTGCCCCTCTCTCCACAGTCCAATCTTTCTCTGTTTGTCTCTCCAGTCCAATCTCTCTCTCTCTCCTTTCCAATCTTTCTTCTCTCTCGCTCTCACTCTCTCTCCAGTCCAATCTTTCTTCTGTCTCTCTCTCTCCAGTCTTTCTCTCTCTTTTCCAGTGCAGTCTTTCTCTCTATTTCTCCAGTCCAGTTTTTCTATCTCTCCTGTCCACTCTTTCTCTCTCTCTCTCTCCAGTCCAATCTCTCTCTCTCTCTCTCTCTGTCTCCAGTCCAGTCTCTCTCTCTTTCTCTCTCTACAGTCTTTCTCTGTCTCTCTCTCTCTCTCTCCCTCTCTCTCTACAGTCTTTCTCTCATTCTCCAGGCCAGTCTTTCTCTCTCTCCAGTCCAGTCTTTCTCTCTCTCATTCTCTTCAGTCCAGTCTTTCGCTCTGTCTCTCTCTTCAGTCCAGTCTTTCTCTCTCTCTCTCTTCAGCTCAGTTTTTCTCTCTCTGTCTCTCTCTTCAGTCCAGTCTTTCTCTCTCTCTCTCTTCAGTCCAGTCTTTCTCTCTCTCTCTCTTCAGTTCAGTCTTTCTCTCTCTGTCTCTCTCTTCAGTCCAGTCTTTCTCTCTCTCTCTCTCTCTCTCTCTCTCCTGTCCAGTCTTTCTCTCTCTCTCTCTTCAGTCCAGTCTTTCTCTCTCTCTCTCTTTAGTTCAGTCTTTCTCTCTCTGTCTCTCTTCAGTCCAGTCTTTCTCTCTCTCTCTCTTTAGTTCAGTCTTTCTCTCTCTGTCTCTCTTCAGTCCAGTCCCTCTCTCTCCGGAGTACAATCTTTCTCTCTCTATCTGTACAGTCCAATCTTTCTCTCAACTTTTCTCTCTCTCTCCTGTCCAATCTTTCTTCAGTCTCTCTCTCTAGTCCAGTCATCCTTTCTCTATCTCTCTCCCTCTCTCTCTCTCCAGTCTTTCTCTCTCTTTCTCCAGTCCAGTGTTTCTCTCACTTTCTCCAGTCCACTCTTTCTCTCTCTCCTGTCCAGTCTTTCTCTCTCTATCTCTTTCCAGTCCAGTCTTTCTCTCTCTCTCCAGTCCAATCTTTCTCTCTCTTTCTCTCCAGTCCAGTCTTTCTCTCTCTCTCTCTTCAGTTCAGTCTTTCCCTTTCTCTCTCTCTCTCCAGTCCAGTCTTTCCTTCTCTCTCTCTCTCTCTCTCTCCAGTCCAGTCTTTCTCTCACTCTCTCTCCAGTGCAGTCATTCTCTCTCTATCACTCTCACACACCAGTCTTTCTCTCTCGCTCTCTCTCTCTCTAGTCTTTCTTTCTCTCTCTCTCCATTCTTTCTCCCTCCCTCTCTCTCCAGTCTTTCTCTCTTTCTCCAGTCCAGTCTTTCTCTCTCTCCAGACCAGTCTTTCTCGCTCTCTATTCAGTCCATTCTTTCTCTCTCTCTCTCCAGTCCAGTCTTTCTCTTTCTCCAGTCCAGTCTTTCTCTCTCTCAGTCCAGTCATTCGCTCTCTCAAGTCCAGTCTTTCTCTCTCTCTCTTCAGTCCAGTCTTTCTCTCTCTCTTCAGTCCAGTCTTTCTCTCTCTCTCCAGTCCAGTCTTTCTCCTTGTCTCTCTCTCCAGTCCAATCTCTCTCGCTTTCTCTCTCCAGTCCAGTCCGTCTCTCTCTCTCCTTCTCCAATCTTTTTTTCTCTCTCTCTCCAGTCCTTCTCTCTCTCTCTCTCTCTCTCCAGTCCAGTCTTCTCTCTCTGTCTCTTCAGTCCAGTCCCTCTCTCCGCAATCCAATTTTTCTCTCTTTGCCTCTCCAGTCCAATCTTTCTCTCTCTCTCCAGTCCAATCTTTCTCTCTCTCACTCTCCTGTCCAATCTTGCTCTCTCTATCTCTCCAGTCCAATGTTTTGCTCTCCTTTTCTCTCTCTCTCCTGTCCAATCTTTCTTCTCTCTCACTCTGGTTCTCTCTCCAGTCCAATCTTTCTTCTGTCTCTCTCTCCAGTCCAGTCATTCTTTCTCTATCTCTCTCTCTCTCTCTCTCCAGTCTTTCTCTCTCTCTCTCTTCAGTCCAGTCTTTCTCTCTCTCTCTCTTTAGTTCAGTCTTTCTCTCTCTGTCTCTCTTCAGTCCAGTCTTTCTCTCTCTCTCTCTTTAGTTCAGTCTTTCTCTCTCTGTCTCTCTTCAGTCCAGTCCCTCTCTCTCCGGAGTACAATCTTTCTCTCTCTATCTGTACAGTCCAATCTTTCTCTCAACTTTTCTCTCTCTCTCCTGTCCAATCTTTCTTCTGTCTCTCTCTCTAGTCCAGTCATCCTTTCTCTATCTCTCTCCCTCTCTCTCTCTCCAGTCTTTCTCTCTCTTTCTCCAGTCCAGTGTTTCTCTCACTTTCTCCAGTCCACTCTTTCTCTCTCTCCTGTCCAGTCTTTCTCTCTCTATCTCTTTCCAGTCCAGTCTTTCTCTCTCTCTCCAGTCCAATCTTTCTCTCTCTTTCTCTCCAGTCCAGTCTTTCTCTCTCTCTCTCTTCAGTTCAGTCTTTCCCTTTCTCTCTCTCTCTCCAGTCCAGTCTTTCCTTCTCTCTCTCTCTCTCTCTCTCCAGTCCAGTCTTTCTCTCACTCTCTCTCCAGTGCAGTCATTCTCTCTCTATCACTCTCACACACCAGTCTTTCTCTCTCGCTCTCTCTCTCTCTAGTCTTTCTTTCTCTCTCTCTCCATTCTTTCTCCCTCCCTCTCTCTCCAGTCTTTCTCTCTTTCTCCAGTCCAGTCTTTCTCTCTCTCCAGACCAGTCTTTCTCGCTCTCTATTCAGTCCATTCTTTCTCTCTCTCTCTCCAGTCCAGTCTTTCTCTTTCTCCAGTCCAGTCTTTCTCTCTCTCAGTCCAGTCATTCGCTCTCTCAAGTCCAGTCTTTCTCTCTCTCTCTTCAGTCCAGTCTTTCTCTCTCTCTTCAGTCCAGTCTTTCTCTCTCTCTCCAGTCCAGTCTTTCTCCTTGTCTCTCTCTCCAGTCCAATCTCTCTCGCTTTCTCTCTCCAGTCCAGTCCGTCTCTCTCTCTCCTTCTCCAATCTTTTTTTCTCTCTCTCTCCAGTCCTTCTCTCTCTCTCTCTCTCTCTCCAGTCCAGTCTTCTCTCTCTGTCTCTTCAGTCCAGTCCCTCTCTCCGCAATCCAATTTTTCTCTCTTTGCCTCTCCAGTCCAATCTTTCTCTCTCTCTCCAGTCCAATCTTTCTCTCTCTCACTCTCCTGTCCAATCTTGCTCTCTCTATCTCTCCAGTCCAATGTTTTGCTCTCCTTTTCTCTCTCTCTCCTGTCCAATCTTTCTTCTCTCTCACTCTGGTTCTCTCTCCAGTCCAATCTTTCTTCTGTCTCTCTCTCCAGTCCAGTCATTCTTTCTCTATCTCTCTCTCTCTCTCTCTCTCCAGTCTTTCTCTCTCTTTTTCAGTCCAGTCTTTCTATCTCTTTCTCCTTTCCACTCTTTCTCTCTCTCCTGTCCACTCTTTCTCTCCCTCTCCCTCTCCAGTCCAGTCTTTCTAGCTCGCTCTCTCATCAGTCCAGTCTTTCTCTCTCTCTTTCCAGAGCAGTCTTTCTCTCTCTCTATCTCTCCAGTCCAGTCTCTGTCTCTTTCTCTCTCTCTCTCCCTCTCTCTCCCTCTCTCTCTCCAGTCTTTCTCTCATTCTCCAGGCCACTCTTTCTCTCTCTCCAGTCCAGTCTTTCTCTCTCTCACTCTCATCAGTCCAGTCTTTCTCTCTCTCTCTCTCTCCAGTCCAGTCTTTCTCTCTCTCTCTCTTCAGTCCAGTCTTTCTCTCTCTCTCTCTCTTCAGCTCAGTTTTTCTCTCTCTGTCTCTCTCTTCAGTCCAGTCATTCTGTCTCTCTCTCTTCAGTCCAGTCTTTCTCTCTCTCTCTCTTCAGTTCAATCTTTCTCTCTCTGTCTCTCTTCAGTCCAGTCCCTCTCTCTCCGGAGTACAATCTTTCACTCTCTATCTCTCCAGTCCAATCTTTCTTCTGTCTCTCTCTCCAGTCCAGTCTTTCTCTTTCTCTCCAGTTGAATTTTTCTCTCTATCTCTCCAGTCCACTCTTTCTCTCTATCTCTCAAGTCCAGTCTTTCTCTCTCTCTCTCCAGTCCAGTCTTTCTCTCTCTCTCTCTTCAGTCCTGTCTTTCTCTCTCTCTCTCTCTTCAGTCTAGTCTTTCTCACTCTCTCTCCAGTCCAGTCTTTCTCTCTCTCTCTCTCCAGTCGAGTTATTCTCTCTCTCTCTAACTCTCCAGTCTTTGTCTATCTCTCTCTCTCCGGTCCATGCTTTCTCTCTCTCACTCTCCTGTCCAATCTTTCTCTCTCTATCTCTCCAGTCCAATCTTCAGCGCTCCTTTTCTCTCTCTCTCCTGTTCAATCTTTCTTCTCTCTCGCTGTCGCTCTCTCTCCAGTCCAATCTTTGTTCTGTCTCTCTCTCCAGTCCAGTCATTCTTTCTCTATCTCTCTCTCTCTCTCTCTCTCTCCAGTTTTTCTCTCTCTTTCTCCAGTCCAGTCTTTCTCTCTCTTTCTCCAGTCCACTCTTTCTCTCTCTCCTGTCCAGTCTTTCTCTCTCCCTCTCTCTTCAGTCCAGTCTCTCTCTCTCTCTCTCTGTCCAGTCCACTCTTTCTCTATCTTTTCCAGTGCAGTCTTTCTCTCTCTTTCTCCAGTCCACTCTTTCTCTCTCTACTGTCCAGTCTTTCACTCTCTCTCTCTCCAGTCCAGTCTCTCTCTCTCTCTCCCACTCCAGTCCAGTCTCTCTCTCTCTCTCTCTCTACAGTCTTTCTCTGTCTCTCTCTCTCTCTCTCTCTCTCTCTCCCTCTCTCTCTCCAGTCTTTCTCTCATTCTCCAGGCCAGTCTTTCTCTCTCTCCAGTCCAGTCTTTCTCTCTCTCACTCTCTTCAGTCCAGTCTTTCTCTCTCTCTCTCTCACTCTTCAGTCCAGTCTTTCTCTCTCTCTCTCTTCAGCTCAGTTTTTCTCTCTCTGTCTCTCTCTTCAGTCCAGTCTTTCTCTCTCTCTCTCTTCAGTCCAGTCTTTCTCTCTCTCTCTCTTCAGTTCAATCTTTGTCTCTCTGTCTCTCTCTTCAGTCCAGTATTTCTCTCTCTCTCTCTCTCTCCTGTCCAGTCTTTCTCTCTCTCTCTCTTCAGTCCAGTCTTTCTCTCTCTCTCTCTTTAGTTCATTTTTTCTCTCTCTGTCTCTCTTTTCAGTCCAGTCCCTCTCTCTCCGGAGTACAATCTTTCTCTCTCTATCTCTACAGTCCAATCGTTCTCTCAACTTTTCTATCTCTCTCCTGTCCAATCTTTCTTCTGTCTCTCTCTCCAGTCCAGTCATTCTTTCTCTATCTCTCTCTCTCTCTCTCTCTCCAGTTTTTCTCTCTCTTTCTCCAGTCCAGTCTTTCTCTCTCTTTCTCCAGTCCAATCTTTCTCTCTCTCATTCTCCTGTGCAATCTTTATCTCTCTATCTCTCCAGTGCAATTTTTAGCTCTCCTTTTCTCTCTCTCTCCTGCCCAATCCTTCTTCTCTCTCACTCTCGCTCTCTTTCCAGTCCAATCTTTCTTCTGTCTCTCTCTCCAGTCCAGTCATTCTTTCTCTATCTCTCTCTCTCTCTCTCTCCAGTTTTTCTCTCTCTTTCTCCAGTCCAGTCTTTCTCTCTCTTTCTCCAGTCCACTCTTTCTCTCTCTCCTGTCCAGTCTTTCTCTCTCCCTCTCTCTTCAGTGCAGTCTCTCTCTCTCTCTCTCTGTCGAGTCCACTCTTTCTCTATCTTTTCCAGTGCAGTCTTTCACTCTCTTTCTCCAGTCCACTCTCTCTCTCTCTACTGTCCAGTCTTTCACTCTCTCTCTCTCTACAGTCTTTCTCTGTCTCTCTCTCTCTCTCTCTCTCTCTCCCTCTCTCTCTCCAGTCTTTCTCTCATTCTCCAGGCCAGTCTTTCTCTCTCTCCAGTCCAGTCTTTCTCTCTCTCACTCTCTTCAGTCCAGTCTTTCTCTCTCTCTCTCTCTCTCTTCAGTCCAGTCTTTCTCTCTCTCTCTCTTCAGCTCAGTTTTTCTCTCTCTGTCTCTCTCTTCAGTCCAGTCTTTCTCTCTCTCTCTCTTCAGTTCAATCTTTGTCTCTCTGTCTCTCTCTTCAGTCCAGTATTTCTCTCTCTCTCTCTCTCTCCTGTCCAGTCTTTCTCTCTCTCTCTCTTCAGTCCAGTCTTTCTCTCTCTCTCTCTTTAGTTCATTTTTTCTCTCTCTGTCTCTCTTTTCAGTCCAGTCCCTCTCTCTCCGGAGTACAATCTTTCTCTCTCTATCTCTACAGTCCAATCTTTCTCTCAACTTTTCTATCTCTCTCCTGTCCAATCTTTCTTCTGTCTCTCTCTCCAGTCCAGCCATTCTTTCCCTCTCTCTCTCTCTCTCTCCAGTCTTTCTCTCTCTTTCTCCAGTCCAGTCTTTCTCTCTCTTTCTCCAGTCCACTCTTTCTCTCTCTCCTGTCCAGTCTTTCTCTCTCTATCTCTTTCCAGTCCAGTCTTTCTCTCTCTCTCCAGTCCAATCTTTCTCTCTATCTCTCCAGTCCAGTCTTTCTCTCTCTCTCTCCAGTCCAGTCTTTCTCTAACTCTCTCTCCAGACCAGTCTTTCTCTCTCTCTCTCTCCAGTCCAGTCTTTCTCTCTCTCCCACTCCAAACTTTACCTCTCTCTCTCTCCAGTCCTTCTCTCTCTCTCTATTCTTTCTCTCTCTCTCTCTCTCTCCAGTCTTTCTCTCTCTTTTCCTGTGCAGTCTTTCTCTCTCTTTCTCCAGTCCAGTTTTTCTCTCTCTCCTGTCCACTCTTTCTCTCTCTCTCTCTCTCCAGTCCAATCTCTCTCTCTCTCTCTCCAGTCCATTCTCTCTCTCTTTCTCTCTCTACAGTCTTTCTCTGTCTCTCTCTCTCTCTCCCTCTCTCTCTACAGTCTTTCTCTCATTCTCCAGGCCAGTCTTTCTCTCTCTCCAGTCCAGTCTTTCTCTCTCTCTCTCTCTTCAGTCCAGTCTTTCTCTCTCTCTCTCTTCAGTTCAGTCTTTATCTCTCTGTCTCTCTCTTCAGTCCAGTATTTCTCTCTCTCTCTCTCCTGTCCAGTCTTTCTCTGACCTTTTCTCTCTCTCTCCTGTCCAATCTTTCTTCTCTCTCTCTCTCTCTCTCTCTCTCTCTCCAGTCCAGTCTTTCTCTTTCCCTCCAGTCCAATTTTTCTCTCTATCTCTCCAGTCCAGTCTTTCTCTCTCTCTCTCTCCAGTCCAGTCTTTCTCTCTCTCTCTCCAGTCCAGTCTTTTTCACTCTCTCTCCACTCCAGTCTTTCTCTCTCTCTCTCTCCAGTCCAGTCATTCTCTCTCTATCTCTCTAACTCTCCAGTCTTTCTCTCTCTCTCTCTCTCCGGTCCATTCTTTCTCTCTCTCACTCTCCTGTCCAATCTTTCTCTCTCTATCTCTCCAGTCCAATCTTTAGCTCTCCTTTTCTCTCTCTCTCCAGTCCAATCTTTCTTCTGTCTCTCTCTCCAGTCCAGTCATTCTTTCTCTATCTCTCTCTCTCTCTCTCTCCAGTTTTTCTCTCTCTTTCTCCAGTCCAGTCTTTCTCTCTCTTTCTCCAGTCCACTCTTTCTCTCTCTCCTGTCCAGTCTTTCTCTCTCCCTCTCTCTTCAGTGCAGTCTCTCTCTCTCTCTCTCTGTCGAGTCCACTCTTTCTCTATCTTTTCCAGTGCAGTCTTTCACTCTCTTTCTCCAGTCCACTCTCTCTCTCTCTACTGTCCAGTCTTTCACTCTCTCTCTCTCTACAGTCTTTCTCTGTCTCTCTCTCTCTCTCTCTCTCTCTCTCTCCCTCTCTCTCTCCAGTCTTTCTCTCATTCTCCAGGCCAGTCTTTCTCTCTCTCCAGTCCAGTCTTTCTCTCTCTCACTCTCTTCAGTCCAGTCTTTCTCTCTCTCTCTCTCTCTCTTCAGTCCAGTCTTTCTCTCTCTCTCTCTTCAGCTCAGTTTTTCTCTCTCTGTCTCTCTCTTCAGTCCAGTCTTTCTCTCTCTCTCTCTTCAGTCAATCTTTGTCTCTCTGTCTCTCTCTTCAGTCCAGTATTTCTCTCTCTCTCTCTCTCTCTTGTCCAGTCTTTCTCTCTCTCTCTCTTCAGTCCAGTCTTTCTCTCTCTCTCTCTTTAGTTCATTTTTTCTCTCTCTGTCTCTCTTTTCAGTCCAGTCCCTCTCTCTCCGGAGTACAATCTTTCTCTCTCTATCTCTACAGTCCAATCTTTCTCTCAACTTTTCTATCTCTCTCCTGTCCAATCTTTCTTCTGTCTCTCTCTCCAGTCCAGTCATTCTTTCCCTCTCTCTCTCTCTCTCTCCAGTCTTTCTCTCTCTTTCTCCAGTCCAGTCTTTCTCTCTCTTTCTCCAGTCCACTCTTTCTCTCTCTCCTGTCCAGTCTTTCTCTCTCTATCTCTTTACAGTCCAGTCTTTCTCTCTCTCTCCAGTCCAATCTTTCTCTCTATCTCTCCAGTCCAGTCTTTCTCTCTCTCTCTCCAGTCCAGTCTTTCTCTAACTCTCTCTCCAGACCAGTCTTTCTCTCTCTCTCTCTCCAGTCCAGTCTTTCTCTCTCTCCCACTCCAAACTTTACCTCTCTCTCTCTCCAGTCCTTCTCTCTCTCTCTATTCTTTCTCTCTCTCTCTCTCTCTCCAGTCTTTCTCTCTCTTTTCCTGTGCAGTCTTTCTCTCTCTTTCTCCAGTCCAGTTTTTCTCTCTCTCCTGTCCACTCTTTCTCTCTCTCTCTCTCTCCAGTCCAATCTCTCTCTCTCTCTCTCCAGTCCATTCTCTCTCTCTTTCTCTCTCTACAGTCTTTCTCTGTCTCTCTCTCTCTCTCCCTCTCTCTCTACAGTCTTTCTCTCATTCTCCAGGCCAGTCTTTCTCTCTCTCCAGTCCAGTCTTTCTCTCTCTCTCTCTCTTCAGTCCAGTCTTTCTCTCTCTCTCTCTTCAGTTCAGTCTTTATCTCTCTGTCTCTCTCTTCAGTCCAGTATTTCTCTCTCTCTCTCTCCTGTCCAGTCTTTCTCTGACCTTTTCTCTCTCTCTCCTGTCCAATCTTTCTTCTCTCTCTCTCTCTCTCTCTCTCTCTCTCCAGTCCAGTCTTTCTCTTTCCCTCCAGTCCAATTTTTCTCTCTATCTCTCCAGTCCAGTCTTTCTCTCTCTCTCTCTCCAGTCCAGTCTTTCTCTCTCTCTCTCCAGTCCAGTCTTTTTCACTCTCTCTCCACTCCAGTCTTTCTCTCTCTCTCTCTCCAGTCCAGTCATTCTCTCTCTATCTCTCTAACTCTCCAGTCTTTCTCTCTCTCTCTCTCTCCGGTCCATTCTTTCTCTCTCTCACTCTCCTGTCCAATCTTTCTCTCTCTATCTCTCCAGTCCAATCTTTAGCTCTCCTTTTCTCTCTCTCTCCAGTCCAATCTTTCTTCTGTCTCTCTCTCCAGTCCAGTCATTCTTTCTCTATGGCTCTCTCTCTCTCTCCAGTCTTTCTCTCTCTCTCTCTCCAGTCTTTCTCTCTTGCTCCAGTCCATTCTTTCTCTCTGTCCAGTCCAGTCTTTCTCTCTCTCTCTCTTCAGTCCAGTCTTTCTCTCTCTGTCTCTGCAGTCCAGTCTTTCTCTCACTCTCTCTTCAGTCCAGTCTTTCTCTCACTCTCTCTCTCCAGTCCAGTCCTTCTCTCACTCTCTCTCCCGTGCAATCATTCTCTTTCTATCACTCTCACACACCAGTCTTTCTCACTCGATTTCTCTCTCTCCAGTCTCTCTTTCTCTCTCTCTCCAGTCTTTCTCTCTTTCTCCAGTCCAGTCTTTCTCTCTCTCTCTTCAGTCCATTCCTTCTCTCTCTCTCTCCTCAGTCCATTCTTTCTCACGCTCTCCAGTCCAGTCTTTCGCTCTCTTCAGTCCAGTCTTTCTCTCTCTCCAGTCCAGTCTTTCTCTCTCTCTCTTCAGTCCAGTCTTTCTCTCTCTGTTCAGTCCAGTCTTTCTCTTTGTCTCCAGTACGGTCTTTCTCCTTGTCTCTCTCTCCAGTCCAATCTCTATCGCTCTCTCTCCAGTCCTGTCCTTCTCTCTCTCTCTCCTTCTCCAATCTTTTTCTCTCTCTCTCTCCAGTCCTTCTTTCTCTCTCTGCAGTCTTTCTCTCTCTCTCTCTCTCTATCCAGTCCAATCTTCTCTCTCTTTCTTCAGTCCAGTGCCTCTCTCTCCACAGTCCAATCTTTCTCTGTTTGTCTCTCCAGTCCAATTTCTCTCTCTCTCTCTCCTTTCCAATCTTTCTTCTCTCTCGCTCTCGCTCTCTCTCCAGTCCAATCTTTCTTCTGTCCCTCTCTCCAGTCCATTCATTTTTTCTCTATCTCTCCCTCTCTCTCCAGTCTTTCTCTCTCTTTCTCCAGTCCGGTTTTTCTCTCTCTTTCTCCAGTCCACTCTTTCTCTCTCTCCTGTCCAGTTTTTCTCTCTCTCTCTCTCTCCAGTCCAGTCTCTCTCTCTCTTCCTCTCTCTCCCTCTCTCTCTCCAGTCTTTCTCACATTCTCCCGGCCAGTCTTTCTCTCTCTCCAGTCCAGTCTTTCTCTCTCTCTCTCTCTCCAGTCAAGTTTTTCTCTCTCTATCTCTCCAGTCCATTCTTTCTCTCAGCTTTTCTCTCTCTCTCTCTCCTGTCCAATCTTTCTTCTCTCTCGCTCTCGCTCTCTCTCCAGTCCAATCTTTCTTCTGTCGATCTCTACAGTCCAGTCATTCTCTCTCTCTCTCTCTCTCCAGTCCAGTCTTTCTGTCTCCCTCCAGTCCAATTGTTCTCTCTATCTCTCCAGTCCAGTCTTTCTCTCTATCTCTCCAGTCCAGTCTTTCTCTCTCTCTCTCCAGTCCAGTCTTTCTCTCTCTCTCTTCAGTCCAGTCTTTCTCTCTTCTCTCTCTTCAGTCCAGTCTTTCTCACTCTCTCTCCACTCCAGTCTTTCTCTCTCTCTCTCTCCAGTCCAGTCATTCTCTCTCTATCTCTCTAACTCTCCAGTCTTTCTCTCTCTCTCTCTCTGGTCCATGCTTTCTCTCTCTCACTCTCCTGTCCAATCTTTCTCTCTCTATCTCTCCAGTCCAATCTTTAGCTCTCCTTTTCTCTCTCTCTCCTGTCCAATCTTTCTTCTCTCTCACTCTCGCTCTCTCTCCAGTCCAATCTTTCTTCTGTCTCTCTCTCCAGTCCAGTCATTCTTTCTCTATGTCTCTCTCTCTCTCTCCAGTCTTTCTCTCTCTCTCTCTCCAGTCTTTCTCTCTTGCTCCAGTCCATTCCTTCTCTCTCTCCAGTCCAGTCTTTCTCTCTCTGTCTCTCCAGTCCAGTCTTTCTCTCTCTCTCTCTTCAGTCCAGTCTTTCTCTATCTGTCTCTCCAGTCCAGTCTTTCTCTCTCTCTCTCTTCAGTCCAGTCTTTCTCTATCTGTCTCTCCAGTCTAGTCTTTCTCTCTCTCTCTTCAGTCCAGTCTTTCTCTCACTCTCTCTCTCCAGTCCAGTCTTTCTCTCACTCTCTCTCCCGTGCAGTCATTCTCTCTCTATCACTCTCACACACCAGTCTTTCTCTCTCGATCTCTCTCTCTCCACTCTTTCTTTATCTCTCTCTCCAGTCTTTCTCTCTTTCTCCAGACCAGTCTTTCTCTCTCTCTCTTCAGTCCAGTCTTTCTCTCTCTCTCTCCTCAGTCCATTCTTTCTCTCGCTCTCCAGTCCAGTCTTTCTCTCTCTCCAGTCCAGTCTTACTCTCTCTCCTGTCCAGTCTTTCTCTCTCTCCAGTCCAGTCTTTCTCTCTCTCTCTCTTCAGTCCAGTCTTTCTCTCTCTGTTCAGTCCAGTCTTTCTCTTTGTCTCCAGTCCGGTCTTTCTCCTTGTCTCTCTCTCCAGTCCAATCTCTATCGCTCTCTCTCCAGTCCTGTCCTTCTCTCTCTCTCTCCTTCTCCAATCTTTTTCTCTCTCTCTCTCCAGTCCTTCTTTCTCTCTCTGCAGTCTTTCTCTCTCTCTCTCTCTCTATCCAGTCCAGTCTTCTCTCTCTGTCTCTTCAGTCCAGTGCCTCTCTCTCCACAGTCCAATCTTTCTCTGTTTGTCTCTCCAGTCCAATCTCTCTCTCTCTCTCTCCTTTCCAATCTCTTCTCTCTCGCTCTCGCTCTCTCTCCAGTCCAATCTTTCTTCTGTCCCTCTCTCCAGTCCATTCATTTTTTCTCTATCACTCCCTCTCTCTCCAGTCTTTCTCTCTCTTTCTCCAGTCCACTCTTTCTCTCTCTCCAGTCCAGTCTTTCTCTCTCTCTCTCTCTCTCCCTCTCTCTCCCTCTCTCTCTCCAGTCTTTCTCACATTCTCCAGGCCAGTCTTTCTCTCTCTCCAGTCCAGTCTTTCTCTCTCTCTCTCTCTCTCTCTCTCTCTCTCCAGTCAAGTCTTTCTCTTTCTCTCTCTTCATTCCAGTATTTCTCTCTCTCTCTCTTGAGTTCAGTCTTTCTCTCTCTATCTCTCCAGTCCATTCTTTCTCTCAGCTTTTCTCTCTCTCTCCTGTCCAATCTTTCTTCTCTCTCGCTCTCGCTCTCTCTCCAGTCCAATCCTTCTTCTGTCGATCTCTACAGTCCAGTCATTCTCTCTCTCTCTCTCTCTCTCCAGTCCAGTCTTTCTCTCTCCCTCCATTCCAATTTTTCTCTCCATCTCTCCAGTCCAGTCTTTCTCTCTATCTCTCCAGTCCAGTCTTTCTCTCTCTCTCTCTCTTCAGTCCAGTCTTTCTCTCTCTCTCTCTTCAGTTCAGTCTTTATCTCTCTGTCTCTCTCTTCAGTCCAGTATTTCTCTCTCTCTCTCTCTCTATCTCCTGTCCAGTCTTTCTCTGACCTTTTCTCTCTCTCTCCTGTCCAATGTTTCTTCTCTCTCTCTCTCTCTCTCTCTCTCTCCAGTCCAGTCTTTCTCTTTCCCTCCAGTCCAATTTTTCTCTCTATCTCTCCAGTCCAGTCTTTCTCTCTCTCTCTCTCCAGTCCAGTCTTTCTCTCTCTCTCTCCAGTCCAGTCTTTCTCACTCTCTCTCCACTCCAGTCTTTCTCTCTCTCTCTCTCCAGTCCAGTCATTCTCTCTCTATCTCTCTAACTCTCCAGTCTTTCTCTCTCTCTCTCTCCGGTCCATTCTTTCTCTCTCTCACTCTCCTGTCCAATCTTTCTCTCTCTATCTCTCCAGTCCAATCTTTAGCTCTCCTTTTCTCTCTCTCTCCAGTCCAATCTTTCTTCTGTCTCTCTCTCCAGTCCAGTCATTCTTTCTCTATGGCTCTCTCTCTCTCTCCAGTCTTTCTCTCTCTCTCTCTCCAGTCTTTCTCTCTTGCTCCAGTCCATTCTTTCTCTCTGTCCAGTCCAGTCTTTCTCTCTCTCTCTCTCTTCAGTCCAGTCTTTCTCTCTCTGTCTCTCCAGTCCAGTCTTTCTCTCTCTCTCTCTTCAGTCCAGTCTTTCTCTCTCTGTCTCTGCAGTCCAGTCTTTCTCTCTCTCTCTCTTCAGTCCAGTCTTTCTCTCACTCTCTCTCTCCAGTCCAGTCCTTCTCTCACTCTCTCTCCCCGTGCAGTCATTCTCTTTCTATCACTCTCACACACCAGTCTTTCTCTCTCGATTTCTCTCTCTCCAGTCTTTCTTTCTCTCTCTCTCCAGTCTTTCTCTCTTTCTCCAGTCCAGTCTTTCTCTCTCTCTCTTCAGTCCATTCCTTCTCTCTCTCTCTCCTCAGTCCATTCTTTCTCACGCTCTCCTGTCCAGTCTTTCTCTCTCTTCAGTCCAGTCTTTCTCTCTCTCCAGTCCAGTCTTTCTCTCTCTCTCTTCAGTCCAGTCTTTCTCTCTCTGTTCAGTCCAGTCTTTCTCTTTGTCTCCAGTCCAGTCTTTCTCCTTGTCTCTCTCTCCAGTCCAATCTCTATCGCTCTCTCTCCAGTCCTGTCCTTCTCTCTCTCTCTCCTTCTCCAATCTTTTTCTCTCTCTCTCTCCAGTCCTTCTTTCTCTCTCTGCAGTCTTTCTCTCTCTCTCTCTCTCTATCCAGTCCAATCTTCTCTCTCTTTCTTCAGTCCAGTGCCTCTCTCTCCACAGTCCAATCTTTCTCTGTTTGTCTCTCCAGTCCAATTTCTCTCTCTCTCTCTCCTTTCCAATCTTTCTTCTCTCTCGCTCTCGCTCTCTCTCCAGTCCAATCTTTCTTCTGTCCCTCTCTCCAGTCCATTCATTTTTTCTCTATCTCTCCCTCTCTCTCCAGTCTTTCTCTCTCTTTCTCCAGTCCGGTTTTTCTCTCTCTTTCTCCAGTCCACTCTTTCTCTCTCTCCTGTCCAGTTTTTCTCTCTCTCTCTCTCTCCAGTCCAGTCTCTCTCTCTCTTCCTCTCTCTCCCTCTCTCTCTCCAGTCTTTCTCACATTCTCCCGGCCAGTCTTTCTCTCTCTCCAGTCCAGTCTTTCTCTCTCTCTCTCTCTCCAGTCAAGTTTTTCTCTCTCTATCTCTCCAGTCCATTCTTTCTCTCAGCTTTTCTCTCTCTCTCTCTCCTGTCCAATCTTTCTTCTCTCTCGCTCTCGCTCTCTCTCCAGTCCAATCTTTCTTCTGTCGATCTCTACAGTCCAGTCATTCTCTCTCTCTCTCTCTCTCCAGTCCAGTCTTTCTGTCTCCCTCCAGTCCAATTGTTCTCTCTATCTCTCCAGTCCAGTCTTTCTCTCTATCTCTCCAGTCCAGTCTTTCTCTCTCTCTCTCCAGTCCAGTCTTTCTCTCTCTCTCTTCAGTCCAGTCTTTCTCTCTTCTCTCTCTTCAGTCCAGTCTTTCTCACTCTCTCTCCACTCCAGTCTTTCTCTCTCTCTCTCTCCAGTCCAGTCATTCTCTCTCTATCTCTCTAACTCTCCAGTCTTTCTCTCTCTCTCTCTCTGGTCCATGCTTTCTCTCTCTCACTCTCCTGTCCAATCTTTCTCTCTCTATCTCTCCAGTCCAATCTTTAGCTCTCCTTTTCTCTCTCTCTCCTGTCCAATCTTTCTTCTCTCTCACTCTCGCTCTCTCTCCAGTCCAATCTTTCTTCTGTCTCTCTCTCCAGTCCAGTCATTCTTTCTCTATGTCTCTCTCTCTCTCTCCAGTCTTTCTCTCTCTCTCTCTCTCCAGTCTTTCTCTCTTGCTCCAGTCCATTCCTTCTCTCTGTCCAGTCCAGTCTTTCTCTCTCTCTCTCTTCAGTCCAGTCTTTCTCTCTCTGTCTCTCCAGTCCAGTCTTTCTCTCTCTCTCTCTTCAGTCCAGTCTTTCTCTATCTGTCTCTCCAGTCTAGTCTTTCTCTCTCTCTCTTCAGTCCAGTCTTTCTCTCACTCTCTCTCTCCAGTCCAGTCTTTCTCTCACTCTCTCTCCCATGCAGTCATTCTCTCTCTATCACTCTCACACACCAGTCTTTCTCTCTCGATCTCTCTCTCTCCACTCTTTCTTTATCTCTCTCTCCAGTCTTTCTCTCTTTCTCCAGTCCAGTCTTTCTCTCTCTCTCTTCAGTCCAGTCTTTCTCTCTCTCTCTCCTCAGTCCATTCTTTCTCTCGCTCTCCAGTCCAGTCTTTCTCTCTCTCCAGTCCAGTCTTACTCTCTCTCCTGTCCAGTCTTTCTCTCTCTCCAGTCCAGTCTTTCTCTCTCTCTCTCTTCAGTCCAGTCTTTCTCTCTCTGTTCAGTCCAGTCTTTCTCTTTGTCTCCAGTCCGGTCTTTCTCCTTGTCTCTCTCTCCAGTCCAATCTCTATCGCTCTCTCTCCAGTCTTGTCCTTCTCTCTCTCTCTCCTTCTCCAATCTTTTTCTCTCTCTCTCTCCAGTCCTTCTTTCTCTCTCTGCAGTCTTTCTCTCTCTCTCTCTCTCTATCCAGTCCAGTCTTCTCTCTCTGTCTCTTCAGTCCAGTGCCTCTCTCTCCACAGTCCAATCTTTCTCTGTTTGTCTCTCCAGTCCAATCTCTCTCTCTCTCTCTCCTTTCCAATCTCTTCTCTCTCGCTCTCGCTCTCTCTCCAGTCCAATCTTTCTTCTGTCCCTCTCTCCAGTCCATTCATTTTTTCTCTATCACTCCCTCTCTCTCCAGTCTTTCTCTCTCTTTCTCCAGTCCACTCTTTCTCTCTCTCCAGTCCACTCTTTCTCTCTCTCTCTCTCTCCCTCTCTCTCCCTCTCTCTCTCCAGTCTTTCTCACATTCTCCAGGCCAGTCTTTCTCTCTCTCCAGTCCAGTCTTTCTCTCTCTCTCTCTCTCTCTCTCTCTCCAGTCAAGTCTTTCTCTTTCTCTCTCTTCATTCCAGTATTTCTCTCTCTCTCTCTTGAGTTCAGTCTTTCTCTCTCTATCTCTCCAGTCCATTCTTTCTCTCAGCTTTTCTCTCTCTCTCCTGTCCAATCTTTCTTCTCTCTCGCTCTCGCTCTCTCTCCAGTCCAATCCTTCTTCTGTCGATCTCTACAGTCCAGTCATTCTCTCTCTCTCTCTCTCTCTCCAGTCCAGTCTTTCTCTCTCCCTCCATTCCAATTTTTCTCTCCATCTCTCCAGTCCAGTCTTTCTCTCTATCTCTCCAGTCCAGTCTTTCTCTCTATCTCTCCAGTCCAGTCTTTCTCTCTCTCTCTCTTCAGTCCAGTCTTTCTCTCTTCTCTCTCTTCAGTCCAGTCTTTCTCACTCTCTCTCCACTCCAGTCTTTCTCTCTCTCTCTCTCCAGTCCAGTCATTCTCTCTCTATCTCTCTAACTCTCCAGTCTTTCTCTCTCTCTCTCTCCGGTCCCTGCTTTCTCCCTCTCACTCTCCTGTCCAATCTTTCTCTCTCTATCTCTCCGGTCCAATCTTTAGCTCTCCTTTTCTCTCTCTCTCCTGTCCAATCTTTCTTCTCTCTCACTCTCGCTCTCTCTCCAGTCCAATCTTTCTTCTGTCTCTCTCTCCAGTCCAGTCATTCTTTCTCTATGTCTCTCTCTCTCTCTCTCTCCAGTCTTTCTCTCTTGCTCCAGTCCAGTCTTTCTTTCTATCCAATCCAGTCTTTCTCTCTCTCTCTCTTCAGTCCAGTCTTTCTCTCTCTGTCTCTCCAGTCCAGTCTTTCTCTCTCTCTCTCTTCAGTCCAGTCTTTGTCTCTCTGTCTCTCCAGTCCAGTCTTTCTCTCTCTCTCTCTTCAGTTCAGCCCTTCTCTTTCTCTCACTCTCTCTCTCCAGTCCAGTCTTTCTCTTTCTCCAGTCCAGTCTTTCTCTCTCTCCAGTCCAGTCTTTTTCTCTCTCCAGTCCAGTCTTTCTATCTCTCTTCAGTCCAGTCTTTCTCTCTCTGTTCAGTGCAGTCTTTCTCTTTGTCTCCAGTCCGGTCTTTCTCCTTGTCTCTCTCTCCAGTCCAATCTCTATCGCTCTCTCTCCAGTCCTGTCCTTCTCTCTCTCTCTCCTTCTCCAATCTTTCTCTCTCTCTCTCTCCAGTCCTTCTTTCTCTCTCTGAAGTCTTTCTCTCTCTCTCTCTCTCTATCCAGTCCAGTCTTCTCTCTCTCTCTCTTCAGTCCAGTGCCTCTCTCTCCACAGTCCAATCTTTCTCTGTTTGTCTCTCCAGTCCAATCTCTCTCTCTCCTTTCCAATCTTTCTTCTCTCTCGCTCTCTCTCCAGTCCAATCTTTCTTCTGTCCCTCTCTCCAGTCCATTCATTTTTTCTCTATCACTCCCTCTCTCTCCAGTCTTTCTCTCTCTTTCTCCAGTCCAGTCTTTCTCTCTCTTTCTCCAGTCCACTCTTTCTCTCTCTCCTGTCCAGTCTTTCTCTCTCTCTCTCTCCAGTCCAGTCTCTCTCTCTCTCCCTCTCTCTCCCTCTCTCTCTGCAGTCTTTCTCACATTCTCCAGACCCGTCTTTCTCTCTATCCAGTCCAGTCTTTCTCTCTCTCTCTCTCTCTCTCCAGTCAAGTCTTTCTCTTTCTCTCTCTTCAGTCCAGTCTTTCTCTCTCTCTCTCTTTAGTTCAGTCTTTCTCTCTCTATCTCTCCAGTCCATTCTTTCTCTCAGCTTTTCTCTCTCTCTCTCTCTCCTGTCCAATCTTTCTTCTCTCTCGCTCTCGCTCTCTCTCCAGTCCAATCTTTCTTCTGTCGATCTCTACAGTCCAGTCATTCTCTCTCTCTCTCTCTCTCCAGTCCAGTCTTTCTCTCTCCCTCCATTCCAATTTTTCTCTCTATCTCTCCAGTCCAGTCTTTCTCACTCTCTCTCCAGTCCAGTCTTTCTCTCTCTCTCTTCAGTCCAGTCTTTCTCTCTTCTCTCTCTTCAGTCCAGTCTTTCTCACTCTCTCTCCACTCCAGTCTTTCTCTCTCTCTCTCTCCAGTCCAGTCATTCTCTCTCTATCTCTCTAACTCTCCAGTCTTTCTCTCTCTCTCTCTCCGGTCCATGCTTTCTCTCTCTCACTCTCCTGTCCAATCTTTCTCTCTCTATCTCTCCAGTCCAATCTTTAGTTCTCCTTTTCTCTCTCTCTCCTGTCCAAACTTTCTTCTCTCTCACTCTCGCTCTCTCTCCAGTCCAATCTTTCTTCTGTCTCTCTCTCCAGTCCAGTCATTCTTTCTCTATGTCTCTCTCTCTCTCTCTCTCCAGTCTTTCTCTCTCTCTCTCTTCAGTCTTTCTCTCTGTCCAGTCCAGTCTTTCTCTCTCTCTCTCTTTAGTTCAGTCTTTCTCTCTCTGTCTCTCTCTTCAGTCCAGTCCCTCTCTCTCCGGAGTACAATCTTTCTCTCTCTATCTCTACAGTCCAATCTTTCTCTCAACTTCTCTCTCTCTCTCCTGTCCAATCTTTCTTCTGTCTCTCTCTCTAGTCCAATCATCCTTTCTCTATCTCTCTCCCTCTCTCTCTCTCCAGTCTTTCTCTCTCTCTCTCTCCAGTCTTTCTCTCTTGCTCCAGTCCAGTCTTTCTCTCTTGTCCAGTCCAGTCTTTCTCTCTCTCTCTCTTCAGTCCAGTCTTTCTCTCTCTGTCTCTCCAGTCCAGTCTTTCTCTCTCTCTCTCTTCAATCCAGTCTTTCTCTCTCTGTCTCTCCAGTCCAGTCTTTCTCTCTCTCTCTCTTCAGTTCAGCCCTTCTCTTTCTCTCACTCTCTCTCTCCAGTCCAGTCTTTCTCTTTCTCCAGTCCAGTCTTTCTCTCTCTCCAGTCCAGTCTTTCTCTCTCTCTCCAGTCCAGTCTTTCTCTTTCTCTTCAGTCCAGTCTTTCTCTCTCTGTTCAGTCCAGTCTTTCTCTTTGTCTCCAGTCCAGTCTTTCTCCTTGTCTCTCTCTCCAGTCCTATCTCTATCGCTCTCTCTCCAGTCCTGTCCTTCTCTCTCTCTCTCCTTCTCCAATCTTTTTTTCTCTCTCTCTCCAGTCCTTCTTTCTCTCTCTGCAGTCTTTCTCTCTCTCTCTCTCAAGTCCAGTCTTTCTCTCACTCTCTCTCCAGTCCAGTCATTATCTCTCTATCTCTCTCTCTCTCTCTCCAGTCTTTCTCTCTCTCTCTCCAGTCTTTCTTTCTCTCTCTCTCCAATCTTTCTCTCTTTCTCCAGTCCAGTCTTTCTCTCTCTCTCTTCAGTCCAGTCTTTCTCTCTCTCTCTCCTCAGTCCATTCTTTCTCTCGCTCTCCAGTCCAGTCTTTCTCTCTCTCCAGTCCAGTCTTTTTCTCTCTCTCTAAAGTCCAGTCTTTCTCTCTCTGTTCAGTCCAGTCTTTCTCTTTGTCTCCAGTCCAGTCTTTCTCCTTGTCTCTCTCTCCAGTCCAATCTCTATCGCTCTCTCTCCAGTCCTGTCCTTCTCTCTCTCTCTCCTTCTCCAATCTTTTTCTCTCTCACTCTCCAGTCCTTCTTTCTCTCTCTGCAGTCTTTCTCTCTCTCTCTCTCTCTCCAGTCCAGTCTTCTCTCTCTCTCTCTTCAGTCCAGTGCCCCTCTCTCCACAGTCCAATCTTTCTCTGTTTGTCTCTCCAGTCCAATCTCTCTCTCTCTCTACTTTCCAATCTTTCTTCTCTCTCGCTCTCACTGTCTCTCCAGTCCAATCTTTCTTCTGTCTCTCTCTCCAGTCCAGTCATTCTTTCTCTATCTCTCTCTCTCTCTCTCTCTCCAGTCTTTCTCTCTCTTTTCCAGTGCAGTCTTTCTCTCTATTTCTCCAGTCCAGTTTTTATATTTCTCCTGTCCACTCTTTCTCTCTCTCTGTCTCCAGTCCAATCTCTCTCTCTCTCTCTCTCTCTCCAGTCCAGTCTCTCTCTCTTTCTCTCTCTACAGTCTTTCTCTGTCTCTCTCTCTCTCTCTCCCTCTCTCTCTACAGTCTTTCTCTCATTCTCCAGGCCAGTCTTTCTCTCTCTCCAGTCCAGTCTTTCTCTCTCTCACTCTCTTCAGTCCAGTCTTTCTCTCTCTCTCTCTCTTCAGTCCAGTCTTTCTCTCTCTCTCTCTTCAGCTCAGTTTTTCTCTCTCTGTCTCTCTCGTCAGTCCAGTCTTTCTCTCTCTCTCTTCAGTTCAGTCTTTCCCACTCTGTCTCTCTCTTCAGTCCAGTATTTCTCTCTCTCTCTCTCTCTCTCTCTCTCTCTCCTGTCCAGTCTTTCTCTCTCTCTCTCTTCAGTCCAGTCTTTCTTTCTCTCTCTCTTTAGTTCAGTCTTTCTCTCTCTGTCTCTCTCTTCAGTCCAGTCCCTCTCTCTCCGGAGTACAATCTTTCTCTCTCTATCTCTACAGTCCAATCTTTCTCTCAACTTTTCTCTCTCTCTCCTGTCCAATCTTTCTTCTGTCTCTCTCTAGTCCAATCATCCTTTCTCTATCTCTCTCCCTCTCTCTCCAGTCTTTCTCTCTCTCTCTCTCCAGTCTTACTCTCTTGCTCCAGTCCAGTCTTTCTCTCTGTCCAGTCCAGTCTTTCTCTCTCTCTCTCTTCAGTCCAGTCTTTCTCTCTCTGTCTCTCCAGTCCAGTCTTTCTCTCTCTCTCTCTTCAATCCAGTCTTTCTCTCTCTGTCTCTCCAGTCCAGTCTTTCTCTCTCTCTCTCTTCAGTTCAGCCCTTCTCTTTCTCTCACTCTCTCTCTCTCCAGTCCAGTCTTTCTCTCACTCTCTCTCCCGTGCAGTCATTCTCTCTCTATCACTCTCACACACCAGTCTTTCTCTCTCGATCTCTCTCTCTCCAGTCTTTCTGTCTCTCTCTCTCCAGTCTTTCTCTCTTTCTCCAGTCCAGTCTTTCTCTCTCTCTCTTCAGTCCAGTCTTTCTCTCTCTCTCTCTCCTCAGTCCATTCTTTCTCTCTCTCTCTCCAGTCCAGTCTTTCTCTTTCTCCAGTCCAGTCTTTCTCTCTGTCCAGTCCAGTCTTTCTCTCTCTCCAGTCCAGTCTTTCTCTCTCTCTCTTCAGTCCAGTCTTTCTCTCTCTGTTCAGTCCAGTCTTTCTCTTTGTCTCCAGTCCAGTCTTTCTCCTTGTCTCTCTCTCCTGTCCAATCTCTATCGCTCTCTCTCCAGTCCTGTCCTTCTCTCTCTCTCTCCTTCTCCAATCTTTTTCTCTCTCTCTCTCCAGTCCTTCTTTATCTCTCTGCAGTCTTTCTCTCTCTCTCTCTCTCTTTCTCCTGTCCAGTCTTCTCTCTCTCTCTCTTCAGTCCAGTGCCTCTCTCTCCACAGTCCAATCTTTCTCTGTTTGTCTCTCCAGTCCAATCTCTCTCTCTCTCTCTCCTTTCCAATCTTTCTTCTCTCTCGCTCTCGCTCTCTCTCCAGTCCAATCTTTCTTCTGTCTCTCTCTCCAGTCCAGTCATTCTTTCTCTATCTCTCTCTCTCTCTCCAGTCTTTCTCTCTCTTTTCCAGTCCAGTTTTTCTCTCTCTCCTGTCCTCTCTTTCTCTCTCTCTTTCTCTCCAGTCCAATCTCTCTCTCTCTCACTCTCTCTCTCCAGTCCAGTCTCTCTCTCTTTCTCTCTCTACAGTCTTTCTCTGTCTCTCTCTCTCTCTCTCCCTCTCTCTCTACAGTCTTTCTCTCATTCTCCAGGCCAGTCTTTCTCTCTCTCCATTCCAGTATTTCTCTCTCTCACTCTCTTCAGTCTAGTCTTTCTCTCTCTCTCTCTTCAGTCCCTTCTTTCTCTCTCTCTCTCTTCAGCTCAGTTTTTCTCTCTCTGTCTCTCTCTTCAGTCCAGTCTTTCTCTCTCTCTCTCTTCATTCCAGTCTTTCTCTCTCTCTCTCTTCAGTTCAGTCTTTCTCTCTCTGTCTCTCTCTTCAGTCCAGTATTTCTCTCTCTCTCTCTCTCTCTCCTGTCCAGTCTTTCTCTCTCTCTCTCTTCAGTCCAGTCTTTCTCTTTGTCTCCAGTCCAGTCTTTCTCCTTGTCTCTCTCTCCAGTCCAATCTCTATTGCTCTCTCTCCAGTCCTGTCCTTCTCTCTCTCTCTCCTTCTCCAATCTTTTTCTCTCTCTCTCTCCAGTCCTTCTTTCTCTCTCTGCAGTCTTTCTCTCTCCCTCTCTCTCTCTCCAGTCTTTCTCTCTCTCTCTCTCCAGTCTTTCTCTCTTTCTCCAGTCCAGTCTATCTCTCTCTCTCTTCAGTCCAGTCTTTCTCTCTCTCTCTCCTCAGTCCATTCTTTCTCTCTCTCTCTCCAGTCCAGTCTTTCTCTTTCTCCAGTCCAGTCTTTCTCTCTGTCCAGTCCAGTCTTTCTCACTCTCCAGTCCAGTCTTTCTCTCTCTCTCTTCAGTCCAGTCTTTCTCTTTGTCTCCAGTCCGGTCTTTCTCCTTGTCTCTCTCTCCAGTCCAATCTCTATTGCTCTCTCTCCAGTCCTGTCCTTCTCTCTCTCTCTCCTTCTCCAATCTTTTTCTCTCTCTCTCTCCAGTCCTTCTTTATCTCTCTGCAGTCTTTCTCTCTCTCTCTCTCTCTTTCTCCTGTCCAGTCTTCTCTCTCTCTCTCTTCAGTCCAGTGCCCCTCTCTCCACAGTCCAATCTTTCTCTGTTTGTCTCTCCAGTCCAATCTCTATCTCTCTCTCTCCTTTCCAATCTTTCTTCTCTCTCGCTCTCGCTCTCTCTCCAGTCCGATCTTTCTTCTGTCTCTCTCTCCAGTCCAGTCATTCTTTCTCTATCTCTCTCTCTCTCTCCAGTCTTTCTCTCTCTTTTCCAGTCCAGTTTTTCTCTCTCTCCTGTCCTCTCTTTCTCTCACTCTCTCTCTCCAGTCCAGTCTCTCTCTCTTTCTCTCTCTACAGTCTTTCTCTGTCTCTCTCTCTCTCTCTCCCTCTCTCTCTACAGTCTTTCTCTCATTCTCCAGGCCAGTCTTTCTCTCTCTCCATTCCAGTCTTTCTCTCTCTCACTCTCTTCAGTCTAGTCTTTCTCTCTCTCTCTCTCTTCAGTCCCGTCTTTCTCTCTCTCTCTCTTCAGCTCAGTTTTTCTCTCTCTGTCTCTCTCCTCAGTCCAGTCTTTCTCTCTCTCTCTCTTCATTCCAGTCTTTCTCTCTCTCTCTCTTCAGTTCAGTCTTTATCTCTCTGTCTCTCTCTTCAGTCCAGTATTTCTCTCTCTCTCTCTCTCTCTCTCTCTCTCCTGTCCAGTCTTTCTCTCTCTCTCTCTTCAGTCCAGTCTTTCTCTTTGTCTCCAGTCCAGTCTTTCTCCTTGTCTCTCTCTCCAGTCCAATCTCTATTGCTCTCTCTCCAGTCCTGTCCTTCTCTCTCTCTCTCCTTCTCCAATCTTTTTCTCTCTCTCTCTCCAGTCCTTCTTCTCTCTCTGCAGTCTTTCTCTCTCTCTCTCTCTCTCTTCAGTCCAGTCTTCTCTCTCTCTCTCTTCAGTCCAGTGCCTCTCCCTCCACAGTCCAATCTTTCTCTGTTTGTCTCTCCAGTCCAATCTCTCACTCTCTTTCTTTTTTCTAATCTTTCTTCTCTCTCGCTCTCGCTCTCTCTCCAGTCCAATCTTTCTTCTGTCTCTCTCTCCAGTCCAGTCATTTTTTCTTTATCTCTCCCTCTCTCTCCAGTCTTTCTCTCTCTTTCTCCAGTCCAGTCTTTCTCTCTCTTTCTCCAGTCCACTCTTTCTGTCTCTCCTGTCCAGTCTTTCTCTCTCTCTCTCTCCAGTCCAGTCTTTCTCTCTCTCTCTCTCTCTCCAATCCAGTCTTTCTCTTTCTCTCTCTTCAGTCCAGTCTTTCTCTCTCTCTCTCTTTAGTTCAGTCTTCCTCTCTCTGTCTCTCTCTTCAGTCCAGTCCCTCTCTCTCCAGAGTACAATCTTTCTCTCTCTATCTCTCCAGTCCAGTCTTTCTCTCACCTTTTCTCTCTCTCTCCTGTCCAATCTTTCTTCTCTCTCGCTCTCGGTCTCTCTCCAGTCCAATCTTTCTTCTGTCGATCTCTACAGTCCAGTCATTCTCTCTCTCCAGTCCAGTCTTTCTCTCTCCCTCCAGTCCAATTTTTCTCTCTATCTCTCCAGTCGAGTCTTTCTCTCTATCTCTCCAGTCCAGTCTTTCTCTCTCTCTCTCCAGTCCAGTCTTTCTCTCTCTCTCTCTTCAGTCCAGTCTATCTCTCTTCTCTCTCTTCAGTCCAGTCTTTCTCACTCTCTCTCCACTCCAGTCTTTCTCTCTCTCTCTCTCCAGTCCAGTCATTCTCTCTCTATCTCTCTAACTCTCCAGTCTTTCTCTCTCTCTCTCTCCGGTCCATGCTTTCTCTCTCTCACTCTCCTGTCCAATCTTTCTCTCTCTATCTCTCCAGTCCAATCTTTAGCTCTCCTTTTCTCTCTCTCTCCTGTCCAATCTTTCTTCTCTCTCACTCTCGCTCTCTCTCCAGTCCAATCTTTCTTCTGTCTCTCTCTCCAGTCCAGTCATTCTTTCTCTATGTCTCTCTCTCTCTCTCTCCGGTCTTTCTCTCTCTCTCTCTCCAGTCTATCTCTCTTGCTCCAGTCCAGTCTTTCTCTCTGTCCTGTCCAGTCTTTCTCTCTCTCTCTCTTCAGTCCAGTCTTTCTCTCTCTGTCTCTCCAGTCCAGTCTTTCTCTCTCTCTCTCTTCAGTCCAGTCTTTCTCTCTCTGTCTCTCCAGTCTTGTCTTTCTCTCTCTCTCTCTTCAGTTCAGCCCTTCTCTTTCTCTCACTCTCTCTCTCCAGTCCAGTCTTTCTCTCACTCTCTCTCCCGTGCAGTCATTCTCTCTCTATCACTCTCACACACCAGTCTTTCTCTCTCAATCTCTCTCTCTCCAGTCTTTCTTTCTCTCTCTCTCCAATCTTTCTCTCTTTCTCCAGTCCAGTCTTTCTCTCTCTCTCTTCAGTCCAGTCTTTCTCTCTCTCTCTCCTCAGTCCATTCTTTCTCTCGCTCTCCAGTCCAGTCTTTCTCTCTCTCCAGTCCAGTCTTTTTCTCTCTCTCTAAAGTCCAGTCTTTCTCTCTCTGTTCAGTCCAGTCTTTCTCTTTGTCTCCAGTCCAGTCTTTCTCCTTGTCTCTCTCTCCAGTCCAATCTCTATCGCTCTCTCTCCAGTCCTGTCCTTCTCTCTCTCTCTCCTTCTCCAATCTTTTTCTCTCTCACTCTCCAGTCCTTCTTTCTCTCTCTGCAGTCTTTCTCTCTCTCTCTCTCTCTCCAGTCCAGTCTTCTCTCTCTCTCTCTTCAGTCCAGTGCCCCTCTCTCCACAGTCCAATCTTTCTCTGTTTGTCTCTCCAGTCCAATCTCTCTCTCTCTCTACTTTCCAATCTTTCTTCTCTCTCGCTCTCACTGTCTCTCCAGTCCAATCTTTCTTCTGTCTCTCTCTCCAGTCCAGTCATTCTTTCTCTATCTCTCTCTCTCTCTCTCTCTCCAGTCTTTCTCTCTCTTTTCCAGTGCAGTCTTTCTCTCTATTTCTCCAGTCCAGTTTTTATATCTCTCCTGTCCACTCTTTCTCTCTCTCTCTCTCCAGTCCAATCTCTCTCTCTCTCTCTCTCTCCAGTCCAGTCTCTCTCTCTTTCTCTCTCTACAGTCTTTCTCTGTCTCTCTCTCTCTCTCTCCCTCTCTCTCTACAGTCTTTCTCTCATTCTCCAGGCCAGTCTTTCTCTCTCTCCAGTCCAGTCTTTCTCTCTCTCACTCTCTTCAGTCCAGTTTTCTCTCTCTCTCTCTCTTCAGTCCAGTCTTTCTCTCTCTCTCTCTTCAGCTCAGTTTTTCTCTCTCTGTCTCTCTCTTCAGTCCAGTCTTTCTCTCTCTCTCTATTCAGTCCAGTCTTTCTCTCTCTCTCTCTTCAGTTCAGTCTTTCTCTCTCTGTCTCTCTCTTCAGTCCAGTATTTCTCTCTCTCTCTCTCTCTCTCTCTCTCCTGTCCAGTCTTTCTCTCTCTCTCTTCAGTCCAGTCTTTGTCTCTCTCTCTCTTTAGTTCAGTCTTTCTCTCTCTGTCTCTCTTCAGTCCAGTCCCTCTTTCTCCAGAGTACAATCTTTCTCTCTCTATCTCTACAGTCCAATCTTTCTCTCAACTTTTCTCTCTCTCTCCTGTCCAATCTTTCTTCTGTCTCTCTCTCTAGTCCAGTCATCCTTTCTCTATCTCTCTCCCTCTCTCTCTCTCCAGTCTTTCTCTCTCTTTCTCCAGTCCAGTGTTTCTCTCACTTTCTCCAGTCCACTCTTTCTCTCTCTCCTGTCCAGTCTTTCTCTCTCTATCTCTTTCCAGTCCAGTCTTTCTCTCTCTCTCCAGTCCAATCTTTCTCTCTCTCTCTCCAGTCCAGTATTTCTCTCTCTTTCTCTCCAGTCCAGTCTTTCTCTCTCTCTCTCTTCAGTTCAGTCTTTCCCTTTCTCTCTCTCTCTCCAGTCCAGTCTTTCCTTCTCTCTCTCTCTCTCTCTCTCTCCAGTCCAGTCTTTCTCTCACTCTCTCTCCAGTGCAGTCATTCTCTCTCTATCACTCTCACACACCAGTCTTTCTCTCTCGCTCTCTCTCTCTCTAGTCTTTCTTTCTCTCTCTCTCCAGCCTTTCTCCCTCCCTCTCTCTCCAGTCTTTCTCTCTTTCTCCAGTCCAGTCTTTCTCTCTCTCCAGACCAGTCTTTCTCGCTCTCTCTTCAGTCCAGTCTTTCTCTCTCTCTACTCAGTCCATTCTTTCTCTCTCTCTCTCCAGTCCAGTCTTTCTCTTTCTCCAGTCCAGTCTGTCTCTCACTCAGTCCAGTCATTCGCTCTCTCAAGTCCAGTCTTTCTCTCTCTCTCTCTTCAGCTCAGTTTTTCTCTCTCTGTCTCTCTCCTCAGTCCAGTCTTTCTCTCTCTCTCTCTTCTGTCCAATATTTCTCTCTCTCTCTCTCTCTCTCCTGTCCAGTCTTTCTCTCTCTCTCTCTTCAGTCCAGTCTTTCTCTCTCTCTCTCTTCAGTCCAGTCTTTCTCTCTCTCTCTCCTCAGTCCATTCTTTCTCTCGCTCTCCAGTCCAGTCTTTCTCTCTCTCCAGTCCAGTCTTTTTCTCTCTCTCTAAAGTCCAGTCTTTCTCTCTCTGTTCAGTCCAGTCTTTCTCTTTGTCTCCAGTCCAGTCTTTCTCCTTGTCTCTCTCTCCAGTCCAATCTCTATCGCTCTCTCTCCAGTCCTGTCCTTCTCTCTCTCTCTCCTTCTCCAATCTTTTTCTCTCTCACTCTCCAGTCCTTCTTTCTCTCTCTGCAGTCTTTCTCTCTCTCTCTCTCTCTCCAGTCCAGTCTTCTCTCTCTCTCTCTTCAGTCCAGTGCCCCTCTCTCCACAGTCCAATCTTTCTCTGTTTGTCTCTCCAGTCCAATCTCTCTCTCTCTCTACTTTCCAATCTTTCTTCTCTCTCGCTCTCACTGTCTCTCCAGTCCAATCTTTCTTCTGTCTCTCTCTCCAGTCCAGTCATTCTTTCTCTATCTGTCTCTCTCTCTCTCTCTCCCTCTCTCTCTACAGTCTTTCTCTCATTCTCCAGGCCAGTCTTTCTCTCTCTCCATTCCAGTCTTTCTCTCTCTCACTCTCTTCAGTCTAGTCTTTCTCTCTCTCTCTCTTCAGTCCCTTCTTTCTCTCTCTCTCTCTTCAGCTCAGTTTTTCTCTCTCTGTCTCTCTCTTCAGTCCAGTCTTTCTCTCTCTCTCTCTTCATTCCAGTCTTTCTCTCTCTCTCTCTTCAGTTCAGTCTTTCTCTCTCTGTCTCTCTCTTCAGTCCAGTATTTCTCTCTCTCTCTCTCTCTCTCCTGTCCAGTCTTTCTCTCTCTCTCTCTTCAGTCCAGTCTTTCTCTTTGTCTCCAGTCCAGTCTTTCTCCTTGTCTCTCTCTCCAGTCCAATCTCTATTGCTCTCTCTCCAGTCCTGTCCTTCTCTCTCTCTCTCCTTCTCCAATCTTTTTCTCTCTCTCTCTCCAGTCCTTCTTTCTCTCTCTGCAGTCTTTCTCTCTCCCTCTCTCTCTCTCCAGTCTTTCTCTCTCTCTCTCTCCAGTCTTTCTCTCTTTCTCCAGTCCAGTCTATCTCTCTCTCTCTTCAGTCCAGTCTTTCTCTCTCTCTCTCCTCAGTCCATTCTTTCTCTCTCTCTCTCCAGTCCAGTCTTTCTCTTTCTCCAGTCCAGTCTTTCTCTCTGTCCAGTCCAGTCTTTCTCACTCTCCAGTCCAGTCTTTCTCTCTCTCTCTTCAGTCCAGTCTTTCTCTTTGTCTCCAGTCCGGTCTTTCTCCTTGTCTCTCTCTCCAGTCCAATCTCTATTGCTCTCTCTCCAGTCCTGTCCTTCTCTCTCTCTCTCCTTCTCCAATCTTTTTCTCTCTCTCTCTCTCCAGTCCTTCTTTATCTCTCTGCAGTCTTTCTCTCTCTCTCTCTCTCTTTCTCCTGTCCAGTCTTCTCTCTCTCTCTCTTCAGTCCAGTGCCCCTCTCTCCACAGTCCAATCTTTCTCTGTTTGTCTCTCCAGTCCAATCTCTATCTCTCTCTCTCCTTTCCAATCTTTCTTCTCTCTCGCTCTCGCTCTCTCTCCAGTCCGATCTTTCTTCTGTCTCTCTCTCCAGTCCAGTCATTCTTTCTCTATCTCTCTCTCTCTCTCCAGTCTTTCTCTCTCTTTTCCAGTCCAGTTTTTCTCTCTCTCCTGTCCTCTCTTTCTCTCTCTCTTTCTCTCCAGTCCAATCTCTCTCTCTCTCACTCTCTCTCTCCAGTCCAGTCTCTCTCTCTTTCTCTCTCTACAGTCTTTCTCTGTCTCTCTCTCTCTCTCTCCCTCTCTCTCTACAGTCTTTCTCTCATTCTCCAGGCCAGTCTTTCTCTCTCTCCATTCCAGTCTTTCTCTCTCTCACTCTCTTCAGTCTAGTCTTTCTCTCTCTCTCTCTCTTCAGTCCCGTCTTTCTCTCTCTCTCTCTTCAGCTCAGTTTTTCTCTCTCTGTCTCTCTCTTCAGTCCAGTCTTTCTCTCTCTCTCTCTTCATTCCAGTCTTTCTCTCTCTCTCTCTTCAGTTCAGTCTTTATCTCTCTGTCTCTCTCTTCAGTCCAGTATTTCTCTCTCTCTCTCTCTCTCTCTCTCTCTCCTGTCCAGTCTTTCTCTCTCTCTCTCTTCAGTCCAGTCTTTCTCTTTGTCTCCAGTCCAGTCTTTCTCCTTGTCTCTCTCTCCAGTCCAATCTCTATTGCTCTCTCTCCAGTCCTGTCCTTCTCTCTCTCTCTCCTTCTCCAATCTTTTTCTCTCTCTCTCTCCAGTCCTTCTTCTCTCTCTGCAGTCTTTCTCTCTCTCTCTCTCTCTCTTCAGTCCAGTCTTCTCTCTCTCTCTCTTCAGTCCAGTGCCTCTCCCTCCACAGTCCAATCTTTCTCTGTTTGTCTCTCCAGTCCAATCTCTCACTCTCTTTCTTTTTTCTAATCTTTCTTCTCTCTCGCTCTCGCTCTCTCTCCAGTCCAATCTTTCTTCTGTCTCTCTCTCCAGTCCAGTCATTTTTTCTTTATCTCTCCCTCTCTCTCCAGTCTTTCTCTCTCTTTCTCCAGTCCAGTCTTTCTCTCTCTTTCTCCAGTCCACTCTTTCTGTCTCTCCTGTCCAGTCTTTCTCTCTCTCTCTCTCCAGTCCAGTCTTTCTCTCTCTCTCTCTCTCTCCAATCCAGTCTTTCTCTTTCTCTCTCTTCAGTCCAGTCTTTCTCTCTCTCTCTCTTTAGTTCAGTCTTCCTCTCTCTGTCTCTCTCTTCAGTCCAGTCCCTCTCTCTCCAGAGTACAATCTTTCTCTCTCTATCTCTCCAGTCCAGTCTTTCTCTCACCTTTTCTCTCTCTCTCCTGTCCAATCTTTCTTCTCTCTCGCTCTCGGTCTCTCTCCAGTCCAATCTTTCTTCTGTCGATCTCTACAGTCCAGTCATTCTCTCTCTCCAGTCCAGTCTTTCTCTCTCCCTCCAGTCCAATTTTTCTCTCTATCTCTCCAGTCGAGTCTTTCTCTCTATCTCTCCAGTCCAGTCTTTCTCTCTCTCTCTCCAGTCCAGTCTTTCTCTCTCTCTCTCTTCAGTCCAGTCTATCTCTCTTCTCTCTCTTCAGTCCAGTCTTTCTCACTCTCTCTCCACTCCAGTCTTTCTCTCTCTCTCTCTCCAGTCCAGTCATTCTCTCTCTATCTCTCTAAGTCTCCAGCCTTTCTCTCTCTCTCTCTCCGGTCCATGCTTTCTCTCTCTCACTCTCCTGTCCAATCTTTCTCTCTCTATCTCTCCAGTCCAATCTTTAGCTCTCCTTTTCTCTCTCTCTCCTGTCCAATCTTTCTTCTCTCTCACTCTCGCTCTCTCTCCAGTCCAATCTTTCTTCTGTCTCTCTCTCCAGTCCAGTCATTCTTTCTCTATGTCTCTCTCTCTCTCTCTCCGGTCTTTCTCTCTCTCTCTCTCCAGTCTATCTCTCTTGCTCCAGTCCAGTCTTTCTCTCTGTCCTGTCCAGTCTTTCTCTCTCTCTCTCTTCAGTCCAGTCTTTCTCTCTCTGTCTCTCCAGTCCAGTCTTTCTCTCTCTCTCTCTTCAGTCCAGTCTTTCTCTCTCTGTCTCTCCAGTCTTGTCTTTCTCTCTCTCTCTCTTCAGTTCAGCCCTTCTCTTTCTCTCACTCTCTCTCTCCAGTCCAGTCTTTCTCTCACTCTCTCTCCCGTGCAGTCATTCTCTCTCTATCACTCTCACACACCAGTCTTTCTCTCTCAATCTCTCTCTCTCCAGTCTTTCTTTCTCTCTCTCTCCAATCTTTCTCTCTTTCTCCAGTCCAGTCTTTCTCTCTCTCTCTTCAGTCCAGTCTTTCTCTCTCTCTCTCCTCAGTCCATTCTTTCTCTCGCTCTCCAGTCCAGTCTTTCTCTCTCTCCAGTCCAGTCTTTTTCTCTCTCTCTAAAGTCCAGTCTTTCTCTCTCTGTTCAGTCCAGTCTTTCTCTTTGTCTCCAGTCCAGTCTTTCTCCTTGTCTCTCTCTCCAGTCCAATCTCTATCGCTCTCTCTCCAGTCCTGTCCTTCTCTCTCTCTCTCCTTCTCCAATCTTTTCTCTCTCACTCTCCAGTCCTTCTTTCTCTCTCTGCAGTCTTTCTCTCTCTCTCTCTCTCTCCAGTCCAGTCTTCTCTCTCTCTCTCTTCAGTCCAGTGCCCCTCTCTCCACAGTCCAATCTTTCTCTGTTTGTCTCTCCAGTCCAATCTCTCTCTCTCTCTACTTTCCAATCTTTCTTCTCTCTCGCTCTCACTGTCTCTCCAGTCCAATCTTTCTTCTGTCTCTCTCTCCAGTCCAGTCATTCTTTCTCTATCTCTCTCTCTCTCTCTCTCTCCAGTCTTTCTCTCTCTTTTCCAGTGCAGTCTTTCTCTCTATTTCTCCAGTCCAGTTTTTATATCTCTCCTGTCCACTCTTTCTCTCTCTCTCTCTCCAGTCCAATCTCTCTCTCTCTCTCTCTCTCTCCAGTCCAGTCTCTCTCTCTTTCTCTCTCTACAGTCTTTCTCTGTCTCTCTCTCTCTCTCTCCCTCTCTCTCTACAGTCTTTCTCTCATTCTCCAGGCCAGTCTTTCTCTCTCTCCAGTCCAGTCTTTCTCTCTCTCACTCTCTTCAGTCCAGTTTTCTCTCTCTCTCTCTCTTCAGTCCAGTCTTTCTCTCTCTCTCTCTTCAGCTCAGTTTTTCTCTCTCTGTCTCTCTCTTCAGTCCAGTCTTTCTCTCTCTCTCTCTTCAGTCCAGTCTTTCTCTCTCTCTCTCTTCAGTTCAGTCTTTCTCTCTCTGTCTCTCTCTTCAGTCCAGTATTTCTCTCTCTCTCTCTCTCTCTCTCTCTCCTGTCCAGTCTTTCTCTCTCTCTCTTCAGTCCAGTCTTTGTCTCTCTCTCTCTTTAGTTCAGTCTTTCTCTCTCTGTCTCTCTTCAGTCCAGTCCCTCTTTCTCCAGAGTACAATCTTTCTCTCTCTATCTCTACAGTCCAATCTTTCTCTCAACTTTTCTCTCTCTCTCCTGTCCAATCTTTCTTCTGTCTCTCTCTCTAGTCCAGTCATCCTTTCTCTATCTCTCTCCCTCTCTCTCTCTCCAGTCTTTCTCTCTCTTTCTCCAGTCCAGTGTTTCTCTCACTTTCTCCAGTCCACTCTTTCTCTCTCTCCTGTCCAGTCTTTCTCTCTCTATCTCTTTCCAGTCCAGTCTTTCTCTCTCTCTCCAGTCCAATCTTTCTCTCTCTCTCTCCAGTCCAGTATTTCTCTCTCTTTCTCTCCAGTCCAGTCTTTCTCTCTCTCTCTCTTCAGTTCAGTCTTTCCCTTTCTCTCTCTCTCTCCAGTCCAGTCTTTCCTTCTCTCTCTCTCTCTCTCTCTCTCTCCAGTCCAGTCTTTCTCTCACTCTCTCTCCAGTGCAGTCATTCTCTCTCTATCACTCTCACACACCAGTCTTTCTCTCTCGCTCTCTCTCTCTCTAGTCTTTCTTTCTCTCTCTCTCCAGCCTTTCTCCCTCCCTCTCTCTCCAGTCTTTCTCTCTTTCTCCAGTCCAGTCTTTCTCTCTCTCCAGACCAGTCTTTCTCGCTCTCTCTTCAGTCCAGTCTTTCTCTCTCTCTACTCAGTCCATTCTTTCTCTCTCTCTCTCCAGTCCAGTCTTTCTCTTTCTCCAGTCCAGTCTGTCTCTCACTCAGTCCAGTCATTCGCTCTCTCAAGTCCAGTCTTTCTCTCTCTCTCTCTTCAGCTCAGTTTTTCTCTCTCTGTCTCTCTCCTCAGTCCAGTCTTTCTCTCTCTCTCTCTTCAGTCCAGTCTTTCTCTCTCTCTCTCTTCAGTTCAGTCTTTCTCTCTCTGTCTCTCTCTTCTGTCCAATATTTCTCTCTCTCTCTCTCTCTCTCTCTCCTGTCCAGTCTTTCTCTCTCTCTCTCTTCAGTCCAGTCTTTCTCTCTCTCTCTCTTCAGTCCAGTCTTTCTCTCTCTCTCTCCTCAGTCCATTCTTTCTCTCGCTCTCCAGTCCAGTCTTTCTCTCTCTCCAGTCCAGTCTTTTTCTCTCTCTCTAAAGTCCAGTCTTTCTCTCTCTGTTCAGTCCAGTCTTTCTCTTTGTCTCCAGTCCAGTCTTTCTCCTTGTCTCTCTCTCCAGTCCAATCTCTATCGCTCTCTCTCCAGTCCTGTCCTTCTCTCTCTCTCTCCTTCTCCAATCTTTTTCTCTCTCACTCTCCAGTCCTTCTTTCTCTCTCTGCAGTCTTTCTCTCTCTCTCTCTCTCTCCAGTCCAGTCTTCTCTCTCTCTCTCTTCAGTCCAGTGCCCCTCTCTCCACAGTCCAATCTTTCTCTGTTTGTCTCTCCAGTCCAATCTCTCTCTCTCTCTACTTTCCAATCTTTCTTCTCTCTCGCTCTCACTGTCTCTCCAGTCCAATCTTTCTTCTGTCTCTCTCTCCAGTCCAGTCATTCTTTCTCTATCTCTCTCTCTCTCTCTCTCTCCAGTCTTTCTCTCTCTTTTCCAGTGCAGTCTTTCTCTCTATTTCTCCAGTCCAGTTTTTATATCTCTCCTGTCCACTCTTTCTCTCTCTCTCTCTCCAGTCCAATCTCTCTCTCTCTCTCTCTCTCCAGTCCAGTCTCTCTCTCTTTCTCTCTCTACAGTCTTTCTCTGTCTCTCTCTCTCTCTCTCTCCCTCTCTCTCTACAGTCTTTCTCTCATTCTCCAGGCCAGTCTTTCTCTCTCTCCAGTCCAGTCTTTCTCTCTCTCACTCTCTTCAGTCCAGTCTTTCTCTCTCTCTCTCTCTTCAGTCCAGTCTTTCTCTCTCTCTCTCTTCAGCTCAGTTTTTCTCTCTCTGTCTCTCTCTTCAGTCCAGTCTTTCTCTCTCTCTCTCTTCAGTCCAGTCTTTCTCTCTCTCTCTCTTCAGTTCAGTCTTTCTCTCTCTGTCTCTCTCTTCAGTCCAGTATTTCTCTCTCTCTCTCTCTCTCTCTCTCTCCTGTCCAGTCTTTCTCTCTCTCTCTTCAGTCCAGTCTTTGTCTCTCTCTCTCTTTAGTTCAGTCTTTCTCTCTCTGTCCCTCTTCAGTCCAGTCCCTCTTTCTCCAGAGTACAATCTTTCTCTCTCTATCTCTACAGTCCAATCTTTCTCTCAACTTTTCTCTCTCTCTCCTGTCCAATCTTTCTTCTGTCTCTCTCTCTAGTCCAGTCATCCTTTCTCTATCTCTCTCCCTCTCTCTCTCTCCAGTCTTTCTCTCTCTTTCTCCAGTCCAGTGTTTCTCTCACTTTCTCCAGTCCACTCTTTCTCTCTCTCCTGTCCAGTCTTTCTCTCTCTATCTCTTTCCAGTCCAGTCTTTCTCTCTCTCTCCAGTCCAATCTTTCTCTCTCTCTCTCCAGTCCAGTATTTCTCTCTCTTTCTCTCCAGTCCAGTCTTTCTCTCTCTCTCTCTTCAGTTCAGTCTTTCCCTTTCTCTCTCTCTCTCCAGTCCAGTCTTTCCTTCTCTCTCTCTCTCTCTCTCTCTCCAGTCCAGTCTTTCTCTCACTCTCTCTCCAGTGCAGTCATTCTCTCTCTATCACTCTCACACACCAGTCTTTCTCTCTCGCTCTCTCTCTCTCTAGTCTTTCTTTCTCTCTCTCTCCAGCCTTTCTCCCTCCCTCTCTCTCCAGTCTTTCTCTCTTTCTCCAGTCCAGTCTTTCTCTCTCTCCAGACCAGTCTTTCTCGCTCTCTCTTCAGTCCAGTCTTTCTCTCTCTCTACTCAGTCCATTCTTTCTCTCTCTCTCTCCAGTCCAGTCTTTCTCTTTCTCCAGTCCAGTCTGTCTCTCACTCAGTCCAGTCATTCGCTCTCTCAAGTCCAGTCTTTCTCTCTCTCTCTCTTCAGCTCAGTTTTTCTCTCTCTCTCTCTCTCTCCTGTCCAGTCTTTCTCTCTCTCTCTCTTCAGTCCAGTCTTTCTCTCTCTCTCTCTTTAGTTCAGTCTTTCTCTCTCTGTCTCTCTTCAGTCCAGTCCCTCTCTCTCCGGAGTACAATCTTTCTCTCTCTATCTGTACAGTCCAATCTTTCTCTCAACTTTTCTCTCTCTCTCCTGTCCAATCTTTCTTCTGTCTCTCTCTCTAGTCCAGTCATCCTTTCTCTATCTCTCTCCCTCTCTCTCTCTCCAGTCTTTCTCTCTCTTTCTCCAGTCCAGTGTTTCTCTCACTTTCTCCAGTCCACTCTTTCTCTCTCTCCTGTCCAGTCTTTCTCTCTCTATCTCTTTCCAGTCCAGTCTTTCTCTCTCTCTCCAGTCAAATCTTTCTCTCTCTCTCTCCAGTCCAGTCTTTCTCTCTCTTTCTCTCCAGTCCAGTCTTTCTCTCTCTCTCTCTTCAGTCCAGTCTTTCTCTCTCTCTCTCTTCAGCTCAGTTTTTCTCTCTCTGTCTCTCTCTTCAGTCCAGTCTTTCTCTCTCTCTCTCTTCAGTCCAGTCTTTCTCACTCTCTCTCCACTCCAGTCTTTCTCTCTCTCTCTCTCCAGTCCAGTCATTCTCTCTCTATCTTTCTAACTCTCCAGTCTTTCTCTCTCTCTCTCTCTGGTCCATGCTTTCTCTCTCTCACTCTCCTGTCCAATCTTTCTCTCTCTATCTCTCCAGTCCAATCTTTAGCTCTCCTTTTCTCTCTCTCTCCTGTCCAATCTTTCTTCTCTCTCACTCTCGCTCTCTCTCCAGTCCAATCTTTCTTCTGTCTCTCTCTCCAGTCCAGTCATTCTTTCTCTATGTCTCTCTCTCTCTCTCTCCAGTCTTTCTCTCTCTCTCTCCAGTCTTTCTCTCTTGCTCCAGTCCAGTCTTTCTCTTTGTCCAGTCCAGTCTTTCTCTCTCTCTCTCTTCAGTCCAGTCTTTCTCTCTCTGTCTCTCCAGTCCAGTCTTTCTCTCTCTCTCTCTTCAGTCCAGTCTTTCTCTCTCTGTCTCTCCAGTCCAGTCTTTCTCTCTCTCTCTCTTCAGTTCAGCCCTTCTCTTTCTCTCACTCTCTCTCTCCAGTCCAGCCTTTCTATCACTCTCTCTCCCGTGCAGTCATTCTCTCTCTATCACTCTCACACACCAGTCTTTCTCTCTCGATCTCTCTCTCTCTCTCTCCTGTCCAGTCTTTCTCTCTCTCTCTTCAGTCCAGTCTTTGTCTCTCTCTCTCTTTAGTTCAGTCTTTCTCTCTCTGTCCCTCTTCAGTCCAGTCCCTCTTTCTCCAGAGTACAATCTTTCTCTCTCTATCTCTACAGTCCAATCTTTCTCTCAACTTTTCTCTCTCTCTCCTGTCCAATCTTTCTTCTGTCTCTCTCTCTAGTCCAGTCATCCTTTCTCTATCTCTCTCCCTCTCTCTCTCTCCAGTCTTTCTCTCTCTTTCTCCAGTCCAGTGTTTCTCTCACTTTCTCCAGTCCACTCTTTCTCTCTCTCCTGTCCAGTCTTTCTCTCTCTATCTCTTTCCAGTCCAGTCTTTCTCTCTCTCTCCAGTCCAATCTTTCTCTCTCTCTCTCCAGTCCAGTATTTCTCTCTCTTTCTCTCCAGTCCAGTCTTTCTCTCTCTCTCTCTTCAGTTCAGTCTTTCCCTTTCTCTCTCTCTCTCCAGTCCAGTCTTTCCTTCTCTCTCTCTCTCTCTCTCTCTCCAGTCCAGTCTTTCTCTCACTCTCTCTCCAGTGCAGTCATTCTCTCTCTATCACTCTCACACACCAGTCTTTCTCTCTCGCTCTCTCTCTCTCTAGTCTTTCTTTCTCTCTCTCTCCAGCCTTTCTCCCTCCCTCTCTCTCCAGTCTTTCTCTCTTTCTCCAGTCCAGTCTTTCTCTCTCTCCAGACCAGTCTTTCTCGCTCTCTCTTCAGTCCAGTCTTTCTCTCTCTCTACTCAGTCCATTCTTTCTCTCTCTCTCTCCAGTCCAGTCTTTCTCTTTCTCCAGTCCAGTCTGTCTCTCACTCAGTCCAGTCATTCGCTCTCTCAAGTCCAGTCTTTCTCTCTCTCTCTCTTCAGCTCAGTTTTTCTCTCTCTCTCTCTCTCTCCTGTCCAGTCTTTCTCTCTCTCTCTCTTCAGTCCAGTCTTTCTCTCTCTCTCTCTTTAGTTCAGTCTTTCTCTCTCTGTCCCTCTTCAGTCCAGTCCCTCTTTCTCCAGAGTACAATCTTTCTCTCTCTATCTCTACAGTCCAATCTTTCTCTCAACTTTTCTCTCTCTCTCCTGTCCAATCTTTCTTCTGTCTCTCTCTCTAGTCCAGTCATCCTTTCTCTATCTCTCTCCCTCTCTCTCTCTCCAGTCTTTCTCTCTCTTTCTCCAGTCCAGTGTTTCTCTCACTTTCTCCAGTCCACTCTTTCTCTCTCTCCTGTCCAGTCTTTCTCTCTCTATCTCTTTCCAGTCCAGTCTTTCTCTCTCTCTCCAGTCCAATCTTTCTCTCTCTCTCTCCAGTCCAGTATTTCTCTCTCTTTCTCTCCAGTCCAGTCTTTCTCTCTCTCTCTCTTCAGTTCAGTCTTTCCCTTTCTCTCTCTCTCTCCAGTCCAGTCTTTCCTTCTCTCTCTCTCTCTCTCTCTCTCCAGTCCAGTCTTTCTCTCACTCTCTCTCCAGTGCAGTCATTCTCTCTCTATCACTCTCACACACCAGTCTTTCTCTCTCGCTCTCTCTCTCTCTAGTCTTTCTTTCTCTCTCTCTCCAGCCTTTCTCCCTCCCTCTCTCTCCAGTCTTTCTCTCTTTCTCCAGTCCAGTCTTTCTCTCTCTCCAGACCAGTCTTTCTCGCTCTCTCTTCAGTCCAGTCTTTCTCTCTCTCTACTCAGTCCATTCTTTCTCTCTCTCTCTCCAGTCCAGTCTTTCTCTTTCTCCAGTCCAGTCTGTCTCTCACTCAGTCCAGTCATTCGCTCTCTCAAGTCCAGTCTTTCTCTCTCTCTCTCTTCAGCTCAGTTTTTCTCTCTCTCTCTCTCTCTCCTGTCCAGTCTTTCTCTCTCTCTCTCTTCAGTCCAGTCTTTCTCTCTCTCTCTCTTTAGTTCAGTCTTTCTCTCTCTGTCTCTCTTCAGTCCAGTCCCTCTCTCTCCGGAGTACAATCTTTCTCTCTCTATCTGTACAGTCCAATCTTTCTCTCAACTTTTCTCTCTCTCTCCTGTCCAATCTTTCTTCTGTCTCTCTCTCTAGTCCAGTCATCCTTTCTCTATCTCTCTCCCTCTCTCTCTCTCCAGTCTTTCTCTCTCTTTCTCCAGTCCAGTGTTTCTCTCACTTTCTCCAGTCCACTCTTTCTCTCTCTCCTGTCCAGTCTTTCTCTCTCTATCTCTTTCCAGTCCAGTCTTTCTCTCTCTCTCCAGTCAAATCTTTCTCTCTCTCTCTCCAGTCCAGTCTTTCTCTCTCTTTCTCTCCAGTCCAGTCTTTCTCTCTCTCTCTCTTCAGTCCAGTCTTTCTCTCTCTCTCTCTTCAGCTCAGTTTTTCTCTCTCTGTCTCTCTCTTCAGTCCAGTCTTTCTCTCTCTCTCTCTTCAGTCCAGTCTTTCTCACTCTCTCTCCACTCCAGTCTTTCTCTCTCTCTCTCTCCAGTCCAGTCATTCTCTCTCTATCTTTCTAACTCTCCAGTCTTTCTCTCTCTCTCTCTCTGGTCCATGCTTTCTCTCTCTCACTCTCCTGTCCAATCTTTCTCTCTCTATCTCTCCAGTCCAATCTTTAGCTCTCCTTTTCTCTCTCTCTCCTGTCCAATCTTTCTTCTCTCTCACTCTCGCTCTCTCTCCAGTCCAATCTTTCTTCTGTCTCTCTCTCCAGTCCAGTCATTCTTTCTCTATGTCTCTCTCTCTCTCTCTCCAGTCTTTCTCTCTCTCTCTCCAGTCTTTCTCTCTTGCTCCAGTCCAGTCTTTCTCTTTGTCCAGTCCAGTCTTTCTCTCTCTCTCTCTTCAGTCCAGTCTTTCTCTCTCTGTCTCTCCAGTCCAGTCTTTCTCTCTCTCTCTCTTCAGTCCAGTCTTTCTCTCTCTGTCTCTCCAGTCCAGTCTTTCTCTCTCTCTCTCTTCAGTTCAGCCCTTCTCTTTCTCTCACTCTCTCTCTCCAGTCCAGCCTTTCTATCACTCTCTCTCCCGTGCAGTCATTCTCTCTCTATCACTCTCACACACCAGTCTTTCTCTCTCGATCTCTCTCTCTCCAGTCTTTTTTTATCTCTCTCTCCAGTCTTTCTCTCTTTCTCCAGTCCAGTCTTTCTCTCTCTCTCTCTTCAGTCCATTCTTTCTCTCCCTCTCTCTCTCCAGTCTTTCTCACATTCTCCAGGCCAGTCTTTCTCTCTCTCCAGTCCAGTCTTTCTCTCTCTCTCTTCAGTCCAGTCTTTCTCTCTCTGTTCATTCCAGTCTTTCTCTTTGTCTCCAGTCCAGTCTTTCTCCTTGTCTCTCTCTCCATTCCAATCTCTATCGTTCTCTCTCCAGTCCTGTCCTTCTCTCTCTCTCTCCTTCTCCAATCTTTTTCTCTCTCTCTCTCCAGTCCTTCTTTCTCTCTCTGCAGTCTTTCTCTCTCTCTCTCTCTCTCTCCAGTCCAGTCTTCTCTCTCTCTCTCTTCAGTCCAGTGCCCCTCTCTCCACAGTCCAATCTTTCTCTGTTTGTCTCTCCAGTCCAATCTCTCTCTCTCTCCTTTCCAATCTTTCTTCTCTCTCGCTCTCACTCTCTCTCCAGTCCAATCTTTCTTCTGTCTCTCTCTCTCCAGTCTTTCTCTCTCTTTTCCAGTGCAGTCTTTCTCTCTATTTCTCCAGTCCAGTTTTTCTATCTCTCCTGTCCACTCTTTCTCTCTCTCTCTCTCCAGTCCAATCTCTCTCTCTCTCTCTCTCTGTCTCCAGTCCAGTCTCTCTCTCTTTCTCTCTCTACAGTCTTTCTCTGTCTCTCTCTCTCTCTCTCCCTCTCTCTCTACAGTCTTTCTCTCATTCTCCAGGCCAGTCTTTCTCTCTCTCCAGTCCAGTCTTTCTCTCTCTCATTATCTTCAGTCCAGTCTTTCGCTCTGTCTCTCTCTTCAGTCCAGTCTTTCTCTCTCTCTCTCTTCAGCTCAGTTTTTCTCTCTCTGTCTCTCTCTTCAGTCCAGTCTTTCTCTCTCTCTCTCTTCAGTCCAGTCTTTCTCTCTCTCTCTCTTCAGTTCAGTCTTTCTCTCTCTGTCTCTCTCTTCAGTCCAGTCTTTCTCTCTCTCTCTCTCTCTCTCTCTCCTGTCCAGTCTTTCTCTCTCTCTCTCTTCAGTCCAGTCTTTCTCTCTCTCTCTCTTTAGTTCAGTCTTTCTCTCTCTGTCTCTCTTCAGTCCAGTCTTTCTCTCTCTCTCTCTTTAGTTCAGTCTTTCTCTCTCTGTCTCTCTTCAGTCCAGTCCCTCTCTCTCTGGAGTACAATCTTTCTCTCTCTATCTGTACAGTCCAATCTTTCTCTCAACTTTTCTCTCTCTCTCCTGTCCAATCTTTCTTCTGTCTCTCTCTCTAGTCCAGTCATCCTTTATCTCTCTCCCTCTCTCTCTCTCCAGTCTTTCTCTCTCTTTCTCCAGTCCAGTGTTTCTCTCACTTTCTCCAGTCCACTCTTTCTCTCTCTCCTGTCCAGTCTTTCTCTCTCTATCTCTTTCCAGTCCAGTCTTTCTCTCTCTCTCCAGTCCAATCTTTCTCTCTCTTTCTCTCCAGTCCAGTCTTTCTCTCTCTCTCTCTTCAGTTCAGTCTTTCCCTTTCTCTCTCTCTCTCCAGTCCAGTCTTTCCTTCTCTCTCTCTCTCTCTCTCTCCCGTCCAGTCTTCTCTCTCTCTCTCTTCAGTCCAGTCCCTCTCTCCGCAATCCAATCTTTCTCTCTTTGCCTCTCCAGTCCAATCTTTCTCTCTCTCCAGTCCAATCTTTCTCTCTCTCACTCTCCTGTCCAATCTTGCTCTCTCTATCTCTCCAGTCCAATCTTTTGCTCTCCTTTTCTCTCTCTCTCCTGTCCAATCTTTCTTCTCTCTCACTCTGGTTCTCTCTCCAGTCCAATCTTTCTTCTGTCTCTCTCTCCAGTCCAGTCATTCTTTCTCTATCTCTCTCTCTCTCTCTCTCTCCAGTCTTTCTCTCTCTTTTTCAGTCCAGTCTTTCTATCTCTTTCTCCTTTCCACTCTTTCTCTCTCTCCTGTCCACTCTTTCTCTCTCTCTCCCTCTCCAGTCCAGTCTTTCTAGCTCTCTCTCTCATCAGTCCAGTCTTTCTCTCTCTCTTTCCAGAGCAGTCTTTCTCTCTCTCTATCTCTCCAGTCCAGTCTCTGTCTCTTTCTCTCTCTCTCTCCCTCTCTCTCCCTCTCTCTCTCCAGTCTTTCTCTCATTCTCCAGGCCACTCTTTCTCTCTCTCCAGTCCAGTCTTTCTCTCTCTCACTCTCATCAGTCCAGTCTTTCTCTCTCTCTCTCTCTCCAGTCCAGTCTTTCTCTCTCTCTCTCTTCAGTCCAGTCTTTCTCTCTCTCTCTCTCTTCAGCTCAGTTTTTCTCTCTCTGTCTCTCTCTTCAGTCCAGTCATTCTGTCTCTCTCTCTTCAGTCCAGTCTTTCTCTCTCTCTCTCTTCAGTTCAATCTTTCTCTCTCTGTCTCTCTTCAGTCCAGTCCCTCTCTCTCCGGAGTACAATCTTTCACTCTCTATCTCTCCAGTCCAATCTTTCTCTCACCTTTTCTCTCTCTCTCCTGTCCAATCTTTCTTCTCTTTCGCTCTCGCTTCTTCTCCAGTCCAATCTTTCTTCTGTCTCTCTCTCCAGTCCAGTCTTTCTCTCTCTCTCCAGTCGAATTTTTCTCTCTATCTCTCCAGTCCACTCTTTCTCTCTATCTCTCAAGTCCAGTCTTTCTCTCTCTCTCTCCAGTCCAGTCTTTCTCTCTCTCTCTCTTCAGTCCAGTCTTTCTCTCTCTCTCTCTCTTCAGTCTAGTCTTTCTCACTCTCTCTCCAGTCCAGTCTTTCTCTCTCTCTCTCTCCAGTCGAGTCATTCTCTCTCTCTCTAACTCTCCAGTCTTTCTCTCTCTCTCTCTCTCCGGTCCATGCTTTCTCTCTCTCACTCTCCTGTCCAATCTTTCTCTCTCTATCTCTCCAGTCCAATCTTCAGCGCTCCTTTTCTCTCTCTCTCCTGTTCAATCTTTCTTCTCTCTCGCTGTCGCTCTCTCTCCAGTCCAATCTTTGTTCTGTCTCTCTCTCCAGTCCAGTCATTCTTTATCTATCTCTCTCTCTCTCTCTCTCTCTCTCTCCAGTTTTTCTCTCTCTTTCTCCAGTCCAGTCTTTCTCTCTCTTTCTCCAGTCCACTCTTTCTCTCTCTCCTGTCCAGTCTTTCTCTCTCCCTCTCTCTTCAGTCCAGTCTCTCTCTCTCTCTCTCTCTGTCCAGTCCACTCTTTCTCTATCTTTTCCAGTGCAGTCTTTCCCTCTCTTTCTCCAGTCCACTCTTTCTCTCTCTACTGTCCAGTCTTTCACTCTCTCTCTCTCCAGTCCAGTCTCTCTCTCTCTCTCCCACTCCAGTCCAGTCTCTCTCTCTCTCTCTCTCTACAGTCTTTCTCTGTCTCTCTCTCTCTCTCTCTCTCTCCCTCTCTCTCTCCAGTCTTTCTCTCATTCTCCAGGCCAGTCTTTCTCTCTCTCCAGTCCAGTCTTTCTCTCTCTCACTCTCTTCAGTCCAATCTTTCTCTCTCTCTCTCTCTCTCTCTTCAGTCCAGTCTTTCTCTCTCTCTCTCTTCAGCTCAGTTTTTCTCTCTCTGTCTCTCTCTTCAGTCCAGTCTTTCTCTCTCTCTCTCTTCAGTCCAGTCTTTCTCTCTCTCTCTCTTCAGTTCAATCTTTGTCTCTCTGTCTCTCTCTTCAGTCCAGTATTTCTCTCTCTCTCTCTCTCTCCTGTCCAGTCTTTCTCTCTCTCTCTCTTCAGTCCAGTCTTTCTCTCTCTCTCTCTTTAGTTCATTTTTTCTCTCTCTGTCTCTCTTTTCAGTCCAGTCCCTCTCTCTCCGGAGTACAATCTTTCTCTCTCTATCTCTACAGTCCAATCTTTCTCTCAACTTTTCTATCTCTCTCCTGTCCAATCTTTCTTCTGTCTCTCTCTCCAGTCCAGTCATTCTTTCTCTATCTCTCTCTCTCTCTCTCTCTCTCTCCAGTTTTTCTCTCTCTTTCTCCAGTCCAGTCTTTCTCTCTCTTTCTCCAGTCCAATCTTTCTCTCTCTCACTCTCCTGTGCAATCTTTCTCTCTCTCTCTCTCCAGTCCAATTTTTAGCTCTCCTTTTCTCTCTCTCTCCTGCCCAATCCTTCTTCTCTCTCAGTCTCGCTCTCTCTCCAGTCCAATCTTTCTTCTGTCTCTCTCTCCAGTCCAGTCATTCTTTCTCTATCTCTCTCTCTCTCTCTCTCTCTCCAGTTTTTCTCTCTCTTTCTCCAGTCCAGTCTTTCTCTCTCTTTCTCCAGTCCACTCTTTCTCTCTCTCCTGTCCAGTCTTTCTCTCTCCCTCTCTCTTCAGTGCAGTCTCTCTCTCTCTCTCTCTGTCCAGTCCACTCTTTCTCTATCTTTTCCAGTGCAGTCTTTCTCTCTCTTTCTCCAGTCCACTCTCTCTCTCTCTACTGTCCAGTCTTTCACTCTCTCTCTCTCCAGTCCAGTCTCTCTCTCTCTCTCCCACTCCAGTCCAGTCTCTCTCTCTCTCTCTCTCTACAGTCTTTCTCTGTCTCTCTCTCTCTCTCTCTCTCTCCCTCTCTCTCTCCAGTCTTTCTCTTATTCTCCAGGCCAGTCTTTCTCTCTCTCCAGTCCAGTCTTTCTCTCTCTCACTCTCTTCAGTCCAGTCTTTCTCTCTCTCTCTCTCTCTCTTCAGTCCAGTCTTTCTCTCTCTCTCTCTTCAGCTCAGTTTTTCTCTCTCTGTCTCTCTCTTCAGTCCAGTCTGTCTCTCTCTCTCTCTTCAGTCCAGTCTTTCTCTCTCTCTCTCTTCAGTTCAATCTTTGTCTCTCTGTCTCTCTCTTCAGTCCAGTATTTCTCTCTCTCTCTCTCTCTCTCCTGTCCAGTCTTTCTCTCTCTCTCTCTTCAGTCCAGTTTTTCTCTCTCTCTCTCTTTAGTTCATTTTTTCTCTCTCTGTCTCTCTTTTCAGTCCAGTCCCTCTCTCTCCGGAGTACAATCTTTCTCTCTCTATCTCTACAGTCCAATCTTTCTCTCAACTTTTCTATCTCTCTCCTGTCCAATCTTTCTTCTGTCTCTCTCTCCAGTCCAGTCATTCTTTCCCTCTCTCTCTCTCTCTCTCCAGTCTTTCTCTCTCTTTCTCCAGTCCAGTCTTTCTCTCTCTTTCTCCAGTCCACTCTTTCTCTCTCTCCTGTCCAGTCTTTCTCTCTCTATCTCTTTCCAGTCCAGTCTTTCTCTCTCTCTCCAGTCCAATCTTTCTCTCTATCTCTCCAGTCCAGTCTTTCTCTCTCTCTCTCCAGTCCAGTCTTTCTCTAACTCTCTCTCCAGACCAGTCTTTCTCTCTCTCTCTCTCCAGTCCAGTCTTTCTCTCTCTCCCACTCCAAACTTTACCTCTCTCTCTCTCCAGTCCTTCTCTCTCTCTCTATTCTTTCTCTCTCTCTCTCTCTCCAGTCTTTCTCTCTCTTTTCCTGTGCAGTCTTTCTCTCTCTTTCTCCAGTCCAGTTTTTCTCTCTCTCCTGTCCACTCTTTCTCTCTCTCTCTCTCTCCAGTCCAATCTCTCTCTCTCTCTCTCTCCAGTCCATTCTCTCTCTCTTTCTCTCTCTACAGTCTTTCTCTGTCTCTCTCTCTCTCTCCCTCTCTCTCTACAGTCTTTCTCTCATTCTCCCGGCCAGTCTTTCTCTCTCTCCAGTCCAATCTCTATCGCTCTCTCTCCAGTCCTGTCCTCCTCTCTCTCCTTCTCCAATCTTTTTCTCTCTCTCTCTCCAGTCCTTCTTTCTCTCTCTGAAGTCTTTCTCTCTCTCTCTCTCTCTATCCAGTCCAGTCTTCTCTCTCTCTCTCTTCAGTCCAGTGCCTCTCTCTCCACAGTCCAATCTTTCTCTGTTTGTCTCTCCATTCCAATCTCTCTCTCTCTCTCTCCTTTCCAATCTTTCTTCTCTCTCGCTCTCTCTCCAGTCCAATCTTTCTTCTGTCCCTCTCTCCAGTCCATTCATTTTTTCTCTATCACTCCCTCTCTCTCCAGTCTTTCTCTCTCTTTCTCCAGTCCAGTCTTTCTCTCTCTTTCTCCAGTCCACTCTTTCTCTCTCTCCTGTCCAGTCTTTCTCTCTCTCTCTCTCCAGTCCAGTCTCTCTCTCTCTCCCTCTCTCTCCCTCTCTCTCTGCAGTCTTTCTCACATTCTCCAGACCCGTCTTTCTCTCTATCCAGTCCAGTCTTTCTCTCTCTCTCTCTCTCTCCAGTCAAGTCTTTCTCTTTCTCTCTCTTCAGTCCAGTCTTTCTCTCTCTCTCTCTTTAGTTCAGTCTTTCTCTCTCTATCTCTCCAGTCCATTCTTTCTCTCAGCTTTTCTCTCTCTCTCTCCTGTCCAATCTTTCTTCTCTCTCGCTCTCGCTCTCTCTCCAGTCCAATCTTTCTTCTGTCGATCTCTACAGTCCAGTCATTCTCTCTCTCTCTCTCTCTCCAGTCCAGTCTTTCTCTCTCCCTCCATTCCAATTTTTCTCTCTATCTCTCCAGTCCAGTCTTTCTCTCTTCTCTCCAGTCCAGTCTTTCTCACTCTCTCTCCAGTCCAGTCTTTCTCTCTCTCTCTTCAGTCCAGTCTTTCTCTCTTCTCTCTCTTCAGTCCAGTCTTTCTCACTCTCTCTCCACTCCAGTCTTTCTCTCTCTCTCTCTCTCCAGTCCAGTCATTCTCTCTCTATCTCTCTAACTCTCCAGTCTTTCTCTCTCTCTCTCTCCGGTCCATGCTTTCTCTCTCTCACTCTCCTGTCCAATCTTTCTCTCTCTATCTCTCCATTCCAATCTTTAGTTCTCCTTTTCTCTCTCTCTCCTGTCCAAACTTTCTTCTCTCTCACTCTCGCTCTCTCTCCAGTCCAATCTTTCTTCTGTCTCTCTCTCCAGTCCAGTCATTCTTTCTCTATGTCTCTCTCTCTCTCTCTCTCCAGTCTTTCTCTCTCTCTCTCTTCAGTCTTTCTCTCTGTCCAGTCCAGTCTTTCTCTCTCTCTCTCTTTAGTTCACTCTTTCTCTCTCTCTCTCTTTAGTTCATTTTTTCTCTCTCTGTCTCTCTTTTCAGTCCAGTCCCTCTCTCTCCGGAGTACAATCTTTCTCTCTCTATCTCTCCAGTCCAGTCTTTCTCTCTATCTCTCCAGTTCAGTCTTTCTCTCTCTCTCTCCAGTCCAGTCTTTCTCTCTCTCTCTCTTCAGTCCAGTCTTTCTCACTCTCTCTCCACTCCAGTCTTTCTCTCTCTCTCTCTCCGGTCCATGCTTTCTCTCTCTCACTCTCCTGTCCAATCTTTCTCTCTCTATCTCTCCAGTCCAATCTTTAGCTCTCCTTTTCTCTCTCTCTCCTGTCCAATCTTTCTTCTCTCTCACTCTCGCTCTCTCTCCAGTCCAATCTTTCTTCTGTCTCTCTCTCCAGTCCAGTCATTCTTTCCCTTTGTCTCTCTCTCTCTCTCTCTCCAGTCTTTCTCTCTTGCTCCAGTCCAGTCTTTCTCTCTCTCTCTCTTCAGTCCAGTCTTTCTCTCTCTCTCTCTCCAGTCCAGTTTTTATCTCTCTCTCTCTCTTCAGTCCAGTCTTTGTCTCTCTGTCTCTCCAGTCCAGTGTTTCTCTCTCTCTCTCTTCAGTTCAGCCCTTCTCTTTCTCTCACTCTCTCTCTCCAGTCCAGCCTTTCTCTCACTCTCTCTCCTGTGCAGTCATTCTCTCTCTATAACTCTCACACACCAGTCTTTCTCTCTCGATCTCTCTCTCTCCAGTCTTTCTTTCTCTCTCTCTCCAGTCTTTCTCTCTTTCTCCAGTCCAGTCTTTCTCTCTCTCTCTTCAGTCCGGTCTTTCTCTCTCTCTCTCCTCAGTCCATTCTTTCTCTCTCTCTCTCCAGTCAAGTCTTTCTCTTTCTCCAGTCCAGTCTTTCTCTCTCTCCAGTCCAGTCTTTCTCTCTCTCCAGTCCAGTCTTTCTCCCCCTCTCTACAGTCCAGTCTTTCTCTTTGTCTCCAGTCCAGTCTTTCTCCTTTTCTCTCTCTCCAGTCCAATCTCTGTCGCTCTCTCTCCAGTCCTGTCCTTCTCTCTCTCTCTCCTTCTCCAATCTTTTTCTCTCACTCTCTCCAGTCCTTCTCTCTCTCTCTCCAGTCTTTCTCTCTCTCTCTCTCCAGTCTTTCTCTCTTGCTCCAGTCCATTCCTTCTCTCTCTCCAGTCCAGTCTTTCTCTCTCTCTCTCTTCAGTCCAGTCTTTCTCTCTCTGTCTCTCCGGTCCAGTCTTTCTCTCTCTCTCTCTTCAGTCCAGTCTTTCTCTTTCTGTCTCTCCAGTCTAGTCTTTCTCTCTCTCTCTTCAGTCCAGTCTTTCTCTCACTCTCTCTCTCCAGTCCAGACTTTATCTCACTCTCTCTCCCGTGCAGTCATTCTCTCTCTATCACTCTCACACACCAGTCTTTCTCTCTCGATCTCTCTCTCTCCACTCTTTCTTTATCTCTCTCTCCAGTCTTTCTCTCTTTCTCCAGTCCAGTCTTTCTCTCTCTCTCTTCAGTCCAGTCTTTCTCTCTCTCTCTCCTCAGTCCAGTCTTTCTCTCTCTCTCTTCAGTCCAGTCTTTCTCTCTCTCTCTCCTCAGTCTATTCTTTCTCTCGCTCTCCAGTCCAGTCTTTCTCTCTCTCCAGTCCAGTCTTACTCTCTCTCCTGTCCAGTCTTTCTCTCTCTCCAGTCCAGTCTTTCTCTCTCTCTCTCTTCAGTCCAGTCTTTCTCTTTGTCTCCAGTCCAGTCTTTCTCCTTGTCTCTCTCTCCAGTCCAATCTCTATCGCTCTCTCTCCAGTCCTGTCCTTCTCTCTCTCTCTTCTTCTCCAATCTTTTTCTCTCTCTCTCTCCAGTCCTTCTTTCTCTCTCTGCAGTCTTTCTCTCTCTCTCTCTCTCTATCCAGTCCAGTCTTCTCTCTCTTTCTCTTCAGTCCAGTGCCTCTCTCTCCACAGTCCAATCTTTCTCTGTTTGTCTCTCCAGTCCAATCTCTCTCTCTCTCTCTCCTTTCCAATCTCTTCTCTCTCGCTCTCGCTCTCTCTCCAGTCCAATCTTTCTTCTGTCCCTCTCTCCAGTCCATTCATTTTTTCTCTATCACTCCCTCTCTCTCCAGTCTTTCTCTCTCTTTCTCCAGTCCACTCTTTCTCTCTTTCCAGTCCAGTCTTTCTCTCTCTCTCTCTCCAGTCCAGTCTCTCTCTCTCTCTCCCTCTCTCTCCCTCTCTCTCTCCAGTCCAGTCTTTCTCTCTCTCTCTCTCTCTCTCCAGTCAAGTCTTTCTCTTTCTCTCTCTTCATTCCAGTATTTCTCTCTCTCTCTCTTGAGTTCAGTCTTTCTCTCTCTATCTCTCCAGTCCATTCTTTCTCTCAGCTTTTCTCTCTCTCTCCTGTCCAATCTTTCTTCTCTCTCGCTCTCGCTCTCTCTCCAGTCCAATCCTTCTTCTGTCGATCTCTACAGTCCAGTCATTCTCTCTCTCTCTCTCTCTCCAGTCCAGTCTTTCTCTCTCCCTCCATTCCAATTTTTCTCTCTATCTCTCCAGTCCAGTCTTTCTCTCTATCTCTCCAGTCCAGTCTTTCTCTCTCTCTCTCTTCAGTCCAGTCTTTCTCTCTCTGTCTCTCCGGTCCAGTCTTTCTCTCTCTCTCTCTTCAGTCCAGTCTTTCTCTATCTGTCTCTCCAGTCTAGTCTTTCTCTCTCTCTCTTCAGTCCAGTCTTTCTCTCACTCTCTCTCTCCAGTCCAGACTTTATCTCACTCTCTCTCCCGTGCAGTCATTCTCTCTCTATCACTCTCACACACCAGTCTTTCTCTCTCGATCTCTCTCTCTCCACTCTTTCTTTATCTCTCTCTCCAGTCTTTCTCTCTTTCTCCAGTCCAGTCTTTCTCTCTCTCTCTTCAGTCCAGTCTTTCTCTCTCTCTCTCCTCAGTCCAGTCTTTCTCTCTCTCTCTTCAGTCCAGTCTTTCTCTCTCTCTCTCCTCAGTCTATTCTTTCTCTCGCTCTCCAGTCCAGTCTTTCTCTCTCTCCAGTCCAGTCTTACTCTCTCTCCTGTCCAGTCTTTCTCTCTCTCCAGTCCAGTCTTTCTCTCTCTCTCTCTTCAGTCCAGTCTTTCTCTTTGTCTCCAGTCCAGTCTTTCTCCTTGTCTCTCTCTCCAGTCCAATCTCTATCGCTCTCTCTCCAGTCCTGTCCTTCTCTCTCTCTCTTCTTCTCCAATCTTTTTCTCTCTCTCTCTCCAGTCCTTCTTTCTCTCTCTGCAGTCTTTCTCTCTCTCTCTCTCTCTATCCAGTCCAGTCTTCTCTCTCTGTCTCTTCAGTCCAGTGCCTCTCTCTCCACAGTCCAATCTTTCTCTGTTTGTCTCTCCAGTCCAATCTCTCTCTCTCTCTCTCCTTTCCAATCTCTTCTCTCTCGCTCTCGCTCTCTCTCCAGTCCAATCTTTCTTCTGTCCCTCTCTCCAGTCCATTCATTTTTTCTCTATCACTCCCTCTCTCTCCAGTCTTTCTCTCTCTTTCTCCAGTCCACTCTTTCTCTCTTTCCAGTCCAGTCTTTCTCTCTCTCTCTCTCCAGTCCAGTCTCTCTCTCTCTCTCCCTCTCTCTCCCTCTCTCTCTCCAGTCCAGTCTTTCTCTCTCTCTCTCTCTCTCTCCAGTCAAGTCTTTCTCTTTCTCTCTCTTCATTCCAGTATTTCTCTCTCTCTCTCTTGAGTTCAGTCTTTCTCTCTCTATCTCTCCAGTCCATTCTTTCTCTCAGCTTTTCTCTCTCTCTCCTGTCCAATCTTTCTTCTCTCTCGCTCTCGCTCTCTCTCCAGTCCAATCCTTCTTCTGTCGATCTCTACAGTCCAGTCATTCTCTCTCTCTCTCTCTCTCCAGTCCAGTCTTTCTCTCTCCCTCCATTCCAATTTTTCTCTCTATCTCTCCAGTCCAGTCTTTCTCTCTATCTCTCCAGTCCAGTCTTTCTCTCTATCTCTCCAGTCCAGTCTTTCTCTCTCTCTCTCTTCAGTCCAGTCTTTCTCTCTTCTCTCTCTTCAGTCCAGTCTTTCTCACTCTCTCTCCACTCCAGTCTTTCTCTCTCTCTCTCTCCAGTCCAGTCATTCTCTCTCTATCTCTCTAACTCTCCAGTCTTTCTCTCTCTCTCTCTCCGGTCCATGCTTTCTCCCTCTCAGTCTCCTGTCCAATCTTTCTCTCTCTATCTCTCCAGTCCAATCTTTAGCTCTCCTTTTCTCTCTCTCTCCTGTCCAATCTTTCTTCTCTCTCACTCTCGCTCTCTCTCCAATCCAATCTTTCTTCTGTCTCTCTCTCCAGTCCAGTCATTCTTTCTCTATGTCTCTCTCTCTCTCTCTCTCTCCAGTCTTTCTCTCTTGCTCCAGTCCAGTCTCTCTCTCTATCCAATCCAGTCTTTCTCTCTCTCTCTCTTCAGTCCAGTCTTTCTCTCTCTGTCTCTCCAGTCCAGTCTTTCTCTCTCTCTCTCTTCAGTCCAGTCTTTGTCTCTCTGTCTCTCCTGTCCAGTCTTTCTCTCTCTCTCTCTTCAGTTCAGCCCTTCTCTTTCTCTCACTCTCTCTCTCCAGTCCAGTCTTTCTCTTTCTCCAGTCCAGTCTTTCTCTCTCTCCAGTCCAGTCTTTTTCTCTCTCCAGTCCAGTCTTTCTATCTCTCTTCAGTCCAGTCTTTCTCTCTCTGTTCAGTCCAGTCTTTCTCTTTGTCTCCAGTCCGGTCTTTCTCCTTGTCTCTCTCTCCAGTCCAATCTCTATCGCTCTCTCTCCAGTGCAGTCCTCCTCTCTCTCTCTCCTTCTCCAATCTTTTTCTCTCTCTCTCTCCAGTCCTTCTTTCTCTCTCTGAAGTCTTTCTCTCTCTCTCTATCCAGTGCAGTCTTCTCTCTCTCTCTCTTCAGTCCAGTGCCTCTCTCTCCACAGTCCAATCTTTCTCTGTTTGTCTCTCCATTCCAATCTCTCTCTCTCTCTCTCCTTTCCAATCTTTCTTCTCTCTCGCTCTCTCTCCAGTCCAATCTTTCTTCTGTCCCTCTCTCCAGTCCATTCATTTTTTCTCTATCACTCCCTCTCTCTCCAGTCTTTCTCTCTCTTTCTCCAGTCCAGTCTTTCTCTCTCTTTCTCCAGTCCACTCTTTCTCTCTCTCCTGTCCAGTCTTTCTCTCTCTCTCTCTCCAGTCCAGTCTCTCTCTCTCTCCCTCTCTCTCCCTCTCTCTCTGCAGTCTTTCTCACATTCTCCAGACCCGTCTTTCTCTCTATCCAGTCCAGTCTTTCTCTCTCTCTCTCTCTCTCCAGTCAAGTCTTTCTCTTTCTCTCTCTTCAGTCCAGTCTTTCTCTCTCTCTCTCTCTCTTTAGTTCAGTCTTTCTCTCTCTATCTCTCCAGTCCATTCTTTCTCTCAGCTTTTCTCTCTCTCTCTCTCCTGTCCAATCTTTCTTCTCTCTCGCTCTCGCTCTCTCTCCAGTCCAATCTTTCTTCTGTCGATCTCTACAGTCCAGTCATTCTCTCTCTCTCTCTCTCTCCAGTCCAGTCTTTCTCTCTCCCTCCATTCCAATTTTTCTCTCTATCTCTCCAGTCCAGTCTTTCTCTCTATCTCTCCAGTCCAGTCTTTCTCACTCTCTCTCCAGTCCAGTCTTTCTCTCTCTCTCTTCAGTCCAGTCTTTCTCTCTTCTCTCTCTTCAGTCCAGTCTTTCTCACTCTCTCTCCACTCCAGTCTTTCTCTCTCTCTCTCTCTCCAGTCCAGTCATTCTCTCTCTATCTCTCTAACTCTCCAGTCTTTCTCTCTCTCTCTCTCCGGTCCATGCTTTCTCTCTCTCACTCTCCTGTCCAATCTTTCTCTCTCTATCTCTCCATTCCAATCTTTAGTTCTCCTTTTCTCTCTCTCTCCTGTCCAAACTTTCTTCTCTCTCACTCTCGCTCTCTCTCCAGTCCAATCTTTCTTCTGTCTCTCTCTCCAGTCCAGTCATTCTTTCTCTATGTCTCTCTCTCTCTCTCTCTCCAGTCTTTCTCTCTCTCTCTCTTCAGTCTTTCTCTCTGTCCAGTCCAGTCTTTCTCTCTCTCTCTCTTTAGTTCACTCTTTCTCTCTCTCTCTCTTTAGTTCATTTTTTCTCTCTCTGTCTCTCTTTTCAGTCCAGTCCCTCTCTCTCCGGAGTACAATCTTTCTCTCTCTATCTCTCCAGTCCAGTCTTTCTCTCTATCTCTCCAGTTCAGTCTTTCTCTCTCTCTCTCCAGTCCAGTCTTTCTCTCTCTCTCTCTTCAGTCCAGTCTTTCTCACTCTCTCTCCACTCCAGTCTTTCTCTCTCTCTCTCTCCGGTCCATGCTTTCTCTCTCTCACTCTCCTGTCCAATCTTTCTCTCTCTATCTCTCCAGTCCAATCTTTAGCTCTCCTTTTCTCTCTCTCTCCTGTCCAATCTTTCTTCTCTCTCACTCTCGCTCTCTCTCCAGTCCAATCTTTCTTCTGTCTCTCTCTCCAGTCCAGTCATTCTTTCTCTTTGTCTCTCTCTCTCTCTCTCTCCAGTCTTTCTCTCTTGCTCCAGTCCAGTCTTTCTCTCTCTCTCTCTTCAGTCCAGTCTTTCTCTCTCTCTCTCTCCAGTCCAGTTTTTATCTCTCTCTCTCTCTTCAGTCCAGTCTTTGTCTCTCTGTCTCTCCAGTCCAGTGTTTCTCTCTCTCTCTCTTCAGTTCAGCCCTTCTCTTTCTCTCACTCTCTCTCTCCAGTCCAGCCTTTCTCTCACTCTCTCTCCTGTGCAGTCATTCTCTCTCTATCACTCTCACACACCAGTCTTTCTCTCTCGATCTCTCTCTCTCCAGTCTTTCTTTCTCTCTCTCTCCAGTCTTTCTCTCTTTCTCCAGTCCAGTCTTTCTCTCTCTCTCTTCAGTCCGGTCTTTCTCTCTCTCTCTCCTCAGTCCATTCTTTCTCTCTCTCTCTCCAGTCAAGTCTTTCTCTTTCTCCAGTCCAGTCTTTCTCTCTCTCCAGTCCAGTCTTTCTCTCTCTCCAGTCCAGTCTTTCTCCCCCTCTCTTCAGTCCAGTCTTTCTCTTTGTCTCCAGTCCAGTCTTTCTCCTTTTCTCTCTCTCCAGTCCAATCTCTGTCGCTCTCTCTCCAGTCCTGTCCTTCTCTCTCTCTCTCCTTCTCCAATCTTTTTCTCTCACTCTCTCCAGTCCTTCTCTCTCTCTCTGCAGTCTTTCTCTCTCTCTCTCTCTCTCTCTCCTGTCCAGTCTTCTCTCTCTCTCTCTTTTGTTCAGTATTTCTCTCTCTGTCCCTCTCTTCAGTCCAGTCCCTCTCTCTCCGGAGTACAATCTTTCTCTCTCTATCTCTCCAGTCCAGTCTTTCTCTCACCTCTTCTCTCTCTCTCCTGTCCAATCTTTCTTCTATCTCGCTCTCGCTCTCTCTCCAGTCCAATCTTTCTACTGTCGATCTCTACAGTCCAGTCATTCTCTCTCTCTCTCTCTCTCCAGTCCAGTCTTTCTCTCTCCCTCCAGTCCAATTTTTCTCTCTCTCTCTCTCCAGTCCAGTCTTTCTCTCTCTCTCTCTTCAGTCCAGTCTTTCTCTCTCTCTCTCTCTTCAGCTCAGTTTTTCTCTCTCTGTCTCTCTCTTCAGTCCAGTCATTCTGTCTCTCTCTCTTCAGTCCAGTCTTTCTCTCTCTCTCTCTTCAGTTCAATCCTTCTCTCTCTGTCTCTCTTCAGTCCAGTCCCTCTCTCTCCGGAGTACAATCTTTCACTCTCTATCTCTCCAGTCCAATCTTTCTCTCACCTTTTCTCTCTCTCTCCTGTCCAATCTTTCTTCTCTTTCGCTCTCGCTTCTTCTCCAGTCCAATCTTTTTTCTGTCTCTCTCTCCAGTCCAGTCTTTCTCTCTCTCTCCAGTCGAATTTTTCTCTCTATCTCTCCAGTCCACTCTTTCTCTCTATCTCTCAAGTCCAGTCTTTCTCTCTCTCTCTCCAGTCCAGTCTTTCTCTCTCTCTCTCTTCAGTCCAGTCTTTCTCTCTCTCTCTCTCTTCAGTCTAGTCTTTCTCACTCTTTCTCCAGTCCACTCTTTCTCTCTCTCTCTCTCCAGTCGAGTCATTCTCTCTCTCTCTAACTCTCCAGTCTTTCTCTCTCTCTCTCTCTCCGGTCCATGCTTTCTCTCTCTCACTCTCCTGTCCAATCTTTCTCTCTCTATCTCTCCAGTCCAATCTTCAGCGCTCCTTTTCTCTCTCTCTCCTGTTCAATCTTTCTTCTCTCTCGCTGTCGCTCTCTCTCCAGTCCAATCTTTGTTCTGTCTCTCTCTCCAGTCCAGTCATTCTTTCTCTATCTCTCTCTCTCTCTCTCTCTCTCTCTCCAGTTTTTCTCTCTCTTTCTCCAGTCCAGTCTTTCTCTCTCTTTCTCCAGTCCACTCTTTCTCTCTCTCCTGTCCAGTCTTTCTCTCTCCCTCTCTCTTCAGTCCAGTCTCTCTCTCTCTCTCTCTCTGTCCAGTCCACTCTTTCTCTATCTTTTCCAGTGCAGTCTTTCTCTCTCTTTCTCCAGTCCACTCTTTCTCTCTCTACTGTCCAGTCTTTCACTCTCTCTCTCTCCAGTCCAGTCTCTCTCTCTCTCCCACTCCAGTCCAGTCTCTCTCTCTCTCTCTCTCTACAGTCTTTCTCTGTCTATCTTTCTCTCTCTCTCTCTCTCTCCCTCTCTCTCTCCAGTCTTTCTCTCATTCTCCAGGCCAGTCTTTCTCTCTCTCCAGTCCAGTCTTTCTCTCTCTCACTCTCTTCAGTCCAATCTTTCTCTCTCTCTCTCTCTCTCTCTTCAGTCCAGTCTTTCTCTCTCTCTCTCTTCAGCTCAGTTTTTCTCTCTCTGTCTCTCTCTTCAGTCCAGTCTTTCTCTCTCTCTCTCTTCAGTCCAGTCTTTCTCTCTCTCTCTCTTCAGTTCAATCTTTGTCTCTCTGTCTCTCTCTTCAGTCCAGTATTTCTCTCTCTCTCTCTCTCTCCTGTCCAGTCTTTCTCTCTCTCTCTCTTCAGTCCAGTCTTTTTCTCTCTCTCTCTTTAGTTCATTTTTTCTCTCTGTCTCTCTTTTCAGTCCAGTCCCTCTCTCTCCGGAGTACAATCTTTCTCTCTCTATCTCTACAGTCCAATCTTTCTCTCAACTTTTCTATCTCTCTCCTGTCCAATCTTTCTTCTGTCTCTCTCTCCAGTCCAGTCATTCTTTCTCTATCTCTCTCTCTCTCTCTCTCTCTCTCCAGTTTTTCTCTCTCTTTCTCCAGTCCAGTCTTTCTCTCTCTTTCTCCAGTCCAATCTTTCTCTCTCTCACTCTCCTGTGCAATCTTTCTCTCTCTCTCTCTCCAGTCCAATTTTTAGCTCTCCTTTTCTCTCTCTCTCCTGCCCAATCCTTCTTCTCTCTCACTCTCGCTCTCTCTCCAGTCCAATCTTTCTTCTGTCTCTCTCTCCAGTCGAGTCATTCTCTCTCTCTCTAACTCTCCAGTCTTTCTCTCTCTCTCTCTCTCCGGTCCATGCTTTCTCTCTCTCACTCTCCTGTCCAATCTTTCTCTCTCTATCTCTCCAGTCCAATCTTCAGCGCTCCTTTTCTCTCTCTCTCCTGTTCAATCTTTCTTCTCTCTCGCTGTCGCTCTCTCTCCAGTCCAATCTTTGTTCTGTCTCTCTCTCCAGTCCAGTCATTCTTTCTCTATCTCTCTCTCTCTCTCTCTCTCTCTCTCTCTCCAGTTTTTCTCTCTCTTTCTCCAGTCCAGTCTTTCTCTCTCTTTCTCCAGTCCACTCTTTCTCTCTCTCCTGTCCAGTCTTTCTCTCTCCCTCTCTCTTCAGTCCAGTCTCTCTCTCTCTCTCTCTCTGTCCAGTCCACTCTTTCTCTATCTTTTCCAGTGCAGTCTTTCTCTCTCTTTCTCCAGTCCACTCTTTCTCTCTCTACTGTCCAGTCTTTCACTCTCTCTCTCTCCAGTCCAGTCTCTCTCTCTCTCCCACTCCAGTCCAGTCTCTCTCTCTCTCTCTCTCTACAGTCTTTCTCTGTCTCTCTCTCTCTCTCTCTCTCCCTCTCTCTCTCCAGTCTTTCTCTCATTCTCCAGGCCAGTCTTTCTCTCTCTCCAGTCCAGTCTTTCTCTCTCTCACTCTCTTCAGTCCAATCTTTCTCTCTCTCTCTCTCTCTCTCTTCAGTCCAGTCTTTCTCTCTCTCTCTCTTCAGCTCAGTTTTTCTCTCTCTGTCTCTCTCTTCAGTCCAGTCTTTCTCTCTCTCTCTCTTCAGTCCAGTCTTTCTCTCTCTCTCTCTTCAGTTCAATCTTTGTCTCTCTGTCTCTCTCTTCAGTCCAGTATTTCTCTCTCTCTCTCTCTCTCTCCTGTCCAGTCTTTCTCTCTCTCTCTCTTCAGTCCAGTCTTTTTCTCTCTCTCTCTTTAGTTCATTTTTTCTCTCTGTCTCTCTTTTCAGTCCAGTCCCTCTCTCTCCGGAGTACAATCTTTCTCTCTCTATCTCTACAGTCCAATCTTTCTCTCAACTTTTCTATCTCTCTCCTGTCCAATCTTTCTTCTGTCTCTCTCTCCAGTCCAGTCATTCTTTCTCTATCTCTCTCTCTCTCTCTCTCTCTCTCCAGTTTTTCTCTCTCTTTCTCCAGTCCAGTCTTTCTCTCTCTTTCTCCAGTCCAATCTTTCTCTCTCTCACTCTCCTGTGCAATCTTTCTCTCTCTCTCTCTCCAGTCCAATTTTTAGCTCTCCTTTTCTCTCTCTCTCCTGCCCAATCCTTCTTCTCTCTCACTCTCGCTCTCTCTCCAGTCCAATCTTTCTTCTGTCTCTCTCTCCAGTCCAGTCATTCTTTCTCTATCTCTCTCTCTCTCTCTCTCTCCAGTTTTTCTCTCTCTTTCTCCAGTCCAGTCTTTCTCTCTCTTTCTCCAGTCCACTCTTTCTCTCTCTCCTGTCCAGTCTTTCTCTCTCCCTCTCTCTTCAGTGCAGTCTCTCTCTCTCTCTCTCTGTCCAGTCCACTCTTTCTCTATCTTTTCCAGTGCAGTCTTTCTCTCTCTTTCTCCAGTCCACTCTCTCTCTCTCTACTGTCCAGTCTTTCACTCTCTCTCTCTCCAGTCCAGTCTCTCTCTCTCTCTCCCACTCCAGTCCAGTCTCTCTCTCTCTCTCTCTCTACAGTCTTTCTCTGTCTCTCTCTCTCTCTCTCTCTCTCTCTCTCCCTCTCTCTCTCCAGTCTTTCTCTCATTCTCCAGGCCAGTCTTTCTCTCTCTCCAGTCCAGTCTTTCTCTCTCTCACTCTCTTCAGTCCAGTCTTTCTCTCTCTCTCTCTTCAGTCCAGTCTTTCTCTCTCTCTCTCTTCAGCTCAGTTTTTCTCTCTCTGTCTCTCTCTTCAGTCCAGTCTGTCTCTCTCTCTCTCTTCAGTCCAGTCTTTCTCTCTCTCTCTCTTCAGTTCAATCTTTGTCTCTCTGTCTCTCTCTTCAGTCCAGTATTTCTCTCTCTCTCTCTCTCTCTCCTGTCCAGTCTTTCTCTCTCTCTCTCTTCAGTCCAGTCTTTCTCTCTCTCTCTCTTTAGTTCATTTTTTCTCTCTCTGTCTCTCTTTTCAGTCCAGTCCCTCTCTCTCCGGAGTACAATCTTTCTCTCTCTATCTCTACAGTCCAATCTTTCTCTCAACTTTTCTATCTCTCTCCTGTCCAATCTTTCTTCTGTCTCTCTCTCCAGTCCAGTCATTCTTTCCCTCTCTCTCTCTCTCTCTCCAGTCTTTCTCTCTCTTTCTCCAGTCCAGTCTTTCTCTCTCTTTCTCCAGTCCACTCTTTCTCTCTCTCCTGTCCAGTCTTTCTCTCTCTATCTCTTTCCAGTCCAGTCTTTCTCTCTCTCTCCAGTCCAATCTTTCTCTCTATCTCTCCAGTCCAGTCTTTCTCTCTCTCTCTCCAGTCCAGTCTTTCTCTAACTCTCTCTCCAGACCAGTCTTTCTCTCTCTCTCTCTCCAGTCCAGTCTTTCTCTCTCTCCCACTCCAAACTTTACCTCTCTCTCTCTCCAGTCCTTCTCTCTCTCTCTATTCTTTCTCTCTCTCTCTCTCTCTCCAGTCTTTCTCTCTCTTTTCCTGTGCAGTCTTTCTCTCTCCTTCTCCAGTCCAGTTTTTCTCTCTCTCCTGTCCACTCTTTCTCTCTCTCTCTCTCTCCAGTCCAATCTCTCTCTCTCTCTCTCTCCAGTCCATTCTCTCTCTCTTTCTCTCTCTACAGTCTTTCTCTGTCTCTCTCTCTCTCTCCCTCTCTCTCTACAGTCTTTCTCTCATTCTCCCGGCCAGTCTTTCTCTCTCTCCAGTCCAGTCTTTCTCTCTGTCTCTCTCTTCAGTCCAGTCTTTCTCTCTCTCTCTCTTCAGTTCAGTCTTTCTCTCTCTGTCTCTCTCTTCAGTCCAGTATTTCTCTCTCTCTCTCTCTCTCTCTCCTGTCCAGTCTTTCTCTGACCTTTTCTCTCTCTCTCCTGTCCAATCTTTCTTCTCTCTCTCTCTCTCTCTCTCTCTCTCTCCAGTCCAGTCTTTCTCTTTCCCTCCAGTCCAATTTTTCTCTCTATCTCTCCAGTCCAGTCTTTCTCTCTCTCTCTCTCCAGTCCAGTCTTTCTCTCTATCTCTCCAGTCCAGTCTTTCTCACTCTCTCTCCACTCCAGTCTTTCTCTCTCTCTCTCTCCAGTCCAGTCATTCTCTCTCTATCTCTCTAACTCTCCAGTCTTTCTCTCTCTCTCTCTCCGGTCCATTCTTTCTCTCTCTCACTCTCCTGTCCAATCTTTCTCTCTCTATCTCTCCAGTCCAATCTTTAGCTCTCCTTTTCTCTCTCTCTCCAGTCCAATCTTTCTTCTGTCTCTCTCTCCAGTCCAGTCATTCTTTCTCTATGGCTCTCTCTCTCTCTCCAGTCTTTCTCTCTCTCTCTCTCCAGTCTTTCTCTCTTGCTCCAGTCCATTCTTTCTCTCTGTCCAGTCCAGTCTTTCTCTCTCTCTCTCTTCAGTCCAGTCTTTCTCTCTCTGTCTCTCCAGTCCAGTCTTTCTCTCTCTCTCTCTTCAGTCCAGTCTTTCTCTCTCTGTCTCTGCAGTCCAGTCTTTCTCTCTCTCTCTCTTCAGTCCAGTCTTTCTCTCTCTGTCTCTGCAGTCCAGTCTTTCTCTCTATCTCTCCAGTCCAGTCTTTCTCTCTCTCTCTCCAGTCCAGTCTTTCTCTCTCTCTCTCTTCAGTCCAGTCTTTCTCTCTCTGTCTCTCCGGTCCAGTCTTTCTCTCTCTCTCTCTTCAGTCCAGTCTTTCTCTATCTGTCTCTCCAGTCTAGTCTTTCTCTCTCTCTCTTCAGTCCAGTCTTTCTCTCACTCTCTCTCTCCAGTCCAGACTTTATCTCACTCTCTCTCCCGTGCAGTCATTCTCTCTCTGTCACTCTCACACACCAGTCTTTCTCTCTCGATCTCTCTCTCTCCACTCTTTCTTTATCTCTCTCTCCAGTCTTTCTCTCTTTCTCCAGTCCAGTCTTTCTCTCTCTCTCTTCAGTCCAGTGTTTCTCTCTCTCTCTCCTCAGTCCATTCTTTCTCTCGCTCTCCAGTCCAGTCTTTCTCTCTCTCCAGTCCAGTCTTACTCTCTCTCCTGTCCAGTCTTTCTCTCTCTCCAGTCCAGTCTTTCTCTCTCTCTCTCTTCAGTCCAGTCTTTCTCTTTGTCTCCAGTCCAGTCTTTCTCCTTGTCTCTCTCTCCAGTCCAATCTCTATCGCTCTCTCTCCAGTCCTGTCCTTCTCTCTCTCTCTCCTTCTCCAATCTTTTTCTCTCTCTCTCTCCAGTCCTTCTTTCTCTCTCTGCAGTCTTTCTCTCTCTCTCTCTCTCTCTCTCTCTATCCAGTCCAGTCTTCTCTCTCTGTCTCTTCAGTCCAGTGCCTCTCTCTCCACAGTCCAATCTTTCTCTGTTTGTCTCTCCAGTCCAATCTCTCTCTCTCTCTCTCCTTTCCAATCTCTTCTCTCTCGCTCTCGCTCTCTCTCCAGTCCAATCTTTCTTCTGTCCCTCTCTCCAGTCCATTCATCTTTTCTCTATCACTCCCTCTCTCTCCAGTCTTTCTCTCTCTTTCTCCAGTCCACTCTTTCTCTCTCTCCAGTCCAGTCTTTCTCTCTCTCTCTCTCCAGTCCAGTCTCTCTCTCTCTCTCCCTCTCTCTCCCTCTCTCTCTCCAGTCCAGTCTTTCTCTCTCTCTCTCTCTCTCTCTCCAGTCAAGTCTTTCTCTTTCTCTCTCTTCATTCCAGTATTTCTCTCTCTCTCTCTTGAGTTCAGTCTTTCTCTCTCTATCTCTCCAGTCCATTCTTTCTCTCAGCTTTTCTCTCTCTCTCCTGTCCAATCTTTCTTCTCTCTCGCTCTCGCTCTCTCTCCAGTCCAATCCTTCTTCTGTCGATCTCTACAGTCCAGTCATTCTCTCTCTCTCTCTCTCCAGTCCAGTCTTTCTCTCTCCCTCCAGTCCAATTTTTCTCTCTATCTCTCCAGTCCAGTCTTTCTCTCTATCTCTCCAGTCCAGTCTTTCTCTCTATCTCTCCAGTCCAGTCTTTCTCTCTCTCTCTCTTCAGTCCAGTCTTTCTCTCTTCTCTCTCTTCAGTCCAGTCTTTCTCACTCTCTCTCCACTCCAGTCTTTCTCTCTCTCTCTCTCCAGTCCAGTCATTCTCTCCCTATCTCTCTAACTCTCCAGTCTTTCTCTCTCTCTCTCTCCGGTCCATACTTTCTCCCTCTCAGTCTCCTGTCCAATCTTTCTCTCTCTATCTCTCCAGTCCAATCTTTAGCTCTCCTTTTCTCTCTCTCTCCTGTCCAATCTTTCTTCTCTCTCACTCTCGCTCTCTCTCCAATCAAATCTTTCTTCTGTCTCTCTCTCCAGTCCAGTCATTCTTTCTCTATGTCTCTCTCTCTCTCTCTCTCCAGTCTTTCTCTCTTGCTCCAGTCCAGTCTCTCTCTCTATCCAATCCAGTCTTTCTCTCTCTCTCTCTTCAGTCAAGTCTTTCTCTCTCTGTCTCTCCAGTCCAGTCTTTCTCTCTCTCTCTCTTCAGTCCAGTCTTTGTCTCTCTGTCTCTCCAGTCCAGTCTTTCTCTTTCTCCAGTCCAGTCTTTCTCTCTCTCCAGTCCAGTCTTTTTCTCTCTCCAGTCCAGTCTTTCTATCTCTCTTCAGTCCAGTCTTTCTCTCTCTGTTCAGTCCAGTCTTTCTCTTTGTCTCCAGTCCGGTCTTTCTCCTTGTCTCTCTCTCCAGTCCAATCTCTATCGCTCTCTCTCCAGTCCTGTCCTTCTCTCTCTCTCTCCTTCTCCAATCTTTTTCTCTCTCTCTCTCCAGTCCTTCTTTCTCTCTCTGAAGTCTTTCTCTCTCTCTCTCTCTCTCTATCCAGTCCAGTCTTCTCTCTCTCTCTCTTCAGTCCAGTGCCTCTCTCTCCACAGTCCAATCTTTCTCTGTTTGTCTCTCCATTCCAATCTCTCTCTCTCTCTCCTTTCCAATCTTTCTTCTCTCTTGCTCTCTCTCCAGTCCAATCTTTCTTCTGTCCCTCTCTCCAGTCCATTCATTTTTTCTCTATCACTCCCTCTCTCTCCAGTCTTTCTCTCTCTTTCTCCAGTCCAGTCTTTCTCTCTCTTTCTCCAGTCCACTCTTTCTCTCTCTCCTGTCCAGTCTTTCTCTCTCTCTCTCTCCAGTCCAGTCTCTCTCTCTCTCCCTCTCTCTCCCTCTCTCTCTGCAGTCTTTCTCACATTCTCCAGACCCGTCTTTCTCTCTATCCAGTCCAGTCTTTCTCTCTTGCTCTCTCTCTCCAGTCAAGTCTTTCTCTTTCTCTCTCTTCAGTCCAGTCTTTCTCTCTCTCTCTCTTTAGTTCAGTCTTTCTCTCTCTATCTCTCCAGTCCATTCTTTCTCTCAGCTTTTCTCTCTCTCTCTCTCCTGTCCAATCTTTCTTCTCTCTCGCTCTCGCTCTCTCTCCAGTCCAATCTTTCTTCTGTCGATCTCTACAGTCCAGTCATTCTCTCTCTCTCTCTCTCTCCAGTCCAGTCTTTCTCTCTCCCTCCATTCCAATTTTTCTCTCTATCTCTCCAGTCCAGTCTTTCTCTCTATCTCTCCAGTCCAGTCTTTCTCACTCTCTCTCCAGTCCAGTCTTTCTCTCTCTCTCTTCAGTCCAGTCTTTCTCTCTTCTCTCTCTTCAGTCCAGTCTTTCTCACTCTCTCTCCACTCCAGTCTTTCTCTCTCTCTCTCTCCAGTCCAGTCATTCTCTCTCTATCTCTCTAACTCTCCAGTCTTTCTCTCTCTCTCTCTCCGGTCCATGCTTTCTCTCTCTATCTCTCCATTCCAATCTTTAGTTCTCCTTTTCTCTCTCTCTCCTGTCCAAACTTTCTTCTCTCTCACTCTCGCTCTCTCTCCAGTCCAATCTTTCTTCTGTCTCTCTCTCCAGTCCAGTCATTCTTTCTCTATGTCTCTCTCTCTCTCTCTCTCCAGTCTTTCTCTCTCTCTCTCTTCAGTCTTTCTCTCTGTCCAGTCCAGTCTTTCTCTCTCTCTCTCTTTAGTTCACTCTTTCTCTCTCTCTCTCTTTAGTTCATTTTTTCTCTCTCTGTCTCTCTTTTCAGTCCAGTCCCTCTCTCTCCGGAGTACAATCTTTCTCTCTCTATCTCTCCAGTCCAGTCTTTCTCTCTATCTCTCCAGTCCAGTCTTTCTCTCTCTCTCTCCAGTCCAGTCTTTCTCTCTCTCTCTCTTCAGTCCAGTCTTTCTCACTCTCTCTCCACTCCAGTCTTTCTCTCTCTCTCTCTCCGGTCCATGCTTTCTCTCTCTCACTCTCCTGTCCAATCTTTCTCTCTCTATCTCTCCAGTCCAATCTTTAGCTCTCCTTTTCTCTCTCTCTCCTGTCCAATCTTTCTTCTCTCTCACTCTCGCTCTCTCTCCAGTCCAATCTTTCTTCTGTCTCTCTCTCCAGTCCAGTCATTCTTTCCCTTTGTCTCTCTCTCTCTCTCTCTCCAGTCTTTCTCTCTTGCTCCAGTCCAGTCTTTCTCTCTCTCTCTCTTCAGTCCAGTCTTTCTCTCTCTCTCTCTCCAGTCCAGTTTTTATCTCTCTCTCTCTCTTCAGTCCAGTCTTTGTCTCTCTGTCTCTCCAGTCCAGTGTTTCTCTCTCTCTCTCTTCAGTTCAGCCCTTCTCTTTCTCTCACTCTCTCTCTCCAGTCCAGCCTTTCTCTCACTCTCTCTCCTGTGCAGTCATTCTCTCTCTATAACTCTCACACACCAGTCTTTCTCTCTCGATCTCTCTCTCTCCAGTCTTTCTTTCTCTCTCTCTCCAGTCTTTCTCTCTTTCTCCAGTCCAGTCTTTCTCTCTCTCTCTTCAGTCCGGTCTTTCTCTCTCTCTCTCCTCAGTCCATTCTTTCTCTCTCTCTCTCCAGTCAAGTCTTTCTCTTTCTCCAGTCCAGTCTTTCTCTCTCTCCAGTCCAGTCTTTCTCTCTCTCCAGTCCAGTCTTTCTCCCCCTCTCTTCAGTCCAGTCTTTCTCTTTGTCTCCAGTCCAGTCTTTCTCCTTTTCTCTCTCTCCAGTCCAATCTCTGTCGCTCTCTCTCCAGTCCTGTCCTTCTCTCTCTCTCTCCTTCTCCAATCTTTTTCTCTCACTCTCTCCAGTCCTTCTCTCTCTCTCTCCAGTCTTTCTCTCTCTCTCTCTCCAGTCTTTCTCTCTTGCTCCAGTCCATTCCTTCTCTCTCTCCAGTCCAGTCTTTCTCTCTCTCTCTCTTCAGTCCAGTCTTTCTCTCTCTGTCTCTCCGGTCCAGTCTTTCTCTCTCTCTCTCTTCAGTCCAGTCTTTCTCTATCTGTCTCTCCAGTCTAGTCTTTCTCTCTCTCTCTTCAGTCCAGTCTTTCTCTCACTCTCTCTCTCCAGTCCAGACTTTATCTCACTCTCTCTCCCGTGCAGTCATTCTCTCTCTATCACTCTCACACACCAGTCTTTCTCTCTCGATCTCTCTCTCTCCACTCTTTCTTTATCTCTCTCTCCAGTCTTTCTCTCTTTCTCCAGTCCAGTCTTTCTCTCTCTCTCTTCAGTCCAGTCTTTCTCTCTCTCTCTCCTCAGTCCAGTCTTTCTCTCTCTCTCTTCAGTCCAGTCTTTCTCTCTCTCTCTCCTCAGTCTATTCTTTCTCTCGCTCTCCAGTCCAGTCTTTCTCTCTCTCCAGTCCAGTCTTACTCTCTCTCCTGTCCAGTCTTTCTCTCTCTCCAGTCCAGTCTTTCTCTCTCTCTCTCTTCAGTCCAGTCTTTCTCTTTGTCTCCAGTCCAGTCTTTCTCCTTGTCTCTCTCTCCAGTCCAATCTCTATCGCTCTCTCTCCAGTCCTGTCCTTCTCTCTCTCTCTTCTTCTCCAATCTTTTTCTCTCTCTCTCTCCAGTCCTTCTTTCTCTCTCTGCAGTCTTTCTCTCTCTCTCTCTCTCTATCCAGTCCAGTCTTCTCTCTCTGTCTCTTCAGTCCAGTGCCTCTCTCTCCACAGTCCAATCTTTCTCTGTTTGTCTCTCCAGTCCAATCTCTCTCTCTCTCTCTCCTTTCCAATCTCTTCTCTCTCGCTCTCGCTCTCTCTCCAGTCCAATCTTTCTTCTGTCCCTCTCTCCAGTCCATTCATTTTTTCTCTATCACTCCCTCTCTCTCCAGTCTTTCTCTCTCTTTCTCCAGTCCACTCTTTCTCTCTTTCCAGTCCAGTCTTTCTCTCTCTCTCTCTCCAGTCCAGTCTCTCTCTCTCTCTCCCTCTCTCTCCCTCTCTCTCTCCAGTCCAGTCTTTCTCTCTCTCTCTCTCTCTCTCCAGTCAAGTCTTTCTCTTTCTCTCTCTTCATTCCAGTATTTCTCTCTCTCTCTCTTGAGTTCAGTCTTTCTCTCTCTATCTCTCCAGTCCATTCTTTCTCTCAGCTTTTCTCTCTCTCTCCTGTCCAATCTTTCTTCTCTCTCGCTCTCGCTCTCTCTCCAGTCCAATCCTTCTTCTGTCGATCTCTACAGTCCAGTCATTCTCTCTCTCTCTCTCTCTCCAGTCCAGTCTTTCTCTCTCCCTCCATTCCAATTTTTCTCTCTATCTCTCCAGTCCAGTCTTTCTCTCTATCTCTCCAGTCCAGTCTTTCTCTCTCTCTCTCTTCAGTCCAGTCTTTCTCTCTCTCTCTCTTCAGTCCAGTCTTTCTCTCTTCTCTCTCTTCAGTCCAGTCTTTCTCACTCTCTCTCCACTCCAGTCTTTCTCTCTCTCTCTCTCCAGTCCAGTCATTCTCTCTCTATCTCTCTAACTCTCCAGTCTTTCTCTCTCTCTCTCTCCGGTCCATGCTTTCTCCCTCTCAGTCTCCTGTCCAATCTTTCTCTCTCTATCTCTCCAGTCCAATCTTTAGCTCTCCTTTTCTCTCTCTCTCCTGTCCAATCTTTCTTCTCTCTCACTCTCGCTCTCTCTCCAATCCAATCTTTCTTCTGTCTCTCTCTCCAGTCCAGTCATTCTTTCTCTATGTCTCTCTCTCTCTCTCTCTCTCCAGTCTTTCTCTCTTGCTCCAGTCCAGTCTCTCTCTCTATCCAATCCAGTCTTTCTCTCTCTCTCTCTTCAGTCCAGTCTTTCTCTCTCTGTCTCTCCAGTCCAGTCTTTCTCTCTCTCTCTCTTCAGTCCAGTCTTTGTCTCTCTGTCTCTCCTGTCCAGTCTTTCTCTCTCTCTCTCTTCAGTTCAGCCCTTCTCTTTCTCTCACTCTCTCTCTCCAGTCCAGTCTTTCTCTTTCTCCAGTCCAGTCTTTCTCTCTCTCCAGTCCAGTCTTTTTCTCTCTCCAGTCCAGTCTTTCTATCTCTCTTCAGTCCAGTCTTTCTCTCTCTGTTCAGTCCAGTCTTTCTCTTTGTCTCCAGTCCGGTCTTTCTCCTTGTCTCTCTCTCCAGTCCAATCTCTATCGCTCTCTCTCCAGTCCAGTCCTCCTCTCTCTCTCTCCTTCTCCAATCTTTTTCTCTCTCTCTCTCCAGTCCTTCTTTCTCTCTCTGAAGTCTTTCTCTCTCTCTCTCTCTCTATCCAGTGCAGTCTTCTCTCTCTCTCTCTTCAGTCCAGTGCCTCTCTCTCCACAGTCCAATCTTTCTCTGTTTGTCTCTCCATTCCAATCTCTCTCTCTCTCTCTCCTTTCCAATCTTTCTTCTCTCTCGCTCTCTCTCCAGTCCAATCTTTCTTCTGTCCCTCTCTCCAGTCCATTCATTTTTTCTCTATCACTCCCTCTCTCTCCAGTCTTTCTCTCTCTTTCTCCAGTCCAGTCTTTCTCTCTCTTTCTCCAGTCCACTCTTTCTCTCTCTCCTGTCCAGTCTTTCTCTCTCTCTCTCTCCAGTCCAGTCTCTCTCTCTCTCCCTCTCTCTCCCTCTCTCTCTGCAGTCTTTCTCACATTCTCCAGACCCGTCTTTCTCTCTATCCAGTCCAGTCTTTCTCTCTCTCTCTCTCTCTCCAGTCAAGTCTTTCTCTTTCTCTCTCTTCAGTCCAGTCTTTCTCTCTCTCTCTCTCTCTTTAGTTCAGTCTTTCTCTCTCTATCTCTCCAGTCCATTCTTTCTCTCAGCTTTTCTCTCTCTCTCTCTCCTGTCCAATCTTTCTTCTCTCTCGCTCTCGCTCTCTCTCCAGTCCAATCTTTCTTCTGTCGATCTCTACAGTCCAGTCATTCTCTCTCTCTCTCTCTCTCCAGTCCAGTCTTTCTCTCTCCCTCCAGTCCAATTTTTCTCTCTATCTCTCCAGTCCAGTCTTTCTCTCTTCTCTCTCTTCAGTCCAGTCTTTCTCACTCTCTCTCCACTCCAGTCTTTCTCTCTCTCTCTCTCCAGTCCAGTCATTCTCTCTCTATCTCTCTAACTCTCCAGTCTTTCTCTCTCTCTCTCTCCGGTCCATGCTTTCTCTCTCTCACTCTCCTGTCCAATCTTTCTCTCTCTATCTCTCCAGTCCAATCTTTAGCTCTCCTTTTCTCTCTCTCTCCTGTCCAATCTTTCTTCTCTCTCACTCTCGCTCTCTCTCCAGTCCAATCTTTGTTCTGTCTCTCTCTCCAGTCCAGTCATTCTTTCTCTATCTCTCTCTCTCTCTCTCTCTCTCTCTCCAGTTTTTCTCTCTCTTTCTCCAGTCCAGTCTTTCTCTCTCTTTCTCCAGTCCACTCTTTCTCTCTCTCCTGTCCAGTCTTTCTCTCTCCCTCTCTCTTCAGTCCAGTCTCTCTCTCTCTCTCTCTCTGTCCAGTCCACTCTTTCTCTATCTTTTCCAGTGCAGTCTTTCTCTCTCTTTCTCCAGTCCACTCTTTCTCTCTCTACTGTCCAGTCTTTCACACTCTCTCTCTCCAGTCCAGTCTCTCTCTCTCTCTCCCACTCCAGTCCAGTCTCTCTCTCTCTCTCTCTCTACAGTCTTTCTCTGTCTCTCTCTCTCTCTCTCTCTCCCTCTCTCTCTCCAGTCTTTCTCTCATTCTCCAGGCCAGTCTTTCTCTCTCTCCAGTCCAGTCTTTCTCTCTCTCACTCTCTTCAGTCCAATCTTTCTCTCTCTCTCTCTCTCTCTCTTCAGTCCAGTCTTTCTCTCTCTCTCTCTTCAGCTCAGTTTTTCTCTCTCTGTCTCTCTCTTCTGCCCAGTCTTTCTCTCTCTCTCTCTTCAGTCCAGTCTTTCTCTCTCTCTCTCTTCAGTTCAATCTTTGTCTCTCTGTCTCTCTCTTCAGTCCAGTATTTCTCTCTCTCTCTCTCTCTCCTGTCCAGTCTTTCTCTCTCTCTCTCTTCAGTCCAGTCTTTCTCTCTCTCTCTCTTTAGTTCATTTTTTCTCTCTCTGTCTCTCTTTTCAGTCCAGTCCCTCTCTCTCCGGAGTACAATCTTTCTCTCTCTATCTCTACAGTCCAATCTTTCTCTCAACTTTTCTATCTCTCTCCTGTCCAATCTTTCTTCTGTCTCTCTCTCCAGTCCAGTCATTCTTTCTCTATCTCTCTCTCTCTCTCTCTCTCTCTCTCTCCAGTTTTTCTCTCTCTTTCTCCAGTCCAGTCTTTCTCTCTCTTTCTCCAGTCCAATCTTTCTCTCTCTCACTCTCCTGTGCAATCTTTCTCTCTCTCTCTCTCCAGTCCAATTTTTAGCTCTCCTTTTCTCTCTCTCTCCTGCCCAATCCTTCTTCTCTCTCACTCTCGCTCTCTCTCCAGTCCAATCTTTCTTCTGTCTCTCTCTCCAGTCCAGTCATTCTTTCTCTATCTCTCTCTCTCTCTCTCTCTCTCTCCAGTTTTTCTCTCTCTTTCTCCAGTCCAGTCTTTCTCTCTCTTTCTCCAGTCCACTCTTTCTCTCTCTCCTGTCCAGTCTTTCTCTCTCCCTCTCTCTTCAGTGCAGTCTCTCTCTCTCTCTCTCTGTCCAGTCCACTCTTTCTCTATCTTTTCCAGTGCAGTCTTTCTCTCTCTTTCTCCAGTCCACTCTCTCTCTCTCTACTGTCCAGTCTTTCACTCTCTCTCTCTCCAGTCCAGTCTCTCTCTCTCTCTCCCACTCCAGTCCAGTCTCTCTCTCTCTCTCTCTCTACAGTCTTTCTCTGTCTCTCTCTCTCTCTCTCTCTCTCTCTCTCCCTCTCTCTCTCCAGTCTTTCTCTCATTCTCCAGGCCAGTCTTTCTCTCTCTCCAGTCCAGTCTTTCTCTCTCTCACTCTCTTCAGTCCAGTCTTTCTCTCTCTCTCTCTTCAGTCCAGTCTTTCTCTCTCTCTCTCTTCAGCTCAGTTTTTCTCTCTCTGTCTCTCTCTTCAGTCCAGTCTGTCTCTCTCTCTCTTCAGTCCAGTCTTTCTCTCTCTCTCTCTTCAGTTCAATCTTTGTCTCTCTGTCTCTCTCTTCAGTCCAGTATTTCTCTCTCTCTCTCTCTCTCTCCTGTCCAGTCTTTCTCTCTCTCTCTCTTCAGTCCAGTCTTTCTCTCTCTCTCTCTTTAGTTCATTTTTTCTCTCTCTGTCTCTCTTTTCAGTCCAGTCCCTCTCTCTCCGGAGTACAATCTTTCTCTCTCTATCTCTACAGTCCAATCTTTCTCTCAACTTTTCTATCTCTCTCCTGTCCAATCTTTCTTCTGTCTCTCTCTCCAGTCCAGTCATTCTTTCCCTCTCTCTCTCTCTCTCTCCAGTCTTTCTCTCTCTTTCTCCAGTCCAGTCTTTCTCTCTCTTTCTCCAGTCCACTCTTTCTCTCTCTCCTGTCCAGTCTTTCTCTCTCTCTCTCTCTCCAGTCCAATCTTTCTCTCTATCTCTCCAGTCCAGTCTTTCTCTCTCTCTCTCCAGTCCAGTCTTTCTCTAACTCTCTCTCCAGACCAGTCTTTCTCTCTCTCTCTCTCCAGTCCAGTCTTTCTCTCTCTCCCACTCCAAACTTTACCTCTCTCTCTCTCCAGTCCTTCTCTCTCTCTCTATTCTTTCTCTCTCTCTCTCTCTCTCCAGTCTTTCTCTCTCTTTTCCTGTGCAGTCTTTCTCTCTCCTTCTCCAGTCCAGTTTTTCTCTCTCTCCTGTCCACTCTTTCTCTCTCTCTCTCTCTCCAGTCCAATCTCTCTCTCTCTCTCTCTCCAGTCCATTCTCTCTCTCTTTCTCTCTCTACAGTCTTTCTCTGTCTCTCTCTCTCTCTCCCTCTCTCTCTACAGTCTTTCTCTCATTCTCCCGGCCAGTCTTTCTCTCTCTCCAGTCCAGTCTTTCTCTCTGTCTCTCTCTTCAGTCAGTCTTTCTCTCTCTCTCTCTTCAGTTCAGTCTTTCTCTCTCTGTCTCTCTCTTCAGTCCAGTATTTCTCTCTCTCTCTCTCTCTCTCTCCTGTCCAATCTTTCTCTGACCTTTTCTCTCTCTCTCCTGTCCAATCTTTCTTCTCTCTCTCTCTCTCTCTCTCTCTCTCTCCAGTCCAGTCTTTCTCTTTCCCTCCAGTCCAATTTTTCTCTCTATCTCTCCAGTCCAGTCTTTCTCTCTCTCTCTCTCCAGTCCAGTCTTTCTCTCTCTCTCTCCAGTCCAGTCTTTCTCACTCTCTCTCCACTCCAGTCTTTCTCTCTCTCTCTCTCCAGTCCAGTCATTCTCTCTCTATCTCTCTAACTCTCCAGTCTTTCTCTCTCTCTCTCTCCGGTCCATTCTTTCTCTCTCTCACTCTCCTGTCCAATCTTTCTCTCTCTATCTCTCCAGTCCAATCTTTAGCTCTCCTTTTCTCTCTCTCTCCAGTCCAATCTTTCTCCTGTCTCTCTCTCCAGTCCAGTCATTCTTTCTCTATGGCTCTCTCTCTCTCTCCAGTCTTTCTCTCTCTCTCTCTCCAGTCTTTCTCTCTTGCTCCAGTCCATTCTTTCTCTCTGTCCAGTCCAGTCTTTCTCTCTCTCTCTCTTCAGTCCAGTCTTTCTCTCTCTGTCTCTCCAGTCCAGTCTTTCTCTCTCTCTCTCTTCAGTCCAGTCTTTCTCTCTCTGTCTCTGCAGTCCAGTCTTTCTCTCTCTCTCTCTTCAGTCCAGTCTTTCTCTCTCTCTCTCTCTCCAGTCCAGTCCTTATCTCACTCTCTCTCCCGTGCAGTCATTCTCTTTCTATCACTCTCACACACCAGTCTTTCTCTCTCGATTTCTCTCTCTCCAGTCTTTCTTTCTCTCTCTCTCTCCAGTCTTTCTCTCTTTCTCCAGTCCAGTCTTTCTCTCTCTCTCTTCAGTCCATTCCTTCTCTCTCTCTCTCCTCAGTCCATTCTTTCTCACGCTCTCCAGTCCAGTCTTTCTCTCTCTTCAGTCCAGTCTTTCTCTCTCTCCAGTCCAGTCTTTCTCTCTCTCTGTTCAGTCCAGTCTTTCTCTCTCTGTTCAGTCCAGTCTTTCTCTTTGTCTCCAGTACGGTCTTTCTCCTTGTCTCTCTCTCCAGTCCAATCTATAACGCTCTCTCTCCAGTCCTGTCCTTCTCTCTCTCTCTCCTTCTCCAATCTTTTTCTCTCTCTCTCTCCAGTCCTTCTTTCTCTCTCTGCAGTCTTTCTCTCTCTCTCTCTCTCTATCCAGTCCAATCTTCTCTCTCTCTCTTCAGTCCAGTGCCTCTCTCTCCACATTCCAATCTTTCTCTGTTTGTCTCTCCAGTCCAATTTCTCTCTCTCTCTCTCCTTTCCAATCTTTCTTCTCTCTCGCTCTCGCTCTCTCTCCAGTCCAATCTTTCTTCTGTCCCTCTCTCCAGTCCATTCATTTTTTCTCTATCTCTCCCTCTCTCTCCAGTCTTTCTCTCTCTTTCTCCAGTCCAGTCTTTCTCTCTCTTTCTCCAGTCCACTCTTTCTCTCTCTCCTGTCCAGTTTTTCTCTCTCTCTCTCTCCAGTCCAGTCTCTCTCTCTCTCCCTCTCTCTCCCTCTCTCTCTCCAGTCTTTCTCACATTCTCCCGGCCAGTCTTTCTCTCTCTCCAGTCCAGTCTTTCTCTCTCTCTCTCTCTCCAGTCAAGTTTTTCTCTCTCTATCTCTCCAGTCCATTCTTTCTCTCAGCTTTTCTCTCTCTCTCTCTCCTGTCCAATCTTTCTTCTCTCTCGCTCTCCAGTCCAATCTTTCTTCTGTCGATCTCTACAGTCCAGTCATTCTCTCTCTCTCTCTCTCTCCAGTCCAGTCTTTCTGTCTCCCTCCAGTCCAATTGTTCTCTCTATCTCTCCAGTCCAGTCTTTCTCTCTCTCTCTCTTCAGTCCAGTCTTTCTCTCTTCTCTCTCTCAGTCCAGTCTTTCTCTCTTCTCTCTCTTCAGTCCAGTCTTTCTCACTCTCTCTCCACTCCAGTCTTTCTCTCTCTCTCTCTCCAGTCCAGTCATTCTCTCTCTATCTTTCTAACTCTCCAGTCTTTCTCTCTCTCTCTCTCCGGTCCATGCTTTCTCTCTCTCACTCTCCTGTCCAATCTTTCTCTCTCTATCTCTCCAGTCCAATCTTTAGCTCTCCTTTTCTCTCTCTCTCCTGTCCAATCTTTCTTCTCTCTCACTCTCGCTCTCTCTCCAGTCCAATCTTTCTTCTGTCTCTCTCTCCAGTCCAGTCATTCTTTCTCTATGTCTCTCTCTCTCTCTCCAGTCTTTCTCTCTCTCTCTCTCCAGTCTTTCTCTCTTGCTCCAGTCCATTCCTTCTCTCTCTCCAGTCCAGTCTTTCTCTCTCTCTCTCTTCAGTCCAGTCTTTCTCTCTCTGTCTCTCCAGTCCAGTCTTTCTCTCTCTCTCTCTTCAGTCCAGTCTTTCTCTATCTGTCTCTCCAGTCTAGTCTTTCTCTCTCTCTCTTCAGTCCAGTCTTTCTCTCACTCTCTCTCTCCAGTCCAGACTTTCTCTCACTCTCTCTCCCGTGCAGTCATTCTCTCTCTATCACTCTCACACACCAGTCTTTCTCTCTCGATCTCTCTCTCTCCACTCTTTCTTTATCTCTCTCTCCAGTCTTTCTCTCTTTCTCCAGTCCAGTCTTTCTCTCTCTCTCTTCAGTCCAGTCTTTCTCTCTCTCACTCCTCAGTCCATTCTTTCTCTCGCTCTCCAGTCCAGTCTTTCTCTCTCTCCAGTCCAGTCTTACTCTCTCTCCTGTCCAGTCTTTCTCTCTCTCCAGTCCAGTCTTTCTCTCTCTCTCTCTTCAGTCCAGTCTTTCTCTTTCTCCAGTCCAGTCTTTCTCTCTGTCCAGTCCAGTCTTTCTCTCTCTCCAGTTCAGTCTTTCTCTCTCTCTCTTCAGTCCAGTCTTTCTCTTTCTGTTCAGTCCAGTCTTTCTCTTTGTCTCCAGTCCAGTCTTTCTCCTTGTCTCTCTCTCCTGTCCAATCTCTATCGCTCTCTCTCCAGTCCTGTCCTTCTCTCTCTCTCTCCTTCTCCAATCATTTTCTCTCTCTCTCCAGTCCAGTCTTTCTCTCTCTCACTCTCTTCAGTCCAGTCTTTCTCTCTCTCTCTCTCTTCAGTCCAGTCTTTCTCTCTCTCTCTCTTCAGCTCAGTTTTTCTCTCTCTGTCTCTCTCGTCAGTCCAGTCTTTGTCTCTCTCTCTTCAGTTCAGTCTTTCCCACTCTGTCTCTCTCTTCAGTCCAGTATTTCTCTCTCTCTCTCTCTCTCTCTCCTGTCCAGTCTTTCTCTCTCTCTCTCTTCAGTCCAGTCTTTCTTTCTCTCTCTCTTTAGTTCAGTCTTTCTCTCTCTGTCTCTCTCTTCAGTCCAGTCCCTCTCTCTCCGGAGTACAACCTTTCTCTCTCTATCTCTACAGTCCAATCTTTCTCTCAACTTTTCTCTCTCTCTCCTGTCCAATCTTTCTTCTGTCTCTCTCTAGTCCAATCATCCTTTCTCTATCTCTCTCCCTCTCTCTCTCTCTCTCCAGTCTTTCTCTCTCTCTCTCTCCAGTCTTACTCTCTTGCTCCAGTCCAGTCTTTCTCTCTGTCCAGTCCAGTCTTTCTCTCTCTCTCTCTTCAGTCCAGTCTTTCTCTCTCTGTCTCTCCAGTCCAGTCTTTCTCTCTCTCTCTCTTCAATCCAGTCTTTCTCTCTCTGTCTCTCCAGTCCAGTCTTTCTCTCACTCTCTCTCCCGTGCAGTCATTCTCTCTCTATCACTCTCACACACCAGTCTTTCTCTCTCGATCTCTCTCTCTCCACTCTTTCTTTCTCTCTCTCTCCAGTCTTTCTCTCTTTCTCCAGTCCAGTCTTTCTCTCTCTCTCTCCAGTCCAGTCTTTCTCTCTCTCTCTCTTCAGTCCAGTCTTTCTCTCTCTGTCTCTCCAGTCCAGTCTTTCTCTCTCTCTCTCTTCAGTTCAGCCCTTCTCTTTCTCTCACTCTCTCTCTCTCCAGTCCAGTCTTTCTCTCACTCTCTCTCCCGTGCAGTCATTCTCTCTCTATCACTCTCACACACCAGTCTTTCTCTCTCGATCTCTCTCTCTCCACTCTTTCTTTCTCTCTCTCTCCAGTCTTTCTCTCTTTCTCCAGTCCAGTCTTTCTCTCTCTCTCTCCAGTCCAGTCTTTCTCTCTCCCTCTCCTCAGTCCATTCTTTCTCTCTCTCTCTCCAGTCCAGTCTTTCTCTTTCTCCAGTCCAGTCTTTCTCTCTGTCCAGTCCAGTCTTTCTCTCTCTCCAGTCCAGTCTTTCTCTCTCTCTCTTCAGTCCAGTCTTTCTCTCTCTGTTCAGTCCAGTCTTTCTCTTTGTCTCCAGTCCAGTCTTTCTCCTTGTCTCTCTCTCCTGTCCAATCTCTATCGCTCTCTCTCCAGTCCTGTCCTTCTCTCTCTCTCTCCTTCTCCAATCTTTTCTCTCTCTCTCTCCAGTCCTTCTTTATCTCTCTGCAGTCTTTCTCTCTCTCTCTCTCTCTTTCTCCTGTCCAGTCTTCTCTCTCTCTCTCTTCAGTCCAGTGCCTCTCTCTCCACAGTCCAATCTTTCTCTGTTTGTCTCTCCAGTCCAATCTCTCTCTCTCTCTCTCCTTTCCAATCTTTCTTCTCTCTCGCTCTCGCTCTCTCTCCAGTCCAATCTTTCTTCTGTCTCTCTCTCCAGTCCAGTCATTCTTTCTCTATCTCTCTCTCTCTCTCCAGTCTTTCTCTCTCTTTTCCAGTCCAGTTTTTCTCTCTCTCCTGTCCTCTCTTTCTCTCTCTCTTTCTCTCCAGTCCAATCTCTCTCTCTCTCACTCTCTCTCTCCAGTCCAGTCTCCCTCTCTTTCTCTCTCTACAGTCTTTCTCTGTCTCCCTCTCTCTCTCTCCCTCTCTCTCTACAGTCTTTCTCTCATTCTCCAGGCCAGTCTTTCTCTCTCTCCATTCCCGTCTTTCTCTCTCTCACTCTCTTCAGTCTAGTCTTTCGCTCTCTCTCTCTTCAGTCCCGTCTTTCTCTCTCTCTCTCTTCAGCTCAGTTTTTCTCTCTCTGTCTCTCTCTTCAGTCCAGTCTTTCTCTCTCTCTCTCTTCATTCCAGTCTTTCTCTCTCTCTCTCTGCAGTTAAGTCTTTCTCTCTCTGTCTCTCTCTTCAGTCCAGTATTTCTCTCTCTCTCTCTCTCTCTCCTGTCCAGTCTTTCTCTCTCTCTCTCTTCAGTCCAGTCTTTCTCTTTGTCTCCAGTCCAGTCTTTCTCCTTGTCTCTCTCTCCAGTCCAATCTCTATTGCTCTCTCTCCAGTCCTGTCCTTCTCTCTCTCTCTCCTTCTCCAATCTTTTTCTCTCTCTCTCTCCAGTCCTTCTTTCCCTCTCTGCAGTCTTTCTCTCTCCCTCTCTCTCTCTCCAGTCTTTCTCTCTCTCTCTCTCCAGTCTTTCTCTCTTTCTCCAGTCCAGTCTTTCTCTCTCTCTCTTCAGTCCAGTCTTTCTCTCTCTCTCTCCTCAGTCCATTCTTTCTCTCTCTCTCTCCAGTCCAGTCTTTCTCTTTCTCCAGTCCAGTCTTTCTCTCTGTCCAGTCCAGTCTTTCTCACTCTCCAGTCCAGTCTTTCTCTCTCTCTCTTCAGTCCAGTCTTTCTCTTTGTCTCCAGTCCGGTCTTTCTCCTTGTCTCCCTCTCCTGTCCAATCTCTATCGCTCTCTCTCCAGTCCTGTCCTTCTCTCTCTCTCTCCTTCTCCAATCTTTTTCTCTCTCTCTCTCCAGTCCTTCTTTATCTCTCTGCAGTCTTTCTCTCTCTCTCTCTCTTTCTCCTGTCCAGTCTTCTCTCTCTCTCTCTTCAGTCCAGTGCCTCTCTCTCCACAGTCCAATCTTTCTCTGTTTGTCTCTCCAGTCCAATCTCTATCTCTCTCTCTCCTTTCCAATCTTTCTTCTCTCTCGCTCTCGCTCTCTCTCCAGTCCAATCTTTCTTCTGTCTCTCTCTCCAGTCCAGTCATTCTTTCTCTATCTCTCTCTCTCTCTCCAGTCTTTCTCTCTCTTTTCCAGTCCAGTTTTTCTCTCTCTCCTGTCCTCTCTTTCTCTCTCTCTTTCTCTCCTTTCCAATCTCTCTCTCTCTCACTCTCTCTCTCCCGTCCAGTCTCTCTCTCTTTCTCTCTCTACAGTCTTTCTCTGTCTCTCTCTCTCTCTCTCCCTCTCTCTCTACAGTCTTTCTCTCATTCTCCAGGCCAGTCTTTCTCTCTCTCCATTCCAGTCTTTCTCTCTATCACTCTCTTCAGTCTAGTCTTTCTCTCTCTCTCTCTCTTCAGTCCCTTCTTTCTCTCTCTCTCTCTTCAGCTCAGTTTTTCTCTCTCTGTCTCTCTCTTCAGTCCAGTCTTTCTCTCTCTCTCTCTTCATTCCAGTCTTTCTCTCTCTCTCTCTTCAGTTCAGTCTTTATCTCTCTGTCTCTCTCTTCAGTCCAGTATTTCTCTCTCTCTCTCTCCTGTCCAGTCTTTCTCTCTCTCTCTCTTCAGTCCAGTCTTTCTCTTTGTCTCCAGTCCAGTCTTTCTCCTTGTCTCTCTCTCCTGTCCAATCTCTATCGCTCTCTCTCCAGTCCTGTCCTTCTCTCTCTCTCTCCTTCTCCAATCATTTTCTCTCTCTCTCCAGTCCAGTCTTTCTCTCTCTCACTCTCTTCAGTCCAGTCTTTCTCTCTCTCTCTCTCTTCAGTCCAGTCTTTCTCTCTCTCTCTCTTCAGCTCAGTTTTTCTCTCTCTGTCTCTCTCGTCAGTCCAGTCTTTGTCTCTCTCTCTTCAGTTCAGTCTTTCCCACTCTGTCTCTCTCTTCAGTCCAGTATTTCTCTCTCTCTCTCTCTCTCTCTCCTGTCCAGTCTTTCTCTCTCTCTCTCTTCAGTCCAGTCTTTCTTTCTCTCTCTCTTTAGTTCAGTCTTTCTCTCTCTGTCTCTCTCTTCAGTCCAGTCCCTCTCTCTCCGGAGTACAACCTTTCTCTCTCTATCTCTACAGTCCAATCTTTCTCTCAACTTTTCTCTCTCTCTCCTGTCCAATCTTTCTTCTGTCTCTCTCTAGTCCAATCATCCTTTCTCTATCTCTCTCCCTCTCTCTCTCTCTCTCCAGTCTTTCTCTCTCTCTCTCTCTAGTCTTACTCTCTTGCTCCAGTCCAGTCTTTCTCTCTGTCCAGTCCAGTCTTTCTCTCTCTCTCTCTTCAGTCCAGTCTTTCTCTCTCTGTCTCTCCAGTCCAGTCTTTCTCTCTCTCTCTCTTCAATCCAGTCTTTCTCTCTCTGTCTCTCCAGTCCAGTCTTTCTCTCACTCTCTCTCCCGTGCAGTCATTCTCTCTCTATCACTCTCACACACCAGTCTTTCTCTCTCGATCTCTCTCTCTCCACTCTTTCTTTCTCTCTCTCTCTAGTCTTTCTCTCTTTCTCCAGTCCAGTCTTTCTCTCTCTCTCTCCAGTCCAGTCTTTCTCTCTCTCTCTCTTCAGTCCAGTCTTTCTCTCTCTGTCTCTCCAGTCCAGTCTTTCTCTCTCTCTCTCTTCAGTTCAGCCCTTCTCTTTCTCTCACTCTCTCTCTCTCCAGTCCAGTCTTTCTCTCACTCTCTCTCCCGTGCAGTCATTCTCTCTCTATCACTCTCACACACCAGTCTTTCTCTCTCGATCTCTCTCTCTCCACTCTTTCTTTCTCTCTCTCTCCAGTCTTTCTCTCTTTCTCCAGTCCAGTCTTTCTCTCTCTCTCTCCAGTCCAGTCTTTCTCTCTCCCTCTCCTCAGTCCATTCTTTCTCTCTCTCTCTCCAGTCCAGTCTTTCTCTTTCTCCAGTCCAGTCTTTCTCTCTGTCCAGTCCAGTCTTTCTCTCTCTCCAGTCCAGTCTTTCTCTCTCTCTCTTCAGTCCAGTCTTTCTCTCTCTGTTCAGTCCAGTCTTTCTCTTTGTCTCCAGTCCAGTCTTTCTCCTTGTCTCTCTCTCCTGTCCAATCTCTATCGCTCTCTCTCCAGTCCTGTCCTTCTCTCTCTCTCTCCTTCTCCAATCTTTTTCTCTCTCTCTCTCCAGTCCTTCTTTATCTCTCTGCAGTCTTTCTCTCTCTCTCTCTCTCTTTCTCCTGTCCAGTCTTCTCTCTCTCTCTCTTCAGTCCAGTGCCTCTCTCTCCACAGTCCAATCTTTCTCTGTTTGTCTCTCCAGTCCAATCTCTCTCTCTCTCTCTCCTTTCCAATCTTTCTTCTCTCTCGCTCTCGCTCTCTCTCCAGTCCAATCTTTCTTCTGTCTCTCTCTCCAGTCCAGTCATTCTTTCTCTATCTCTCTCTCTCTCTCCAGTCTTTCTCTCTCTTTTCCAGTCCAGTTTTTCTCTCTCTCCTGTCCTCTCTTTCTCTCTCTCTTTCTCTCCAGTCCAATCTCTCTCTCTCTCACTCTCTCTCTCCAGTCCAGTCTCCCTCTCTTTCTCTCTCTACAGTCTTTCTCTGTCTCCCTCTCTCTCTCTCCCTCTCTCTCTACAGTCTTTCTCTCATTCTCCAGGCCAGTCTTTCTCTCTCTCCATTCCAGTCTTTCTCTCTCTCACTCTCTTCAGTCTAGTCTTTCGCTCTCTCTCTCTTCAGTCCCGTCTTTCTCTCTCTCTCTCTTCAGCTCAGTTTTTCTCTCTCTGTCTCTCTCTTCAGTCCAGTCTTTCTCTCTCTCTCTCTTCATTCCAGTCTTTCTCTCTCTCTCTCTGCAGTTAAGTCTTTCTCTCTCTGTCTCTCTCTTCAGTCCAGTATTTCTCTCTCTCTCTCTCTCTCTCCTGTCCAGTCTTTCTCTCTCTCTCTCTTCAGTCCAGTCTTTCTCTTTGTCTCCAGTCCAGTCTTTCTCCTTGTCTCTCTCTCCAGTCCAATCTCTATTGCTCTCTCTCCAGTCCTGTCCTTCTCTCTCTCTCTCCTTCTCCAATCTTTTTCTCTCTCTCTCTCCAGTCCTTCTTTCCCTCTCTGCAGTCTTTCTCTCTCCCTCTCTCTCTCTCCAGTCTTTCTCTCTCTCTCTCTCCAGTCTTTCTCTCTTTCTCCAGTCCAGTCTTTCTCTCTCTCTCTTCAGTCCAGTCTTTCTCTCTCTCTCTCCTCAGTCCATTCTTTCTCTCTCTCTCTCCAGTCCAGTCTTTCTCTTTCTCCAGTCCAGTCTTTCTCTCTGTCCAGTCCAGTCTTTCTCACTCTCCAGTCCAGTCTTTCTCTCTCTCTCTTCAGTCCAGTCTTTCTCTTTGTCTCCAGTCCGGTCTTTCTCCTTGTCTCCCTCTCCTGTCCAATCTCTATCGCTCTCTCTCCAGTCCTGTCCTTCTCTCTCTCTCTCCTTCTCCAATCTTTTTCTCTCTCTCTCTCCAGTCCTTCTTTATCTCTCTGCAGTCTTTCTCTCTCTCTCTCTCTTTCTCCTGTCCAGTCTTCTCTCTCTCTCTCTTCAGTCCAGTGCCTCTCTCTCCACAGTCCAATCTTTCTCTGTTTGTCTCTCCAGTCCAATCTCTATCTCTCTCTCTCCTTTCCAATCTTTCTTCTCTCTCGCTCTCGCTCTCTCTCCAGTCCAATCTTTCTTCTGTCTCTCTCTCCAGTCCAGTCATTCTTTCTCTATCTCTCTCTCTCTCTCCAGTCTTTCTCTCTCTTTTCCAGTCCAGTTTTTCTCTCTCTCCTGTCCTCTCTTTCTCTCTCTCTTTCTCTCCTTTCCAATCTCTCTCTCTCTCACTCTCTCTCTCCCGTCCAGTCTCTCTCTCTTTCTCTCTCTACAGTCTTTCTCTGTCTCTCTCTCTCTCTCTCCCTCTCTCTCTACAGTCTTTCTCTCATTCTCCAGGCCAGTCTTTCTCTCTCTCCATTCCAGTCTTTCTCTCTATCACTCTCTTCAGTCTAGTCTTTCTCTCTCTCTCTCTCTTCAGTCCCTTCTTTCTCTCTCTCTCTCTTCAGCTCAGTTTTTCTCTCTCTGTCTCTCTCTTCAGTCCAGTCTTTCTCTCTCTCTCTCTTCATTCCAGTCTTTCTCTCTCTCTCTCTTCAGTTCAGTCTTTATCTCTCTGTCTCTCTCTTCAGTCCAGTATTTCTCTCTCTCTCTCTCCTGTCCAGTCTTTCTCTCTCTCTCTCTTCAGTCCAGTCTTTCTCTTTGTCTCCAGTCCAGTCTTTCTCCTTGTCTCTCTCTCCAGTCCAATCTCTATTGCTCTCTCTCCAGTCCTGTCCTTCTCTCTCTCTCTCCTTCTCCAATCTTTTTCTCTCTCTCTCTCCAGTCCTTCTTCTCTCTCTGCAGTCTTTCTCTCTCTCTCTCTCTCTCTTCAGTCCAGTCTTCTCTCTCTCTCTCTTCAGTCCAGTGCCTCTCCCTCCACAGTCCAATCTTTCTCTGTTTGTCTCTCCAGTCCAATCTCTCACTCTCTTTCTCCTTTCTAATCTTTCTTCTCTCTCGCTCTCGCTCTCTCTCCAGTCCAATCTTTCTTCTGTCTCTCTCTCCAGTCCAGTCATTTTTTCTTTATCTCTCCCTCTCTCTCCAGTCTTTCTCTCTCTTTCTCCAGTCCAGTCTTTCTCTCTCTTTCTCCAGTCCACTCTTTCTCTCTCTCCTGTCCAGTCTTTCTCTCTCTCTCTCTCTCTCCAATCCAGTCTTTCTCTTTCTCTCTCTTCAGTCCAGTCTTTCTCTCTCTCTCTCTTTAGTTCAGTCTTTCTCTCTCTGTCTCTCTCTTCAGTCCAGTCCTTCTCTCTCCAGAGTACAATCTTTCTCTCTCTATCTCTCCAGTCCAGTCTTTCTCTCACCTTTTCTCTCTCTCTCCTGTCCAATCTTTCTTCTCTCTCGCTCTCGGTCTCTCTCCAGTCCAATCTTTCTTCTGTCGATCTCTACAGTCCAGTCATTCTCTCTCTCCAGTCCAGTCTTTCTCTCTCCCTCCAGTCCAATTTTTCTCTCTATCTCTCCAGTCGAGTCTTTCTCTCTATCTCTCCAGTCCAGTCTTTCTCTCTCTCTCTCCAGTCCAGTCTTTCTCTCTCTCTCTCTTCAGTCCAGTCTATCTCTCTTCTCTCTCTTCAGTCCAGTCTTTCTCACTCTCTCTCCACTCCAGTCTTTCTCTCTCTCTCTCTCCAGTCCAGTCATTCTCTCTCTATCTCTCTAACTCTCCAGTCTTTCTCTCTCTCTCTCTCCGGTCCATGCTTTCTCTCTCTCACTCTCCTGTCCAATCTTTCTCTCTCTATCTCTCCAGTCCAATCTTTAGCTCTCCTTTTCTCTCTCTCTCCTGTCCAATCTTTCTTCTCTCTCACTCTCGCTCTCTCTCCAGTCCAATCTTTCTTCTGTCTCTCTCTCCAGTCCAGCCATTCTTTCTCTATGTCTCTCTCTCTCTCTCTCCGGTCTTTCTCTCTCTCTCTCTCCAGTCTATCTCTCTTGCTCCAGTCCAGTCTTTCTCTCTGTCCTGTCCAGTCTTTCTCTCTCTCTCTTTTCAGTCCAGTCTTTCTCTCTTTGTCTCTCCAGTCCAGTCTTTCTCTCTCTCTCTCTTCAGTCCAGTCTTTCTCTCTCTGTCTCTCCAGTCTTGTCTTTCTCTCTCTCTCTCTTCAGTTCAGCCCTTCTCTTTCTCTCACTCTCTCTCTCCAGTCCAGTCTTTCTCTCAATCTCTCTCCCGTGCAGTCATTCTCTCTCTATCTCTCTCACACACCAGTCTTTCTCTCTCAATCTCTCTCTCTCCAGTCTTTCTTTCTCTCTCTCTCCAATCTTTCTCTCTTTCTCCAGTCCAGTCTTTCTCTCTCTCTCTTCAGTCCAGTCTTTCTCTCTCTCTCTCCTCAGTCCAATCTTTCTCTCGCTCTCCAGTCCAGTCTTTTTCTCTCTCTCTAAAGTCCAGTCTTTCCCTCTCTGTTCAGTCCAGTCTTTCTCTTTGTCTCCAGTCCAGTCTTTCTCCTTGTCTCTCTCTCCAGTCCAATCTCTATCGCTCTCTCTCCAGTCCTGTCCTTCTCTCTCTCTCTCCTTCTCCAATCTTTTTCTCTCTCACGCTCCAGTCCTTCTTTCTCTCTCTGCAGTCTTTCTCTCTCTCTCTCTCTCTCCAGTCCAGTCTTCTCTCTCTCTCTCTTCAGTCCAGTGCCCCTCTCTCCACAGTCCAATCTTTCTCTGTTTGTCTCTCCAGTCCAATCTCTCTCTCTCTCTCTCTACTTTCCAATCTTTCTTCTCTCTCGCTCTCACTCTCTCTCCAGTCCAATCTTTCTTCTGTCACTCTCTCCAGTCCAGTCATTCTTTCTCTATCTCTCTCTCTCTCTCTCTCTCCAGTCTTTCTCTCTCTTTTCCAGTGCAGTCTTTCTCTCTATTTCTCCAGTCCAGTTTTTATATCTCTCCTGTCCACTCTTTCTCTCTCTCTGTCTCCAGTCCAATCTCTCTCTCTCTCTCTCTCTCTCTCTCCAGTCCAGTCTCTCTCTCTTTCTCTCTCTACAGTCTTTCTCTGTCTCTCTCTCTCTCTCTCCCTCTCTCTCTACAGTCTTTCTCTCATTCTCCAGGCCAGTCTTTCTCTCTCTCCAGTCCAGTCTTTCTCTCTCTCACTCTCTTCAGTCCAGTCTTTCTCTCTCTCTCTCTCTTCAGTCCAGTCTTTCTCTCTCTCTCTCTTCAGCTCAGTTTTTCTCTCTCTGTCTCTCTCTTCAGTCCAGTCTTTCTCTCTCTCTCTCCAGTCCAGTCTTTCTCTCTCTCTCTCTTCAGTTCAGTCTTTCTCTCTCTGTCTCTCTCTTCAGTCCAGTATTTCTCTCTCTCTCTCTCTCTCTCTCTCTCCTGTCCAGTCTTTCTCTCTCTCTCTTCAGTCCAGTCTTTGTCTCTCTCTCTCTTTAGTTCAGTCTTTCTCTCTCTGTCTCTCTTCAGTCCAGTCCCTCTCTCTCCGGAGTACAATCTTTCTCTCTCTATCTGTACAGTCCAATCTTTCTCTCAACTTTTCTCTCTCTCTCCTGTCCAATCTTTCTTCTGTCTCTCTCTCTAGTCCAGTCATCCTTTCTCTATCTCTCTCCCTCTCTCTCTCTCCAGTCTTTCTCTCTCTTTCTCCAGTCCAGTGTTTCTCTCACTTTCTCCAGTCCACTCTTTCTCTCTCTCCTGTCCAGTCTTTCTCTCTCTATCTCTTTCCAGTCCAGTCTTTCTCTCTCTCTCCAGTCCAATCTTTCTCTCTCTCTCTCCAGTCCAGTCTTTCTCTCTCTTTCTCTCCAGTCCAGTCTTTCTCTCTCTCTCTCTTCAGTTCAGTCTTTCCCTTTCTCTCTCTCTCTCCAGTCCAGTCTTTCCTTCTCTCTCTCTCTCTCTCTCTCTCCAGTCCAGTCTTTCTCTCACTCTCTCTCCAGTGCAGTCATTCTCTCTCTATCACTCTCACACACCAGTCTTTCTCTCTCGCTCTCTCTCTCTCTAATCTTTCTTTCTCTCTCTCTCCAGCCTTTCTCCCTCCCTCTCTCTCCAGTCTTTCTCTCTTTCTCCAGTCCAGTCTTTCTCTCTCTCCAGACCAGTCTTTCTCGCTCTCTCTTCAGTCCAGTCTTTCTCTCTCTCTACTCAGTCCGTTCATTCTCTCTCTCTCTCCAGTCCTGTCTTTCTCTTTCTCCAGTCCAGTCTGTCTCTCACTCAGTCCAGTCATTCGCTCTCTCAAGTCCAGTCTTTCTCTCTCTCTCTCTTCAGCTCAGTTTTTCTCTCTCTGTCTCTCTCCTCAGTCCAGTCTTTCTCCCTCTCTCTCTTCAGTCCAGTCTTTCTCTCTCTCTCTCTTCAGTTCAGTCTTTCTCTCTCTGTCTCTCTCTTCAATCCAATATTTCTCTCTCTCTCTCTCTCTCTCCTGTCCAGTCTTTCTCTCTCTCTCTCTTCAGTCCAGTCTTTCTCTCTCTCTCTCTTCAGTCCAGTCTTTCTCTCTTCTCTCTCTTCAGTCCAGTCTTTTTCTCTTCTCTCTCTTCAGTCCAGTCTTTCTCACTCTCTCTCCACTCCAGTCTTTCTCTCTCTCTCTCTCCAGTCCAGTCATTCTCTCTCTATCTTTCTAACTCTCCAGTCTTTCTCTCTCTCTCTCTCCGGTCCATGCTTTCTCTCTCTCACTCTCCTGTCCAATCTTTCTCTCTCTATCTCTCCAGTCCAATCTTTAGCTCTCCTTTTCTCTCTCTCTCCTGTCCAATCTTTCTTCTCTCTCACTCTCGCTCTCTCTCCAGTCCAATCTTTCTTCTGTCTCTCTCTCCAGTCCAGTCATTCTTTCTCTATGTCTCTCTCTCTCTCTCTCCAGTCTTTCTCTCTCTCTCTCCAGTCTTTCTCTCTTGCTCCAGTCCAGTCTTTCTCTCTGTCCAGTGCAGTCTTTCCCTCTCTCTCTCTTCAGTCCAGTCTTTCTCTCTCTGTCTCTCCAGTCCAGTCTTTCTCTCTCTCTCTCTTCAGTCCAGTCTTTCTCTCTCTGTCTCTCCAGTCCAGTCTTTCTCTCTCTCTCTCTTCAGTTCAGCCCTTCTCTTTCTCTCACTCTCTCTCTCCAGTCCAGTCTTTCTATCACTCTCTCTCCCGTGCAGTCGTTCTCTCTCTATCACTCTCACACACCAGTCTTTCTCTCTCGATCTCTCTCTCCAGTCCAGTCTTTCTTTATCTCTCTCTCCAGTCTTTCTCTCTCTCTCCAGTCCAGTCTTTCTCTCTCTCTCTCTTCAGTCCATTCTTTCTCTCTCTCTCTCCTCAGTCCATTCTTTCTCTCTCTCTCTCCAGTCCAGTCTTTTTCTCTCTCCAGTCCAGTCTTTCTCTCTCTCTCTTCAGTCCAGTCTTTCTCTCTCTGTTCAGTCCAGTCTTTCTCTTTGTCTGCAGTCCAGTCTTTCTCCTTGTCTCTCTCTCCAGTCCAATCTCTATCGCTTTCTCTCCAGTCCTGTCCTTCTCTCTCTCTCTCCTTCTCCAATCTTTTTCTCTCTCTCTCTCCCTCTCCAGTCCTTCTCTCTCTCTCTGCAGTCTTACTCTCTCTCTCTCTCTCTCTCTCTTCAGTCCAGTGCCTCTCTCTCCACAGTCCAATCTTTCTCTGTTTGCCTCTCCAGTCCAATCTCTCTCTCTCTCTCTCCTTTCCAATCTTTCTTCTCTCTCGCTCTCGCTCTCTCTCCAGTCCAATCTTTCTTCTGTCCCTCTCTCCAGTCCAGTCATTTTTTCTCTATCTCTCCCTCTCGCTCCAGTCTTTCTCTCTCTCTCTTCAGTCCAGTCTTTCTCTCTCTGTTCAGTCCAGTCTTTCTCTTTGTCTCCAGTCCAGTCTTTCTCCTTGTCTCTCTCTCCATTCCAATCTCTATCGCTCTCTTTCCAGTCCTGTCCTTCTCTCTCTCTCTCCTTCTCCAATCTTTTTCTCTCTCTCTCTCCAGTCCTTCTTTCTCTCTCTGCAGTCTTTCTCTCTCTCTCTCTCTCTCTCCAGTCCAGTCTTCTCTCTCTCTCTCTTCAGTCCAGTGCCCCTCTCTCCACAGTCCAATCTTTCTCTGTTTGTCTCTCCAGTCCAATCTCTCTCTCTCTCCTTTCCAATCTTTCTTCTCTCTCGCTCTCACTCTCTCTCCAGTCCAATCTTTCTTCTGTCTCTCTCTCTCCAGTCTTTCTCTCTCTTTTCCAGTGCAGTCTTTTTCTCTATTTCTCCAGTCCAGTTTTTCTATCTCTCCTGTCCACTCTTTCTCTCTCTCTCTCTCCAGTCCAATCTCTCTCTCTCTCTCTCTCTCTCTCTGTCTCCAGTCCAGTCTCTCTCTCTTTCTCTCTCTACAGTCTTTCTCTGTCTCTCTCTCTCTCTCTCCCTCTCTCTCTACAGTCTTTCTCTCATTCTCCAGGCCAGTCTTTCTCTCTCTCCAGTCCAGTCTTTCCTTCTCTCTCTCTCTCTCTCTCTCTCCAGTCCAGTCTTTCTCTCACTCTCTCTCCAGTGCAGTCATTCTCTCTCTATCACTCTCACACACCAGTCTTTCTCTCTCGCTCTCTCTCTCTCTAGTCTTTCTTTCTCTCTCTCTCCAGCCTTTCTCCCTCCCTCTCTCTCCAGTCTTTCTCTCTTTCTCCAGTCCAGTCTTTCTCTCTCTCCAGACCAGTCTTTCTCGCTCTCTCTTCAGTCCAGTCTTTCTCTCTCTCTACTCAGTCCATTCTTTCTCTCTCTCTCTCCAGTCCAGTCTTTCTCTTTCTCCAGTCCAGTCTGTCTCTCACTCAGTCCAGTCATTCGCTCTCTCAAGTCCAGTCTTTCTCTCTCTCTCTCTTCAGCTCAGTTTTTCTCTCTCTGTCTCTCTCCTCAGTCCAGTCTTTCTCTCTCTCTCTCTTCAGTCCAGTCTTTCTCTCTCTCTCTCTTCAGTTCAGTCTTTCTCTCTCTGTCTCTCTCTTCAGACCAATATTTCTCTCTCTCTCTCTCTCTCTCCTGTCCAGTCTTTCTCTCTCTCTCTCTTCAGTCCAGTCTTTCTCTCTCTCTCTCTTTAGTTCAGTCTTTCTCTCTCTGTCTCTCTTCAGTCCAGTCCCTCTCTCTCCGGAGTACAATCTTTCTCTCTCTATCTCTACAGTCCAATCTTTCTCTCAACTTTTCTCTCTCTCTCCTGTCCAATCTTTCTTCTGTCTCTCTCTCTAGTCCAGTCATCCTTTCTCTATCTCTCTCCCTCTCTCTCTCTCCAGTCTTTCTCTCTCTTTCTCCAGTCCAGTGTTTCTCTCACTTTCTCCAGTCCACTCTTTCTCTCTCTCCTGTCCAGTCTTTCTCTCTCTATCTCTTTCCAGTCCAGTCTTTCTCTCTCTCTCCAGTCAAATCTTTCTCTCTCTCTCTCCAGTCCAGTCTTTCTCTCTCTTTCTCTCCAGTCCAGTCTTTCTCTCTCTCTCTCTTCAGTCCAGTCTTTCTCTCTTCTCTCTCTCAGTCCAGTCTTTCTCTCTTCTCTCTCTTCAGTCCAGTCTTTCTCACTCTCTCTCCACTCCAGTCTTTCTCTCTCTCTCTCTCCAGTCCAGTCATTCTCTCTCTATCTTTCTAACTCTCCAGTCTTTCTCTCTCTCTCTCTCCGGTCCATGCTTTCTCTCTCTCACTCTCCTGTCCAATCTTTCTCTCTCTATCTCTCCAGTCCAATCTTTAGCTCTCCTTTTCTCTCTCTCTCCTGTCCAATCTTTCTTCTCTCTCACTCTCGCTCTCTCTCCAGTCCAATCTTTCTTCTGTCTCTCTCTCCAGTCCAGTCATTCTTTCTCTATGTCTCTCTCTCTCTCTCTCCAGTCTTTCTCTCTCTCTCTCCAGTCTTTCTCTCTTGCTCCAGTCCAGTCTTTCTCTCTGTCCAGTGCAGTCTTTCTCTCTCTCTCTCTTCAGTCCAGTCTTTCTCTCTCTGTCTCTCCAGTCCAGTCTTTCTCTCTCTCTCTCTTCAGTCCAGTCTTTCTCTCTCTGTCTCTCCAGTCCAGTCTTTCTCTCTCTCTCTCTTCAGTTCAGCCCTTCTCTTTCTCTCACTCTCTCTCTCCAGTCCAGTCTTTCTATCACTCTCTCTCCCGTGCAGTCATTCTCTCTCTATCACTCTCACACACCAGTCTTTCTCTCTCGATCTCTCTCTCTCCAGTCTTTCTTTATCTCTCTCTCCAGTCTTTCTCTCTTTCTCCAGTCCAGTCTTTCTCTCTCTCTCTCTTCAGTCCATTCTTTCTCTCTCTCTCTCCTCAGTCCATTCTTTCTCTCTCTCTCTCCAGACCAGTCTTTTTCTCTCTCCAGTCCAGTCTTTCTCTCTCTCTCTTCAGTCCAGTCTTTCTCTCTCTGTTCAGTCCAGTCTTTCTCTTTGTCTCCAGTCCAGTCTTTCTCCTTGTCTCTCTCTCCAGTCCAATCTCTATCGCTCTCTCTCCAGTCCTGTCCTTCTCTCTCTCTCTCCTTCTCCAATCTTTTTCTCTCTCTCTCTCCAGTCCTTCTTTCTCTCTCTGCAGTCATTCTCTCTCTCTCTCTCTCTCTCTTCAGTCCAGTGCCCCTCTCTCCACAGTCCAATCTTTCTCTGTTTGTCTCTCCAGTCCAATCTCTCTCTCCCTAACCTTTCCAATCTTTCTTCTCACTCGCTCCTCTCCAGTCTTTCTCTCTCCCTCTCTCTTCAGTCCAGTCTCTCTCTCTCTCTCTCTGTCCAGTCCACTCTTTCTCTATCTTTTCCAGTGCAGTCTTTCTCTCTCTTTCTCCAGTCCACTCTTTCTCTCTCTACTGTCCAGTCTTTCACTCTCTCTCTCTCCAGTCCAGTCTCTCTCTCTCTCTCCCACTCCAGTCCAGTCTCTCTCTCTCTCTCTCTCTACAGTCTTTCTCTGTCTCTCTCTCTCTCTCTCTCTCTCTCTCCCTCTCTCTCTCCATCTTTCTCTCATTCTCCAGGCCAGTCTTTCTCTCTCTCCAGTCCAGTCTTTCTCTCTCTCACTCTCTTCAGTCCAGTCTTTCTCTCTCTCTCTCTCTCTCTTCAGTCCAGTCTTTCTCTCTCTCTCTCTTCAGCTCAGTTTTTCTCTCTCTGTCTCTCTCTTCAGTCCAGTCTTTCTCTCTCTCTCTCTTCAGTCCATTCTTTCTCTCTCTCTCTCTTCAGTTCAATCTTTGTCTCTCTGTCTCTCTCTTCAGTCCAGTATTTCTCTCTCTCTCTCTCTCTCCTGTCCAGTCTTTCTCTCTCTCTCTCTTCTGTCCAGTCTTTCTCTCTCTCTCCCTTTAGTTCATTTTTTCTCTCTCTGTCTCTCTTTTCAGTCCAGTCCCTCTCTCTCCGGAGTACAATCTTTCTCTCTCTATCTCTACAGTCCAATCTTTCTCTCAACTTTTCTATCTCTCTCCTGTCCAATCTTTCTTCTCTCTCACTCTCACTCTCTCTCCAGTCCAATCTTTCTTCTGTCTCTCTCTCCAGTCCAGTCATTCTTTCCCTCTCTCTCTCTCTCTCCAGTCTTTCTCTCTCTCCCATCCAGTCTTTCTCTCTCTCTCTTCAGTCCAGTCTTTCTCTCTCTGTTCAGTCCAGTCTTTCTCTTTGTCTCCAGTCCAGTCTTTCTCCTTGTCTCTCTCTCCAGTCCAATCTCTATCGCTCTCTCTCCAGTCCTGTCCTCCTCTCTCTCTCTCCTTCTCCAATCTTTTTCTCTCTCTCTCTCCAGTCCTTCTCTCTCTCTCTGCAGTCTTTCTCTCTCTCTCTCTCTCTCTAGTCCAGTCTTCTCTCTCTCTCTCTTCAGTCCAGTGCCTCTCTCTCCACAGTCCAATCTTTCTCTGTTCGTCTCTCCAGTCCAATCTCTCTCTCTCTTTCTCCTTTCCAATCTTTCTTTTCTCTCGCTCTCGCTCTCTCTCCAGTCCAATCTTTCTTCTGTCTCTCTCTCCAGTCCAGTCATTTTTTCTCTATCTCTCCCTCTCTCTCCAGTCTTTCTCTCTCTTTGTCCAGTCCAGTCTTTCTCTCTCTTTCTCCAGTCCAGTTTTTCTTGCTCTCCTGTCCAGTCTTTCTCTCTCTCTCTCTCCAGTCCAGTCTCTCTCTCTCTCCCTCTCTCTCCCTCTCTCTCTCCAGTCTTTCTCACATTCTCCAGGCCAGTCTTTCTCTCTCTCCAGTCCAGTCTTTTTCTCTCTCTCTTTTGTCCAGTCTTTCTCTCTCTGTTCAGTCCAGTCTTTCTCTTTGTCTCCAGTCCAGTCTTTCTCCTTGTCTCTCTCTCCAGTCCAATCTCTATCGCTCTCTCTCCAGTCCTGTCCTTCTCTCTCTCTCTCCTTCTCCAATCTTTTTCTCTCTCTCTCTCCAGTCCTTCTTTCTCTATCTGCAGTCTTTCTCTCTTTCTCTCTCCAGTCCAGTCTTCTCTCTCTCTCTCTTCAGTCCAGTGCCCCTCTCTGCACAGTCCAATCTTTCTCTGTTTGTCTCTCCAGTCCAATCTCTCTCTCTCTCTCCTTTCCAATCTTTCTTCTCTCTCGCTCTCACTCTCTCTCCAGTCCAATCTTTCTTCTGTCTCTCTCTCCAGTCCAGTCATTCTTTCTCTATCTCTCTCTCTCTCTCTCTCTCCAGTCTTTCTCTCTCTTTTCCAGTGCAGTCTTTCTCTCTATTTCTCCAGTCAAGTTTTTCTCTCTCTCCTGTCCACTCTTTCTCTCTCTCTCTCTCTCCAGTCCAATCTCTCTCTCTCTCTCTCTCTCTCTCTCTCCAGTCCAGTCTCTCTCTCTTTCTCTCTCTACAGTCTTTCTCAGTCTCTCTCTCTCTCTCTCCCTCTCTCTCTACAGTCTTTCTCTCATTCTCCAGGCCAGACTTTCTCTCTCTCCAGTCCAGTCTTTCTCTCTCTCACTCTCTTCAGTCCAGTCTTTCTCTCTCTCTCTCTCTCTTCAGTCCAGCCTTTCTCTCTCTCTCTCTTCAGCTCAGTTTTTCTCTCTCTGTCTCTCTCTTCAGTCCACTCTTTCTCTCTCTCTCTCTTCAGTCCAGTCTTTCTCTCTCTCTCTCTCTTCAGTTCAGTCTTTCTCTCTCTGTCTCTCTCTCCAGTCCAGTATTTCTCTCTCTCTCTCTCTCTCTCCTGTCCAGTCTTTCTCTCTCTCTCTCTTCAGTCCAGTCTTTCTCTCTCTCTCTCTTTAGTTCAGTCTTTCTCTCTCTGTCTCTCTTCAGTCCAGTCCCTCTCTCTCCGGAGTACAATCTTTCTCTCTCTATCTCTCCAGTCCAATCTTTCTCTCACCTTTTCTCTCTATCGCCTGTCCAATCTTTCTTCTCTCTCACTCTCGCTTCTTCTCCAGTCCAAACTTTCTTCTGTCTCTCTCTCCAGTCCAGTCTTTCTCTCTCTCTCCAGTCGAATTTTTCTCTCTATCTCTCCAGTCCACTCTTTCTCTCTATCTCTCAAGTCCAGTCTTTCTCTCTCTCTCTCCAGTCCAGTCTTTCTCTCTCTCTCTCTTCAGTCCAGTCTTTCTCTCTCTTTTCCAGTCCAGTCTTACTCTCTCTTTCTCCAGTCCACTCTTTCTCTCTCTCCTGTCCAGTCTTTCTCTCTCTCTCTCTCCAGTCCAGTCTCTCTCTCGCTCTCTCTCTCTCCAGTCCAGTCTTTCTCTCTCTCTTCAGTCCAGTCTTTCTCTCTCTCTCTCCAGTCCAGTCTTTCTCCTTGTCTCTCTCTCCAGTCCAATCTCTCTCGCTCTCCTTCTCCAATCTTTTTCTCTCTCTCTCTCCAGTCCTTCTCTCTCTCCAGCCTTTCTCTCTCTCTCTCTCTCTCTCTTCAATCCAGTCCCTCTCTCTCCGCAGTCCAATCTTTCTCTCTTTGTCTCTCCAGTCCAATCTTTCTCTCTCTCTCCAGTCCAATCTTTCTCTCTCTCACTCTCCTGTCCAATCTTTCTCTCTCTATCTCTCCAGTCCAATTTTTAGCTCTCCTTTTCTCTCTCTCTCCTGCCCAATCTTTCTTCTCTCTCACTCTCGCTCTCTCTCCAGTCCAATCTTTCTTCTGTCTCTCTCTCCAGTCCAGTCATTCTTTCTCTATCTCTCTCTCTCTCTCTCCAGTTTTTCTCTCTCTTTCTCCAGTCCAGTCTTTCTCTCTCTTTCTCCAGTCCACTCTTTCTCTCTCTCCTGTCCAGTCTGTCTCTCTCCCTTTCTCTTCAGTCCAGTCTCTCTCTCTCTCTCTCTGTCCAGTCCACTCTTTCTCTCTCTTTTCCAGTGCAGTCTTTCTCTCTCTTTCTCCAGTCCACTCTTTCTCTCTCTACTGTCCAGTCTTTCACTCTCTCTCTCTCCAGTCCAGTCTCTCTCTCTCTCTCTCTCTACAGTCTTTCTCTCTCTCTCTCTCTCTCTCTCTCTCTCTCTCCCTCTCTCTCTCCAGTCTTTCTCTCATTCTCCAGGCCAGTCTTTCTCTCTCTCTCTCTTCAGTCCAGTCTTTCTCTCTCTCTCTCTTTAGTTCAGTCTTTGTCTCCCTTTCTCTCTCTTCAGTCCAGTCCCTCTCTCTCCGGAGTACAATCATTCTCTGTCTATCTCTACAGTCCAATCTTTCTCTCAACTTTTCTATCTCTCTCCAGTCCAATCTTTCTTCTGTCTCTCTCTCCAGTCCGTCATTCTTTCCCTCTCTCTCTCTCTCTCTCTCTCCAGTCTTTCTCTCTCTTTCTCCAGTCCAGTCTTTCTCTCTCTTTCTCCAGTCCACTCTTTCTCTCTCTCCTGTCCAGTCTTTCTCTCTCTCTCTTCAGTCCAGTCTTTCTCTCTCTCTCTCCTCAGTCCATTCTTTCTCTCTCTCTCTCCAGTCCAGTCTTTCTCTTTCTCCAGTCCAGTCTTTCTCTCTCTCCAGTCCAGTCTTTCTCTCTCTCCAGTCCAGTCTTTCTCTCTCTCTCTTCAGTCCAGTCTTTCTCTCTCTGTTCAGTCCAGTCTTTCTCTTTGTCTCCAGTCCAGTCTTTCTCCTTGTCTCTCTCTCCAGTCCAATCTCTATCGCTCTCTCTCCAGTCCTGTCCTTCTCTCTCTCTCTCTCCTTCTCCAATCTTTTTTCTCTCTCTCTCCAGTCCTTCTCACTCTCTCTGCAGTCTTTCTCTCTCTCTCTCTCTCTCTCTCCAGTCCAGTCTTCTCTCTCTCTCTCTTCAGTCCAGTGCCTCTCTCTCCACAGTCCAATCTTTCTCTGTTTGTCTCTCCAGTCCAATCTCTCTCTCTCTCTCTCTCCTTTCCAATCATTCTTCTCTCTCGCTCTCGCTCTCTCTCCAGTCCAATCTTTCTTCTGTCTCTCTCTCCAGTCCAGTCAATTTTTCTCTATCTCTCCCTCTCTCTCCAGTCTTTCTCTCTCTTTCTCCAGTCCAGTCTTTCTCTCTCTTTCTCCAGTCCACTCTTTCTCTCCCTCCTGTCCAGTCTTTCTCTCTCTCTCTCTCCAGTCCAGTCTCTCTCTCTCTCCCTCTCTCTCCCTCTCTCTCTCCAGTCTTTCTCACATTCTCCAGGCCAGTCTTTCTCTCTCTCCAGTCCAGTCTTTTTCTTCTCTCTTCTGTCCAGTCTTTCTCTCTCTGTTCAGTCCAGTCTTTCTCTTTGTCTCCAGTCCAGTCTTTCTCCTTGTCTCTCTCTCCAGACCAATCTCTATCGCTCTCTCTCCAGTCCTGTCCTTCTCTCTCTCTCTCCTTCTCCAATCTTTTTCTCTCTCTCTCTCCAGTCCTTCTCTCTCTCTCTGCAGTCTTTCTCTCTCTCTCTCTCTCTCTCTCTCTAGTCCAGTCTTCTCTCTCTCTCTCTTCAGTCCAGTGCCTCTCTCTCCCCAGTCCAATCTTTCTCTGTTTGTCTCTCCAGTCCAATCTCTCTCTCCCTCTCTCCTTTCCAATCTTTCTTCTCTCTCGCTCTCTCTCTCTCTCCAGTCCAATCTTTCTTCTGTCTCTCTCTCCAGTCCAGTCATTTTTTCTCTATCTCTCCCTCTCTCTCCAGTCTTTCTCTCTCTTTCTCCAGGCCAGTCTTTCTCTCTCTCCAGTCCAGTCTTTCTCTTTCTCTCTCTTCAGTCCAGTCTTTCTCTCTCTCTCTCTTTTGTTCAGTCTTTCTCTCTCTGTCTCTCTCTTCAGTCCAGTCCCTCTCTCTCTGGAGTACAATCTTTCTCTCTCTATCTCTCCAGTCCTGTCTTTTTCTCACCTTTTCTCTCTCTCTCCTGTCCAATTTTTCTTCTCTCTCGCTCTCGCTCTCTCTCCAGTCCAATCTTTCTTCTGTCGATCTCTACAGTCCAGTCATTCTCTCTCTCTTTCTCTCTCTCTCTCTCTCCAGTCCAGTCTTTCTCTCTCCCTCCATTCCAATTTTTCTCTCTATCTCTCCAGTCCAGTCTTTCTCTCTATCTCTCCAGTCCAGTCTTTCTCTCTCTCTCTCCAGTCCAGTCTTTCTCTCTCTCTCTCTTCAGTCCAGTCTTTCTCTCTTCTCTCTCTCCACTCCAGTCTTTCTCTCTCTCTCTCTCCAGTCCAGTCATTCTCTCTCTATCTCTCTAACTCTCCAGTCTTTCTCTCTCTCACTCTCCTGTCCAATCTTTCTCTCTCTATCTCTCCAGTCCAATCTTTAGCTCTCCTTTTCTCTCTCTCTCCTGTCCAATCTTTCTTCTCTCTCACTCTCGCTCTCTCTCCAGTCCAATCTTTCTTCTGTCTCTCTCTCCAGTCCAGTCATTCTTTCTCTATGTCTCTCTCTCTCTCTCTCCAGTCTTTCTCTCTCTCTCTCTCTTCAGTCTTTCTCTCTCTGTCTCTCCAGTCCAGTCTTTCTCTCTCTCTCTCTTCAGTCCAGTCTTTCTCTCTCTGTCTCTCCAGTCCAGTCTTTCTCTTCCTCTCTCGTCAGTTCAGCCCTTCTCTTTCTCTCACTCTCTCTCTCCAGTGCAGTCTTTCTCTCTCTCTCCAGTCGAATTTTTCTCTCTATCTCTCCAGTCCACTCTTTCTCTCTATCTCTCAAGTCCAGTCTATCTCTCTCTCCCCAGTCCAGTCTTCTCTCTCTCTCTCTTCAGTCCAGTCTTTCTCACTCTCTCTCTCAGTCCAGTCTTTCACTCTCTCTCCACTCCAGTCTTTCTCTCTCTCTCTCTCCAGTCGAGTCATTCTCTCTCTCTCTCTAACTCTCCAGTCTTTCTCTCTCTCTCTCTCCGGTCCATGCTTTCTCTCTCTCACTCTCCTGTCCAATCTTTCTCTCTCTATCTCTCCAGTCCAATCTTCAGCTCTCCTTTTCTCTCTCTCTCCTCTTCAATCTTTCTTCTCTCTCGCTGTCGCTCTCTCTTCAGTCCAATCTTTGTTCTGTCTCTCTCTCCAGTCCAGTCATTCTTTCTCTATCTCTCTCTCTCTCTTTCTCCAGTCTTTCTCTCTCTTTTCCAGTCCAGTCTTACTCTCTCTTTCTCCAGTCCACTCTTTCTCTCTCTCCTGTCCAGTCTTTCTCTCTCTCTCTCTCCAGTCCAGACTCTCTCTCGCTCTCTCTCTCTCCAGTCCAGTCTTTCTCTCTCTCTTCAGTCCAGTCTTTCTCTCTCTCTCCAGTCCAGTCTTTCTCCTTGTCTCTCTCTCCAGTCCAATCTCTCTCGCTCTCTCTCTCCAGTCCAGTCCTTCTCTCTCGCTCTCCTTCTCCAATCTTTTTCTCTCTCTCTCTCCAGTCCTTCTCTCTCTCTCCAGCCTTTCTCTCTCTCTCTCTCTCTCTCTCTCTCTCTTCAATCCAGTCCCTCTCTCTCCGCAGTCCAATCTTTCTCTCTTTGTCTCTCCAGTCCAATCTTTCTCTCTCTCTCCAGTCCAATCTTTCTCTCTCTCACTCTCCTGTCCAATCTTTCTCTCTCTATCTCTCCAGTCCAATTTTTAGCTCTCCTTTTCTCTCTCTCTCCTGCCCAATCTTTCTTCTCTCTCACTCTCGCTCTCTCTCCAGTCCAATCTTTCTTCTGTCTCTCTCTCCAGTCCAGTCATTCTTTCTCTATCTCTCTCTCTCTCCAGTTTTTCTCTCTCTTTCTCCAGTCCAGTCTTTCTCTCTCTTTCTCCAGTCCACTCTTTCTCTCTCTCCTGTCCAGTCTGTCTCTCTCCCTCTCTCTTCAGTCTAGTCTCTGTCTCTCTCTCTGTCCAGTCCACTCTTTCTCTCTCTTTTCCAGTGCAGTCTTTCTCTCTCTTTCTCCAGTCCACTCTTTCTCTCTCTACTGTCCAGTCTTTCACTCTCTCTCTCTCCAGTCCAGTCTCTCTCTCTCTCTCACTCCAGTCCAGTCTCTCTCTCTCTCTCTCTACAGTCTTTCTCTGTCTCTCTCTCTCTCTCTCTCTCTCTCTCTCCCTCTCTCTCTCCAGTCTTTCTCTCATTCTCCAGGCCAGTCTTTCTCTCTCTCCAGTCCAGTCTTTCTCTCTCTCACTCTCTTCAGTCCAGTCTTTCTCTCTCTCTCTCTTTAGTTCAGTCTTTCTCTCTCTGTCTCTCTCTTCAGTCCAGTCCCTCTCTCTCCGGAGTACAATCTTTCTCTCTCTATCTCTACAGTCCAATCTTTCTCTCAACTTTTCTATCTCTCTCCAGTCCAATCTTTCTTCTGTCTCTCTCTCCAGTCCGTCACTCTTTCCCTCTCTCTCTCTCTCTCTCTCCAGTCTTTCTCTCTCTTTCTCCAGTCCAGTCTTTCTCTCTCTTTCTCCAGTCCACTCTTTCTCTCTCTCCTGTCCAGTCTTTCTCTCTGTATCTCTTTCCAGTCCAGTCTTTCTCTCTCTCTCCAGTCCAATCTTTCTCTCTATCTCTCCAGTCCAGTCTTTCTCTCTCTCTCTCCAGTCCAGTCTTTATCTCTCTCGCTCTCCATACCAGTCATTCTCTCTCTATCTTTCTCTCTCTCAGGTCCAGTCTTTCTCTCTCTCTCTTCAGTCCAGTCTTTCTCTCTCTGTTCAGTCCAGTGTTTCTCTTTGTCTCCAGTCCAGTCTTTCTCCTTGTCTCTCTCTCCAGTCCAATCTCTATCGCTCTCTCTCCAGTCCTGTCCTTCTCTCTCTCTCTCCTTCTCCAATCTTTTTCTCTCACTCTCTCCAGTCCTTCTTTCTCTCTGTGCAGTCTTTCTCTCTCTCTCTCTCCAGTCCAGTCTTTTCTCTCTCTCTCTTCAGTCCAGTGCCCCTCTCTGCACAGTCCAATCTTTCTCTGTTTGTCTCTCCAGTCCAATCTCTCTCTCTCTCTGCTTTCCAATCTTTCTTCTCTCTTGCTCTCACTCTCTCTCCAGTCCAATCTTTCTTCTGTCTCTCTCTCTCTTTCTCTCTCACTCTCCAGTCTTTCTCTCTCTCTCTCTCCGGTCCAGTCTTTCTCTCTCTATCACTCTCACACACCAGTCTTTCTCTCTCGATCTCTCTCTCTCCAGTCCCTCTTTCTCTCTCTCTCCAGTCTTTCTCTCTCTCTCCTCAGTCCATTCTTTCTCTCTCTCTCTCCAGTCCAGTCTTTCTCTTTCTCCAGTCCAGTCTTTCTCTCTCTCCAGTCCAGTCTTTCTCTCTCTCCAGTCCAGTCTTTCTCTCTCTCTCTTCAGTCCAGTCTTTCTCTCTCTGTTCAGTCCAGTCTTTCTCTTTGTCTCCAGTCCAGTTTTTCTCCTTGTCTCTCTCTCCAGTCCAATCTCTATCGCTCTCTCTCCAGTCCTGTCCTTCTCTCTCTCTCCCCTTCTCCAATCTTTTTCTCTCTCTCTCTCCAGTCCTTCTCTCTCTCTCTGCAGTCTTTCTCTCTCTCTCTCTCTCTAGTCCAGTCTTCTCTCTCTCTCTCTTCAGTCCAGTGCCTCTCTCTCCACAGTCCAATCTTTCTCTGTTCGTCTCTCCAGTCCAATCTCTCTCTCTCTTTCTCCTTTCCAATCTTTCTTCTCTCTCGCTCTCGCTCTCTCTCCAGTCCAATCTTTCTTCTGTCTCTCTCTCCAGTCCAGTCATTTTTTCTCTATCTCTCCCTCTCTCTCCAGTCTTTCTCTCTCTTTTCCAGTCCAGTTTTTCTCTCTCTCCTGTCCTCTCTTTCTCTCTCTCTCTTTCTCTCCAGTCCAATCTCTCTCTCTCTCTCTCTCCAGTCCATTCTCTCTCTCTTTCTCTCTCTACAGTCTTTCTCTGTCTCTCTCTCTCTCTCCCTCTCTCTCAACAGTCTTTCTCTCATTCTCCAGGCCAGTCTTTCTCTCTCTCCAGTCCAGTCTTTTTCTTCTCTCTCACTCTCTTCAGTCCTGTCTTTCTCTCTCTCTCTCTCTCTTCAGTCCAGTCTTTCTCTCTCTCCAGTTCAGTCTTTCTCTCTCTCTCTCTCTCTCTCTCCAGTCCAGTCTTTCTCTTTCTCTCTCTTCAGTCCAGTCTTTCTCTCTCTCTCTCTTTAGTTCAGTCTTTCTCTCTCTGTCTCTCTCTTCAGTCCATTCCCTCTCTCTCCAGAGTACAATCTTTCTCTCTCTATCTCTCCAGTCCAGTCTTTTTCTCACCTTTTCTCTCTCTCCCCTGTCCAATCTTTCTTCTCTCTCACTATCTCTCTCTCTCCTGTCCAATCTTTCTTCTCTCTCGCTCTCGGTCTCTCTCCAGTCCAATCTTTCTTCTGTCGATCTCTACAGTCCAGTCATTCTCTCTCTCCAGTCCAGTCTTTCTCTCTCCCTCCAGTCCAATTTTTCTCTCTATCTCTCCAGTCCAGTCTTTCTCTCTATTTCTCCAGTCCAGTCTTTCTCTCTCTCTCTCTTCAGTCCAGTCTTTCTCTCTTCTCTCTCTTCAGTCCAGGTTTCTCACTCTCTCTCCACTCCAGTCTTTCTCTCTCTCTCTCTCCAGTCCAGTCATTCTCTCTCTATCTCTCTAACTCTCCAGTCTTTCTCTCTCTCTCTCTCCCATCCATGCTTTCTCTCTCTCACTCTCCTGTCCAATCTTTCTCTCTCTATCTCTCCAGTCCAATCTTTAGCTCTCCTTTTCTCTCTCTCTCCTGTCCAATCTTTCTTCTCTCTCACTCTCGCTCTCTCTCCAGTCCAATCTTTCTTCTGTCTCTCTCTCCAGTCCAGTCATTCTTTCTCTATGTCTCTCTCTCTGTCTCTTTCCATTCTTTCTCTCTCTCTCTCTCTCTCCAGTCTTTCTCTCTTGCTCCAGTCCAGTCTTTCTATCCGTCCAGTCCAGTCTTTCTCTCTCTCTCTCTTCAGTCCAGTCTTTCTCTCTCTGTCTCTCCAGTCCAGTCTTTCTCTCTCTCTCTCTTCAGTCCAGTCTTTCTCTCTCTGTCTCTCCAGTCCAGTCTTTCTCTCTCTCTCTCTTCAGTTCAGCCCTTCTCTTTCTCTCACTCTCTCTCTCCAGTCCAGTCTTTCTCTCACTCTCTCTCCCGTGCAGTCATCCTCTCTCTATCACTCTCACACACCAGTCTTTCTCTCTCAATCTCTCTCTCTCCAGTCTTTCTTTCTCTCTCTCTCCAGTCTTTCTCTCATTCTCCAGTCCAGTCTTTCTCTCTCTCTCTCTTCAGTCCATTCTTTCTCTCTCTCTCTCCTCAGTCCATTCTTTCTCTCTCTCTCTCCAGTCCAGTCTTTTTCTCTCTCCAGTCCAGTCTTTCTGTCTCTCTCTTCAGTCCAGTCTTTCTCTCTCTGTTCAGTCCAGTCTTTCTCTTTATCTCCAGTCCAGTCTTTCCCCTTGTCTCTCTCTCCAGTCCAATCTCTATCGCTCTCTCTCCAGTCCTGTCCTCCTCTCTCTCTCTCCTTCTCCAATCTTTTTCTCTCTCTCTCTCCAGTCCTTCTTTCTCTCTCTGCAGTCTTTCTCTCTCTCTCTCTCTCTCTCCAGTCCAGTCTTCTCTCTCTCTCTCTTCAGTCCAGTGCCCCTCTCTCCCCAGTCCAATCTTTCTCTGTTTGTCTCTCCAGTCCAATCTCTCTCTCCCTCTCCTTTCCAATCTTTCTTCTCTCTCGCTCTCACTCTCTCTCCAGTCCAATCTTTCTTCTGTCTCTCTCTCCAGTCCAGTCATTCTTTCTCTATCTCTCTCTCTCTCTCTCTCTCTCCAGTCTTTCTCTCTCTTTTCCAGTGCAGTCTTTCTCTCTATTTCTCCAGTCCAGTTTTTCTCTCTCTCCTGTCCACTCTTTCTCTCTCTCTCTCTCTCCAGTCCAATCTCTCTCTCTCTCTCTCTCTCTCTCTCTCTCTCCAGTCCAGTCTCTCTCTCTTTCTCTCTCTACAGTCTTTCTCTGTCTCTCTCTCTCTCTCTCCCTCTCTCTCTACAGTCTTTCTCTCATTCTCCAGGCCAGTCTTTCTCTCTCTCCAGTCCAGTCTTTCTCTCTCACTCTCTTCAGTCCAGTCTTTCTCTCTCTCTCTCTTCTGTCCAGTCTATCTCTCTCTCTCTCTTCCGCTCAGTTTTTCTCTCTCTGTCTCTCTCTTCAGTCCAGTCTTTCTCTCTCTCTCTCTTCAGTCCAGTCTTTCTCTCTCTCTCTCTTCAGCTCAGTTTTTCTCTCTCTGTCTCTCTCTTCAGTCCAGTCTTTCTCTCTCTCTCTCTTCAGTCCAGTCTTTCTCTCTCTCTCTCTTCAGTTCAGTCTTTCTCTCTCTCTCTCTCTCTTCAGTCCAGTATTTCTCTCTCTCTCTCTCTCTCTCTCCTGTCCTGTCTTTCTCTCTCTCTCTCATCAGTCCAGTCTTTCTCACTCTCTCTCTTTAGTTCAGTCTTTCTCTCTCTGTCTCTCTCTTCAGTCCAGTCCCTCTCTCTCCGGAGTACAATCTTTCTCTCTCTATCTCTACAGTCCAATCTTTCTCTCAACTTTTCCCTCTCTCTCCTGTCCAATCTTTCTTCTGTCTCTCTCTCTAGTCCAGTCATCCTTTCTCTATCTCTCTCCCTCTCTCTCTCTCCAGTCTTTCTCTCTCTTTCTCCAGTCCAGTGTTTCTCTCACTTTCTCCAGTCCACTCTTTCTCTCTCTCCTGTCCAGTCTTTCTCTTCTATCTCTCTCCAGTCCAGTCTTTCTCTCACTCGCTCTCCATACCAGTCATTCTCTCTCTATCTCTCTCTCTCTCAGGTCCCGTCTTTCTCTCTCGCTCCAGTCTAAATTTTCTCTCTATCTCTCCAGACCAGTCTTTCTCTTTGTCTCTCCAGTCCAGTCTTTCTCTAACTCTCTCTCCAGACCAGTCATTCTCTCTCTTTCTCTCTCACTCTCCAGTCTTTCTGTCTCTCTCTCTCTCCGGTCCAGTCTTTCTCTCTCTCCCACTCCAAACTTTACCTCTCTCTCTCTCCAGTCCTTCTCTCTCTCTCTATTCCTTCTCTCTCTTTCTCTCTCTCCAGTCTTTCTCTCTCTCTCTCTCCAGTCTTTCTCTCTTGCTCCAGTCCAGTCTTTCTCTCTTTCAAGTCCAGTCTTTCTCTCTCTCTCTCTTCAGTTCAGCCCTTCTCTTTCTCTCACTCTCTCTCTCCAGTCCAGTCTTTCTCTCACTCTCTATCCCGTGCAGTCATTCTCTCTCTATCACTCTCACACACCAGTCTTTCTCTCTCGATCTCTCTCTCTCCAGTCTTTCTTTCTCTCTCTCTCCAGTCTTTCTCTCTTTCTCCAGTCCAGTCATTCTCTCTCTTTCTTCAGTCCAATCTTTCTCTCTCTCTCTCCTCAGTCCATTCTTTCTCTCTCTCTCTCCATTCCAGTCTTTCTCTTTCTCCAGTCCAGTCTTTCTCTCTCTCCAGTCCAGTCTTTCTCTCTCTTCAGTCCAGTCTTTCTCTCTCTCTCTTCAGTCCAGTCTTTCTCTTTGTCTCCAGTCCAGTCTTTCTCCTTGTCTCTCTCTCCAGTCCAATCTCTATCGCTCTCTCTCCAGTCCTGTCCTTCTCTCTCTCTCTCCTTCTCCAATCTTTTTCTCTCTCTCTCTCCAGTCCTTCTTTCTCTATCTGCAGTCTTTCTCTCTTTCTCTCTCCAGTCCAGTCTTCTCTCTCTCTCTCTTCAGTCCAGTGCCCCTCTCTGCACAGTCCAATCTTTCTCTGTTTGTCTCTCCAGTCCAATCTCTCTCTCTCTCTCCTTTCTAATCTTTCTTCTCTCTCGCTCTCACTCTCTCTCCAGTCCAATCTTTCTTCTGTCTCTCTCTCCAGTCCAGTCATTCTTTCTCTATCTCTCTCTCTCTCTCTCTCCAGTCTTTCTCTCTCTTTTACAGTGCAGTCTTTCTCTCTATTTCTCCAGTCAAGTTTTTCTCTCTCTCCTGTCCACTCTTTCTCTCTCTCTCTCTCTCCAGTCCAATCTCTCTCTCTCTCTCTCTCTCTCTCTCCAGTCCAGTCTCTCTCTCTTTCTCTCTCTACAGTCTTTCTCAGTCTCTCTCTCTCTCTCTCCCTCTCTCTCTACAGTCTTTCTCTCATTCTCCAGGCCAGACTTTCTCTCTCTCCAGTCCAGTCTTTCTCTCTCTCACTCTCTTCAGTCCAGTCTTTCTCTCTCTCTCTCTCTCTTCAGTCCAGCCTTTCTCTCTCTCTCTCTTCAGCTCAGTTTTTCTCTCTCTGTCTCTCTCTTCAGTCCACTCTTTCTCTCTCTCTTTCTTCAGTCCAGTCTTTCTCTCTCTCTCTCTCTTCAGTCTAGTCTTTCACACTCTCTCTCCAGTCCAGTCTTTCTCTCTCTCTCTCTCCAGTCGAGTCATTCTCTCTCTCTCTAACTCTCCAGTCTTTCTCTCTCTCTCTCTCCGGTCCATGCTTTCTCTCTCTCACTCTCCTGTCCAATCTTTCTCTCTCTATCTCTCCAGTCCAATCTTCAGCTCTCCTTTTCTCTCTCTCTCCTGTTCAATCTTTCTTCTCTCTCGCTGTCGCTCTCTCTTCAGTCCAATCTTTGTTCTGTCTCTCTCTCCAGTCCAGTCATTCTTTCTCTATCTCTCTCTCTCTCTCCAGTCTTTCTCTCTCTTTTCCAGTCCAGTCTTACTCTCTCTTTCTCCAGTCCACTCTTTCTCTCTCTCCTGTCCAGTCTTTCTCTCTCTCTCTCTCCAGTCCAGTCTCTCTCCCGCTCTCTCTCTCTCCAGTCCAGTCTTTCTCTCTCTCTTCAGTCCAGTCTTTCTCTCTCTCTCCAGTCCAGTCTTTCTCCTTGTCTCTCTCTCCAGTCCAATCTCTCTCGCTCTCTCTCTCCAGTCCAGTCCTTCTCTCTCGCTCTCCTTCTCCAATCTTTTTCTCTCTCTCTCTCCAGTACTTCTCTCTCTCTCCAGCCTTTCTCTCTCTCTCTCTCTCTCTCTCTCTCTTCAATCCAGTCCCTCTCTCTCCGCAGTCCAATCTTTCTCTCTTTGTCTCTCCAGTCCAATCTTTCTCTCTCTCTCCAGTCCAATCTTTCTCTCTCTCACTCTCCTGTCCATTCTTTCTCTCTCTATCTCTCCAGTCCAATTTTTAGCTCTCCTTTTCTCTCTCTCTCCTGCCCAATCTTTCTTCTCTCTCACTCTCGCTCTCTCTCCAGTCCAATCTTTCTTCTGTCTCTCTCTACAGTCCAGTCATTCTTTCTCTATCTCTCTCTCTCTCTCTCCAGTTTTTCTCTCTCTTTCTCCAGTCCAGTCTTTCTCTCTCTTTCTCCAGTCCACTCTTTCTCTCTCTCCTGTCCAGTCTGTCTCTCTCCCTCTCTCTTCAGTCCAGTCTCTCTCTCTCTCTCTCTGTCCAGTCCACTCTTTCTCTCTCTTTTCCAGTGCAGTCTTTCTCTCTCTTTCTCCAGTCCACTCTTTCTCTCTCTACTGTCCAGTCTTTCACTCTCTCTCTCTCCAGTCCAGTCTCTCTCTCTCTCTCACTCCAGTCCAGTCTCTCTCTCTCTCTCTCTCTACAGTCTTTCTCTGTCTCTCTCTCTCTCTCTCTCTCTCTCTCTCTCCCTCTCTCTCTCCAGTCTTTCTCTCATTCTCCAGGCCAGTCTTTCTCTCTCTCCAGTCCAGTCTTTCTCTCTCTCACTCTCTTCAGTCCAGTCTTTCTCTCTCTCTCTCTTTAGTTCAGTCTTTCTCTCTCTGTCTCTCTCTTCAGTCCAGTCCCTCTCTCTCCGGAGTACAATCTTTCTCTCTCTATCTCTACAGTCCAATCTTTCTCTCAACTTTCTATCTCTCTCCAGTCCAATCTTTCTTCTGTCTCTCTCTCCAGTCCGTCACTCTTTCCCTCTCTCTCTCTCTCTCTCCAGTCTTTCTCTCTCTTTCTCCAGTCCAGTCTTTCTCTCTCTTTCTCCAGTCCACTCTTTCTCTCTCTCCTGTCCAGTCTTTCTCTCTGTATCTCTTTCCAGTCCAGTCTTTCTCTCTCTCTCCAGTCCAATCTTTCTCTCTATCTCTCCAGTCCAGTCTTTCTCTCTCTCTCTCCAGTCCAGTCTTTATCTCACTCGCTCTCCATACCAGTCATTCTCTCTCTATCTTTCTCTCTCTCAGGTCCAGTCTTTCTCTCTCTCTCTTCAGTCCAGTCTTTCTCTCTCTGTTCAGTCCAGTGTTTCTCTTTGTCTCCAGTCCAGTCTTTCTCCTTGTCTCTCTCTCCAGTCCAATCTCTATCGCTCTCTCTCCAGTCCTGTCCTTCTCTCTCTCTCTCCTTCTCCAATCTTTTTCTCTCTCTCTCTCCAGTCCTTCTTTCTCTCTCTGCAGTCTTTCTCTCTCTCTCTCTCCAGTCCAGTCTTTTCTCTCTCTCTCTTCAGTCCAGTGCCCCTCTCTGCACAGTCCAATCTTTCTCTGTTTGTCTCTCCAGTCCAATCTCTCTCTCTCTCTGCTTTCCAATCTTTCTTCTCTCTTGCTCTCACTCTCTCTCCAGTCCAATCTTTCTTCTGTCTCTCTCTCTCTTTCTCTCTCACTCTCCAGTCTTTCTCTCTCTCTCTCTCCGGTCCAGTCTTTCTCTCTCTATCACTCTCACACACCAGTCTTTCTCTCTCGATCTCTCTCTCTCCAGTCCCTCTTTCTCTCTCTCTCCAGTCTTTCTCTCTTTCTCCAGTCCAGTCTTTCTCTCTCTCTCTTCAGTCCAGTCTTTCTCTCTCTCTCTCCTCAGTCCATTCTTTCTCTCTCTCTCTCCAGTCCAGTCTTTCTCTTTCTCCAGTCCAGTCTTTCTCTCTCTCCAGTCCAGTCTTTCTCTCTCTCCAGTCCAGTCTTTCTCTCTCTCTCTTCAGTCCAGTCTTTCTCTCTCTGTTCAGTCCAGTCTTTCTCTTTGTCTCCAGTCCAGTCTTTCTCCTTGTCTCTCTCTCCAGTCCAATCTCTATTGCTCTCTCTCCAGTCCTGTCCTTCTCTCTCTCTCCCCTTCTCCAATCTTTTACTCTCTCTCTCTCCAGTCCTTCTCTCTCTCTCTGCAGTCTTTCTCTCTCTCTCTCTCTCTCTAGTCCAGTCTTCTCTCTCTCTCTCTTCAGTCCAGTGCCTCTCTCTCCACAGTCCAATCTTTCTCTGTTCGTCTCTCCAGTCCAATCTCTCTCTCTCTTTCTCCTTTCCAATCTTTCTTCTCTCTCGCTCTCGCTCTCTCTCCAGTCCAATCTTTCTTCTGTCTCTCTCTCCAGTCCAGTCATTTTTTCTCTATCTCTCCCTCTCTCTCCAGTCTTTCTCTCTCTTTGTCCAGTCCAGTCTTTCTCTCTCTTTCTCCAGTCCAGTTTTTCTCGCTCTCCTGTCCAGTCTTTCTCTCTCTGGTCCAGTCTCTCTCTCTCTCCCTCTCTCTCCCTCTCTCTCTCCAGTCTTTCTCACATTCTCCAGGCCAGTCTTTCTCTCTCTCCAGTTCAGTCTTTCTCTCTCTCTCTCTCTCTCTCCAGTCCAGTCTTTCTCTTTCTCTCTCTTCAGTCCAGTCTTTCTCTCTCTCTCTCTTTAGTTCAGTCTTTCTCTCTCTATCTCTCTCTTCAGTCCAGTCCCTCTCTCTCCAGAGTACAATCTTTCTCTCTCTATCTCTCCAGTCCAGTCTTTTTCTCACCTTTTCTCTCTCTCCCCTGTCCAATCTTTCTTCTCTCTCACTCTCGCTCTCTCTCCCGTCCAATCTTTCTTCTGACGATCTCTACAGTCCAGTCATTCTCTCTCTCTCGCTCTCTCTCTCCAGTCCAGTCTTTCTCTCTCCCTCCAGTCCAATTTTTCTCTCTATCTCTCCAGTCCAGTCTTTCTCTCTATCTCTCCAGTGCAGTCTTTCTCTCTCTCTCTCCAGTCCAGTCTTTCTCTCTCTCTCTCTTCAGTCCAGTCTTTCTCTCTTCTCTCTCTTCAGTCCAGGTTTCTCACTCTCTCTCCACTCCAGTCTTTCTCTCTCTCTCTCTCTCCAGTCCAGTCATTCTCTCTCTATCTCTCTAACTCTCCAGTCTTTCTCTCTCTCTCTCTCCCGTCCATGCTTTCTCTCTCTCACTCTCCTGTCCAATCTTTCTCTCTCTATCTCTCCAGTCCAATCTTTAGCTCTCCTTTTCTCTCTCTCTCCTGTCCAATCTTTCTTCTCTCTCACTCTCGCTCTCTCTCCAGTCCAATCTTTCTTCTGTCTCTCTCTCCAGTCCAGTCATTCTTTCTCTATGTCTCTCTCTCTGTCTCTTTCCATTCTTTCTCTCTCTCTCTCCAGTCTTTCTCTCTCTCTCTCTCTCTCCAGTCTTTCTCTCTTGCTCCAGTCCAGTCTTTCTATCTGTCCAGTCCAGTCTTTCTCTCTCTCTCTCTTCAGTCCAGTCTTTCTCTCTCTGTCTCTCCAGTCCAGTCTTTCTCTCTCTCTCTCTTCAGTCCAGTCTTTCTCTCTCTGTCTCTCCAGTCCAGTCTTTCTCTCTCTCTCTCTTCAGTTCAGCCCTTCTCTTTCTCTCACTCTCTTTCTCCAGTCCAGTCTTTCTCTCACTCTCTCTCCCGTGCAGTCATTCTCTCTCTATCACTCTCACACACCAGTCTTTCTCTCTCGATCTCTCTCTCTCCAGTCTTTCTTTCTCTCTCTCTCCAGTCTTTCTCTCATTCTCCAGTCCAGTCTTTCTCTCTCTCTCCTCAGTCCATTCTTTCTCTCTCTCTCTCCAGTCCAGTCTTTCTCTTTCTCCAGTCCAGTCTTTCTCTCTCTCCAGTCCAGTCTTTCTCTCTCTCCAGTCCAGTCTTTCTCTCTCTCTCTTCAGTCCAGTCTTTCTCTCTCTGTTCAGTCCAGTCTTTCTCTTTGTCTCCAGTCCAGTCTTTCTCCTTGTCTCTCTCTCCAGTCCAATCTCCATCGCTCTCTCTCCAGTCCTGTCCTTCTCTCTCTCTCTCCTTCTCCAATCTTTTTCTCTCTCTCTCTCCAGTCCTTCTCTCTCTCTCTGCAGTCTTTCTCTCTCTCTCTCTCTCTCTAGTCCAGTCTTCTCTCTCTCTCTCTTCAGTCCAGTGCCTCTCTCTCCACAGTCCAATCTTTCTCTGTTCGTCTCTCCAGTCCAATCTCTCTCTCTCTTTCTCCTTTCCAATCTTTCTTCTCTCTCGCTCTCGCTCTCTCTCCAGTCCAATCTTTCTTCTGTCTCTCTCTCCAGTCCAGTCATTTTTTCTCTATCTCTCTCTCTCTCTCCAGTCTTTCTCTCTCTTTCTCCAGTCCAGTCTTTCTCTCTCTTTCTCTCCAGTCCAGTTTTTCTCGCTCTCCTGTCCAGTCTTTCTCTCTCTGGTCCAGTCTCTCTCTCTCTCCCTCTCTCTCCCCCTCTCTCTCCAGTCTTTCTCACATTCTCCAGGCCAGTATTTCTCTCTCTCCAGTTCAGTCTTTCTCTCTCTCTCTCTCTCTCTCTCCAGTCCAGTCTTTCTCTTTCTCTCTCTTCAGTCCAGTCTTTCTCTCTCTCTCTCTTTAGTTCAGTCTTTCTCTCTCTGTCTCTCTCTTCAGTCCAGTCCCTCTCTCTCCAGAGTACAATCTTTCTCTCTCTATCTCTCCAGTCCAGTCTTTTTCTCACCTTTTCTCTCTCTCCCCTGTCCAATCTTTCTTCTCTCTCACTCTCGCTCTCTCTCCCTTCCAATCTTTCTTCTGACGATCTCTACAGTCCAGTCATTCTCTCTCTCTCGCTCCCTCTCTCCAGTCCAGTCTTTCTCTCTCCCTCCAGTCCAATTTTTCTCTCTATCTCTCCAGTCCAGTCTTTCTCTCTACCTCTCCAGTGCAGTCTTTCTCTCTCTCTCTCCAGTCCAGTCTTTCTCTCTCTCTCTCTTCAGTCCAGTCTTTCTCTCTTCTCTCTCTTCAGTCCAGGTTTCTCACTCTCTCTCCACTCCAGTCTTTCTCTCTCTCTCTCTGCAGTCCAGTCATTCTCTCTCTATCTCTCTAACTCTCCAGTCTTTCTCTCTCTCTCTCTCCGGTCCATGCTTTCTCTCTCTCACTCTCCTGTCCAATCTTTCTCTCTCTATCTCTCCAGTCCAATCTTTAGCTCTCCTTTTCTCTCTCTCTCCTGTCCAATCTTTCTTCTCTCTCACTCTCGCTCTCTCTCCAGTCCAATCTTTCTTCTGTCTCTCTCTCCAGTCCAGTCATTCTTTCACTATGTCTCTCTCTCTGTCTCTTTCCATTCTTTCTCTCTCTCTCTCCAGTCTTTCTCTCTCTCTCTCTCTCTCTCCAGTCTTTCTCTCTTGCTCCAGTCCAGTCTTTCTATCTGTCCAGTCCAGTCTTTCTCTCTCTCTCTCTTCAGTCCAGTCTTTCTCTCTCTGTCTCTCCAGTCCAGTCTTTCTCTCTCTCTCTCTTCAGTCCAGTCTTTCTCTCTCTGTCTCTCCAGTCCAGTCTTTCTCTCTCTCTCTCTTCAGTTCAGCCCTTCTCTTTCTCTCACTCTCTCTCTCCAGTCCAGTCTTTCTCCCACTCTCTCTCCCGTGCAGTCATTCTCTCTCTATCACTCTCACACACCAGTCTTTCTCTCTCGATCTCTCTCTCTCCAGTCTTTCTTTCTCTCTCTCTCCAGTGTTTCTCTCATTCTCCAGTACAGTCTTTCTCTCTCTCTCTTCAGTCCATTCTTTCTCTCTCTCTCTCCTCAGTCCATTCTTTCTCTCTCTCTCTCCAGTCCAGTCTTTTTCTCTCTCCAGTCCAGTCTTTCTGTCTCTCTCTTCAGTCCAGTCTTTCTCTCTCTGTTCAGTCCAGTCTTTCTCTTTGTCTCCAGTCCAGTCTTTCCCCTTGTCTCTCTCTCCAGTCCAATCTCTATCGCTCTCTCTCCAGTCCTGTCCTCCTCTCTCTCTCTCCTTCTCCAATCTTTTTCTCTCTCTCTCTCCAGTCCTTCTTTCTCTCTCTGCAGTCTTTCTCTCTCTCTCTCTCTCTCTCCAGTCCAGTCTTCTCTCTCTCTCTCTTCAGTCCAGTGCCCCTCTCTCCCCAGTCCAATCTTTCTTTGTTTGTCTCTCCAGTCCAATCTCTCTCTCCCTCTCCATTCCAATCTTTCTTCTCTCTCGCTCTCACTCTCTCTCCAGTCCAATCTTTCTTCTGTCTCTCTCTCCAGTCCAGTCATTCTTTCTCTATCTCTCTCTCTCTCTCTCTCTCTCTCCAGTCTTTCTCTCTCTTTTCCAGTGCAGTCTTTCTCTCTATTTCTCCAGTCCAGTTTTTCTCTCTCTCCTGTCCACTCTTTCTCTCTCTCTCTCTCTCCAGTCCAATCTCTCTCTCTCTCTCTCTCTCTCTCTCCAGTCCAGTCTCTCTCTCTTTCTCTCTCTACAGTCTTTCTCTGTCTCTCTCTCTCTCTCTCCCTCTCTCTCTACAGTCTTTCTCTCATTCTCCAGGCCAGTCTTTCTCTCTCTCCAGTCCAGTCTTTCTCTCTCCCTCCAGTCCAATTTTTCTCTCTATCTCTCCAGTCCAGTCTTTCTCTCTACCTCTCCAGTGCAGTCTTTCTCTCTCTCTCTCCATTCCAGTCTTTCTCTCTCTCTCTCTTCAGTCCAGTCTTTCTCTCTTCTCTCTCTTCAGTCCAGGTTTCTCACTCTCTCTCCACTCCAGTCTTTCTCTCTCTCTCTCTCCAGTCCAGTCATTCTCTCTCTATCTCTCTAACTCTCCAGTCTTTCTCTCTCTCTCTCTCCGGTCCATGCTTTCTCTCTCTCACTCTCCTGTCCAATCTTTCTCTCTCTATCTCTCCAGTCCAATCTTTAGCTCTCCTTTTCTCTCTCTCTCCTGTCCAATCTTTCTTCTCTCTCACTCTCGCTCTCTCTCCAGTCCAATCTTTCTTCTGTCTCTCTCTCCAGTCCAGTCATTCTTTCTCTATGTCTCTCTCTCTGTCTCTTTCCATTCTTTCTCTCTCTCTCTCCAGTCTTTCTCTCTCTCTCTCTCTCCAGTCTTTCTCTCTTGCTCCAGTCCAGTCTTTCTATCTGTCCAGTCCAGTCTTTCTCTCTCTCTCTCTTCAGTCCAGTCTTTCTCTCTCTGTCTCTCCAGTCCAGTCTTTCTCTCTCTCTCTCTTCAGTCCAGTCTTTCTCTCTCTGTCTCTCCAGTCCAGTCTTTCTCTCTCTCTCTCTTCAGTTCAGCCCTTCTCTTTCTCTCACTCTCTCTCTCCAGTCCAGTCTTTCTCTCACTCTCTCTCCCGTGCAGTCATTCTCTCTCTATCACTCTCACACACCAGTCTTTCTCTCTCGATCTCTCTCTCTCCAGTCTTTCTTTCTCTCTCTCTCCAGTCTTTCTCTCATTCTCCAGTCCAGTCTTTCTCTCACTCTCTTCAGTCCATTCTTTCTCTCTCTCTCTCCTCAGTCCATTCTTTCTCTCTCTCTCTCCAGTCCAGTCTTTTTCTCTCTCCAGTCCAGTCTTTCTGTCTCTCTCTTCAGTCCAGTCTTTCTCTCTCTATTCAGTCCAGTCTTTCTCTTTGTCTCCAGTCCAGTCTTTCCCCTTGTCTCTCTCTCCAGTCCAATCTCTATCGCTCTCTCTCCAGTCCTGTCCTCCTCTCTCTCTCTCCTTCTCCAATCTTTTTCTCTCTCTCTCTCCCGTCCTTCTTTCTCTCTCTGCAGTCTTTCTCTCTCTCTCTCTCTCTCTCTCCAGTCCAGTCTTCTCTCTCTCTCTCTCTTCAGTCCAGTTCCCCCCTCTCCCCAGTCCAATCTTTCTCTGTTTGTCTCTCCAGTCCAATCTCTCTCTCCCTCTCCTTTCCAATCTTTCTTCTCTCTCGCTCTCACTCTCTCTCCAGTCCAATCTTTCTTCTGTCTCTCTCTCCAGTCCAGTCATTCTTTCTCTATCTCTCTCTCTCTCTCTCTCTCTCTCTCTCCAGTCTTTCTCTCTCTTTTCCAGTGCAGTCTTTCTCTCTATTTCTCCAGTCCAGTTTTTCTCTCTCTCCTGTCCACTCTTTCTCTCTCTCTCTCTCTCCAGTCCAATCTCTCTCTCTCTCTCTCTCTCTCTCTCTCTCCAGTCCAGTCTCTCTCTCTTTCTCTCTCTACAGTCTTTCTCTGTCTCTCTCTCTCTCTCTCCCTCTCTCTCTACAGTCTTTCTCTCAGTCTCCAGGCCAGTCTTTCTCTCTCTCCAGTCCAGTCTTTCTCTCTCTCACTCTCTTCAGTCCAGTCTTTCTCTCTCTCTCTCTTCTGTCCAGTCTATCTCTCTCTCTCTCTTCCGCTCAGTTTTTCTCTCTCTGTCTCTCTCTTCAGTCCAGTCTTTCTCTCTCTCTCTCTTCAGTCCAGTCTTTCTCTCTCTCTCTCTTCAGCTCAGTTTTTCTCTCTCTGTCTCTCTCTTCAGTCCAGTCTTTCTCTCTCTCTCTCTTCAGTCCAGTCTTTCTCTCTCTCTCTCTTCAGTTCAGTCTTTCTCTCTCTCTCTCTCTCTTCAGTCCAGTATTTCTCTCTCTCTCTCTCTCTCTCTCTCCTGTCCAGTCTTTCTCTCTCTCTCTCTTCAGTCCAGTCTTTCTCTCTCTCTCTCTCTAGTTCAGTCTTTCTCTCTCTGTCTCTCTCTTCAGTCCAGTCCCTCTCTCTCCGGAGTACAATCTTTCTCTCTCTATCTCTACAGTCCAATCTTTCTCTCATCTTTTCCCTCTCTCTCCTGTCCAATCTTTCTTCTGTCTCTCTCTCTAGTCCAGTCATCCTTTCTCTATCTCTCTCCCTCTCTCTCTCTCCAGTCTTTCTCTCTCTTTCTCCATTCCGTCTTTCTCTCACTTTCTCCAGTCCACTCTTTCTCTCTCTCCTGTCCAGTCTTTCTCTTCTATCTCTTTCCAGTCCAGTCTTTCTCTCTCTCTCCAGTCCAATCTTTCACTCTATCTCTCCAGTCCAGACTTTCTCTCTCTCTCTCCAGTCCAGTCTTTCTCTCACTCGCTCTCCATACCAGTCATTCTCTCTCTATCTCTGTCTCTCTCAGGTCCCGTCTTTCTCTCTCGCTCCAGTCTAAATTTTCTCTCTATCTCTCCAGTCCAGTCTTTCTCTTTGTCTCTCCAGTCCAGTCTTTCTCTAACTCTCTCTCCAGACCAGTCATTCTCTCTCTTTCTCTCTCACTCTCCAGTCTTTCTCTCTCTCTCTCTCTCCGGTCCAGTCTTTCTCTCTCTCCCACTCCAAACTTTACCTCTCTCTCTCTCCAGTCCTTCTCTCTCTCTCTATTCCTTCTCTCTCTCTCTCTCTCTCCAGTCTTTCTCTCTCTCTCTCTCTAGTCCAGTCTTTCAACCACTCTCTCTCCAGTCCAGTCATTATCTCTCTATCTCTCTCTCTCTCTCCAGTCTTTTTCTCTCTCTCTCTCTCCAGTCTTTCTCTCTTGCTCCAGTCCAGTCTTTCTCTCTTTCCAGTCCAGTCTTTCTCTCTCTCTCTCTTCAGTCCAGTCTTTCTCTCTCTGTCTCTCCAGTCCAGTCTTTCTCTCTCTCTCTCTTCAGTTCAGCCCTTCTCTTTCTCTCACTCTCTCTCTCCAGTCCAGTCTTTCTCTCACTCTATCCCGTGCAGTCATTCTCTCTCTATCACTCTCACACACCAGTCTTTCTCTCTCGATCTCTCTCTCTCCAGTCTTTCTTTCTCTCTCTCTCCAGTCTTTCTCTCTTTCTCCAGTCCAGTCATTCTCTCTCTCTCTTCAGTCCAATCTTTCTCTCTCTCTCTCCTCAGTCCATTCTTTCTCTCTCTCTCTCCATTCCAGTCTTTCTCTTTCTCCGGTCCAGTCTTTCTCTCTCTCCAGTCCAGTCTTTCTCTCTCTTCAGTCCAGTCTTTCTCTCTCTCTCTTCAGTCCAGTCTTTCTCTTTGTCTCCAGTCCAGTCTTTCTCCTTGTCTCTCTCTCCAGTCCAATCTCTATTGCTCTCTCTCCAGTCCTGTCCTCTCTCTCTCTCCTTCTCCAATCTTTTTCTCTCTCTCTCTCCAGTCCTTCTTTCTCTCTCTGCAGTCTTTCTCTCTCTCTCTCTCTCTCTCTCCAGTCCAGTCTTCTCTCTCTCTCTCTTCAGTCCAGTGCCCGTCTCTCCACAGTCCTATCTTTCTCTGTTTGTCTCTCCAATCCAATCTCTCTCTCTCTCTCTCCTTTCCAATCTTTCTTCTCTCTCGCTCTCGCTCTCTCTCCAGTCCAATCTTTCTTCTGTCTCTCTCTCCAGTCCAGTCATTCTTTCTCTATCTCTCTCTCTCCCTCTCTCTCCAGTCTCTCTCTCTCTTTTCCAGTGCAGGCTTTCTCTCTCTTTCTCCAGTCCAGTTTTTCTCTCTCTCCTGTCTACTCTTTCTCTCTCCCTCTCTCTCCAGTCCAATCTCTCTCTCACTCTCTCTCTCTCTCTCTCCATTCAGTCTCTCTCTCTTTCTCTCTCTACAGACTTTCTCTTTCTCTCTCTCTCTCTCTACCTCTCTCTCTACAGTCTTTCTCTCATTCTCCAGGCCAGTCTTTCTCTCTCTCCAGTCCAGTCTTTCTCTCTCTCACTCTCTCCAATCCACTCTTTCTCTCTCTCTCTCTCTTCAGTCCAGTCTTTCTCTCTCTCTCTTCAGCTCAGTTTTTCTCTCTCTCTCTCTCTCTTCAGTCCAGTCTTTCTCTCTTTCTCTCTTCAGTCCAGTCTTTCTCTCTCTCTCTCTTCAGTTCAGTCTTTCTCTCTCTGTCTCTCTCTTCAGTCCAGTATTTCTCTCTCTCTCTCTCTCTCTCTCTCTCTCTCTCTCCTCTCCAGTCTTTCTCTCTCTCTCTCTTCAGTCCAGTCTTTCTCTCTCTCTCTCTTTAGTTCAGTCTTTCTCTCTGTGTCTCTCTCTTCAGTCCAGTCCCTCTCTCTCCGGAGTACAATCTTTCTCTCTCTATCTCTACAGTCCAATCTTTCTCTCAACTTTTCTATCTCTCTCCTGTCCAATCTTTCTGCTGTCTCTCTCTCCAGTCCAGTCATCCTTTCTCTATCTCTCTCCTTCTCTCTCTCTCCAGTCTTTCTCTCTCTTTCTCCAGTCCAGTCTTTCTCTCACTTTCTCCAGTCCACTCTTTCTCTCTCTCCTGTCCAGTCTTTCTTTCCCTATCTCTTTCCAGTCCAGTCTTTCTCTCTCTCTCCAGTCCAATCTTTCTCTCTATCTCTCCAGTCCAGTCCTTCTCTCTCTCTCTCAGGTCCAGTCTTTCTCTCTCGCTCCAGTCTAAATTTTCTCTCTATCTCTCCAGTCCAGTCTTTCTCTCTATCTCTCCAGTCCAGTCTTTCTCTCTATCTCTCCAGTCCAGTCTTTCTCTCTCTCTCTCTTCAGTCCAGTCTTTCTCTCTGTCTCTCCAGTCCAGTCTTTCTCTAACTCTCTCTCCAGTCCAGTCATTCTCTCCCTTTCTCTCTCACTCTCCAGTCCTTCTCTCTCTCTCTATTCTTTCTCTCTCTCTCTCTCTATCTCCAATGTTTCTCTCTCTCTCTCTCTAGTCCAGTCTTTCTCTCACTCTCTTCAGTCCAGTCTTTCTCTCTCTGTTCAGTCCAGTCTTTCTCTTTGTCTCCAGTCCAGTCTTTCTCCTTGTCTCTCTCTCAAGTCCAATCTCTATTGCTCTCTCTCTCTCCTTCTCCAATCTTTTTCTCTCTCTCTCTCCAGTCCTTCTTTCTCTCTCTACAGTATTTCTCTCTCTCTCTCTCTCTCCAGTCCAGTCTTCTCTCTCTCTCTCTCTTCAGACCAGTGGCTCTCTCTCCACAGTCCATTCTTTCTCTGTTTGTCTCTCCAGTCCAATCTCTCTCTCTCTTTCTCCTTTCCAATCTTTCTTCTCTCTCGCTCTCACTCTCTCTCCAGTCCAATCTTTCTTCTGTCTCTCTCTCCAGTCCAGTCATTTTTTCTCTATCTCTCCCTCTCTCTCCAGTCTTTCTCTCTCTTTCTCTAGTCCAGTCTTTCTCTCTCTTTCTCCAGTCCACTCTTTCTCTCTCTCCTGTCCAGTCTTTCTCTCTTTCTCTCTATCCAGTCCATTCTCTCTCTCTCTCCCTCTCTCTCCCTCTCTCTCTCCAGTCTTTCTCACATTCTCCAGGCCAGTCCTTCTCTCTCTCCAGTCCAGTCTTTCTCTCTCTCTCTCTCTCCAGTCCAGTCTTTCTCTTTCTCTCTCTTCAGTCCAGTCTTTCTCTCTCTCTCTCTTTAGGTCAGTCTTTCTCTCTCTGTCTCTCTCTTCAGTCCAGTCCCTCTCTCTCCGCAGTACAATCTTTCTCTCTCTATCTCTCCAGTCCAGTCTTTCTCTCACCCTTTCTCTCTCTCTCCTGTCCAATCTTTCTTCTCTCTCGCTCTCGCTCTCTCTCCAGTCCAATCTTTCTTCTGTCGATCTCTAGAGTCCAGTCATTCTCTCTCTCTCTCTCTCTCTCTCCAGTCCAGTCTTTCTCTCTCCCTCCAGTCCAATTTTTCTCTCTATCTCTCCAGTCCAGTCTTTCTCTCTATCTCTCCAGTCCAGTCTTTCTCTCTCTCTCTCTTCAGTCCAGTCTTTCTCTCTTCTCTCTCTTCAGTCCAGTCTTTCTCACTCTCTCTCCAGTCCAGTCTTTCTCTCTCTCTCTCTCCAGTCCAGTCATTCTCTCTCTATCTCTCTAACTCTCCAGTCTTTCTCTCTCTCTCTCTCCGGTCCATGCTTTCTCTCTCTCACTCTCCTGTCCAATCTTTCTCTCTCTATCTCTCCAGTCCAATCTTTAGCTCTCCATTTCTCTCTCTCTCCTGTCCAATCTTTCTTCTCTCTCACTCTCGCTCTCTCTCCAGTCCAATCTTTCTTCTGTCTCTCTCTCCAGTCCAGTCATTCTTTCTCTATGTCTCTCTCTCTCTCTCTCTCTCCAGTCTTTCTCTCTCACTCTCTCCAGTCTTTCTCCCTTGCTCCAGTCCAGTCTTTCTCTCTGTCCAGTCCAGTCTTTCTCTCTCTGTCTCTCCAGTCCAGTCTTTCTCTCTCTGTCTCTCCAGTCCAGTCTTTCTCTCTGTCTCTCTTCAGTCCAGTCTTTCTCTCTCTGTCTCTCCAGTCCAGTCTTTCTCTCTCTCTGTCTTCAGTTCAGCCCTTCTCTTTCTCTCACTCTCTCTCTCCAGTCCAGTCTTTCTCTCACTCTCTCTCCCGTGCTGTCATTCTCTCTCTATCACTCTCTCACACCAGTCTTTCTCTTTCGATCTCTCTCTCTCCAGTCTTTCTTTCTCTCTCTCTCCAGTCTTTCTCTCTTTCTCCAGTCCAGTCTTTCTCTCTCTCTCTTCAGTCCAGTCTTTCTCTCTCTCTCTCCTCAGTCCATTCTTTCTCTCTCTCTCTCCAGTCCAGTCTTTCTCTCTCTCCAGTCCAGTCTTTCTCTCTCTCTCTTCAGTCCAGTCTTTCTCTCTCTGTTCAGTCCAGTCTTTCTCTTTGTCTCCAGTCCAGTCTTTCTCCTTGTCTCTCTCTCCAGTCCAATCTCTATCGCTCTCTCTCCAGTCCTGTCCTTCTCTCTCTCTCTCCTTCTCCAATCTTTTTCTCTCTCTCTCTCCAGTCCTTCTTTCTCTCTCTGCAGACTTTCTCTCTCTCTCTCTCTCTCTCTCCAGTCCAGTCTTCTCTCTCTCTCTCTTCAGTCCAGTGCCTCTCTCTCCACAGTCCAATCCTTCTCTGTTTGTCTCTCCAGTCCAATCTCTCTCTCTCTCTCTCCTTTCCAATTTTTCTTCTCTCTCGCTCTCGCTCTCTCTCCAGTCCAATCTTTCTTCTGTCTCTCTCTCCAGTCCAGTCATTTTTTCTCCATCTCTCCCTCTCTCTCCAGTCTTTCTCTCTCTTTCTCCAGTCCAGTCTTTCTCTCTCTTTCTCCAGTCCACTCTTTCTCTCTCTCCTGTCCAGTCTTTCTCTCTCTCTCTCTCCAGTCCAGTCTTTCTCTCTCTCCCTCTCTTTCCCTCTCTCTCTCCAGTCTTTCTCACATTCTCCAGGCCAGTCTTTCTCTCTCTCCAGTCCAGTCTTTCTCTCTCTCTCTCTCTCCAGTCAAGTCTTTCTCTTACTCTCTCTTCAGTCCAGTCTTTCTCTCTCTCTCTCTTTATTTCAGTCTTTCTCTCTCTATCTCTCCAGTCCATTCTTTCTCTCACCTTTTCTCTCTCTCTCCAGTCCAATCTTTCTTCTGTCGATCTCTACAGTCCAGTCATTCTCTCTCTCTCTCTCTCTCTCTCCAGTCCAGTCTTTCTCTCTCCTTCCAGTCCAATCTTTCTCTCTATCTCTCCAGTCCAGTCTTTCTCTCTATCTCTCCAGTCCAGTCTTTCTCCCTCTCTCTCCAGTCCAGTCTTTCTCTCTCTCTCTTCAGTCCAGTCTTTTTCTCTTCTCTCTCTTCAGTCCAGTCTTTCTCACTCTCTCTCCACTCCAGTCTTTCTCTCTCTCTCTCTCCAGTCCAGTCATTCTCTCTCTATCTCTCTAACTCTCCAGTCTTTCTCTCTCTCTCTCTCTCCGGTCCATGCTTTCTCTCTCTCACTCTCCTGTCCAATCTTTCTCTCTCTATCTCTCCAGTCCAATCTTTAGCTCTCCTTTTCTCTCTCTCTCCTGTCCAATCTTTCTTCTCTCTCACTCTCGCTCTCTCTCCAGTCCAATCTTTCTTCTGTCTCTCTCTCCAGTCCAGTCATTCTTTCTCTATGTCTCTCTCTCTCTCTCTCCAGTCTTTCTCTCTCTCTCTCTCTCCAGTCTTTCTCTCTTGCTCCAGTCCAGTCTTTCTCTCTGTCCAGTCCAGTCTTTCTCTATCTGTCTCTCCAGTCCAGTCTTTCTCTCTCTCTCTCTTCAGTTCAGCCCTTCTCTTTCTCTCACTCTCTTTCTCCAGTCCACTCTTTCTCTCCCTCCTGTCCAGTCTTTCTCTCTCTCTCTCTCCAGTCCAGTCTCTCTCTCTCTCCCTCTCTCTCCCTCTCTCTCTCCAGTCTTTCTCACATTCTCCAGGCCAGTCTTTCTCTCTCTCCAGTCCAGTCTTTTTCTTCTCTCTTCTGTCCAGTCTTTCTCTCTCTGTTCAGTCCAGTCTTTCTCTTCGTCTCCAGTCCAGTCTTTCTCCTTGTCTCTCTCTCCAGACCAATCTCTATCGCTCTCTCTCCAGTCCTGTCCTTCTCTCTCTCTCTCCTTCTCCAATCTTTTTCTCTCTCTCTCTCCAGTCCTTCTCTCTCTCTCTGCAGTCTTTCTCTCTCTCTCTCTCTCTCTCTCTAGTCCAGTCTTCTCTCTCTCTCTCTTCAGTCCAGTGCCTCTCTCTCCCCAGTCCAATCTTTCTCTGTTTGTCTCTCCAGTCCAATCTCTCTCTCCCTCTCTCCTTTCCAATCTTTCTTCTCTCTCGCTCTCTCTCTCTCTCCAGTCCAATCTTTCTTCTGTCTCTCTCTCCAGTCCAGTCATTTTTTCTCTATCTCTCCCTCTCTCTCCAGTCTTTCTCTCTCTTTCTCCAGGCCAGTCTTTCTCTCTCTCCAGTCCAGTCTTTCTCTTTCTCTCTCTTCAGTCCAGTCTTTCTCTCTCTCTCTCTTTTGTTCAGTCTTTCTCTCTCTGTCTCTCTCTTCAGTCCAGTCCCTCTCTCTCTGGAGTACAATCTTTCTCTCTCTATCTCTCCAGTCCAGTCTTTTTCTCACCTTTTCTCTCTCTCTCCTGTCCAATTTTTCTTCTCTCTCGCTCTCGCTCTCTCTCCAGTCCAATCTTTCTTCTGTCGATCTCTACAGTCCAGTCATTCTCTCTCTCTTTCTCTCTCTCTCTCTCTCCAGTCCAGTCTTTCTCTCTCCCTCCATTCCAATTTTTCTCTCTATCTCTCCAGTCCAGTCTTTCTCTCTCTCTCTCCAGTCCAGTCTTTCTCTCTCTCTCTCTTCAGTCCAGTCTTTCTCTCTTCTCTCTCTCCACTCCAGTCTTTCTCTCTCTCTCTCTCCAGTCCAGTCATTCTCTCTCTATCTCTCTAACTCTCCAGTCTTTCTCTCTCTCACTCTCCTGTCCAATCTTTCTCTCTCTATCTCTCCAGTCCAATCTTTAGCTCTCCTTTTCTCTCTCTCTCCTGTCCAATCTTTCTTCTCTCTCACTCTCGCTCTCTCTCCAGTCCAATCTTTCTTCTGTCTCTCTCTCCAGTCCAGTCATTCTTTCTCTATGTCTCTCTCTCTCTCTCTCCAGTCTTTCTCTCTCTCTCTCTCTTCAGTCTTTCTCTCTCTGTCTCTCCAGTCCAGTCTTTCTCTCTCTCTCTCTTCAGTCCAGTCTTTCTCTCTCTGTCTCTCCAGTCCAGTCTTTCTCTTCCTCTCTCGTCAGTTCAGCCCTTCTCTTTCTCTCACTCTCTCTCTCCAGTGCAGTCTTTCTCTCTCTCTCCAGTCGAATTTTTCTCTCTATCTCTCCAGTCCACTCTTTCTCTCTATCTCTCAAGTCCAGTCTTTCTCTCTCTCTCCAGTCCAGTCTTTCTCTCTCTCTCTCTTCAGTCCAGTCTTTCTCTCTCTCTCTCTCTTCAGTCTAGTCTTTCACACTCTCTCTCCAGTCCAGTCTTTCTCTCTCTCTCTCTCCAGTCGAGTCATTCTCTCTCTCTCTAACTCTCCAGTCTTTCTCTCTCTCTCTCTCCGGTCCATGCTTTCTCTCTCTCACTCTCCTGTCCAATCTTTCTCTCTCTATCTCTCCAGTCCAATCTTCAGCTCTCCTTTTCTCTCTCTCTCCTGTTCAATCTTTCTTCTCTCTCGCTGTCGCTCTCTCTTCAGTCCAATCTTTGTTCTGTCTCTCTCTCCAGTCCAGTCATTCTTTCTCTATCTCTCTCTCTCTCTCTCTCCAGTCTTTCTCTCTCTTTTCCAGTCCAGTCTTACTCTCTCTTTCTCCAGTCCACTCGTTCTCTCTCTCCTGTCCAGTCTTTCTCTCTCTCTCTCTCCAGTCCAGACTCTCTCTCGCTCTCTCTCTCTCCAGTCCAGTCTTTCTCTCTCTCTTCAGTCCAGTCTTTCTCTCTCTCTCCAGTCCAGTCTTTCTCCTTGTCTCTCTCTCCAGTCCAATCTCTCTCGCTCTCTCTCTCCAGTCCAGTCCTTCTCTCTCGCTCTCCTTCTCCAATCTTTTTCTCTCTCTCTCTCCAGTCCTTCTCTCTCTCTCCAGCCTTTCTCTCTCTCTCTCTCTCTCTCTCTCTCTTCAATCCAGTCCCTCTCTCTCCGCAGTCCAATCTTTCTCTCTTTGTCTCTCCAGTCCAATCTTTCTCTCTCTCTCCAGTCCAATCTTTCTCTCTCTCACTCTCCTGTCCAATCTTTCTCTCTCTATCTCTCCAGTCCAATTGTTAGCTCTCCTTTTCTCTCTCTCTCCTGCCCAATCTTTCTTCTCTCTCACTCTCGCTCTCTCTCCAGTCCAATCTTTCTTCTGTCTCTCTCTCCAGTCCAGTCATTCTTTCTCTATCTCTCTCTCTCTCTCCAGTTTTTCTCTCTCTTTCTCCAGTCCAGTCTTTCTCTCTCTTTCTCCAGTCCACTCTTTCTCTCTCTCCTGTCCAGTCTGTCTCTCTCCCTCTCTCTTCAGTCCAGTCTCTCTCTCTCTCTCTGTCCAGTCCACTCTTTCTCTCTCTTTTCCAGTGCAGTCTTTCTCTCTCTTTCTCCAGTCCACTCTTTCTCTCTCTACTGTCCAGTCTTTCACTCTCTCTCTCTCCAGTCCAGTCTCTCTCTCTCTCTCACTCCAGTCCAGTCTCTCTCTCTCTCTCTCTACAGTCTTTCTCTGTCTCTCTCTCTCTCTCTCTCTCTCCCTCTCTCTCTCCAGTCTTTCTCTCATTCTCCAGGCCAGTCTTTCTCTCTCTCCAGTCCAGTCTTTCTCTCTCTCACTCTCTTCAGTCCAGTCTTTCTCTCTCTCTCTCTTTAGTTCAGTCTTTCTCTCTCTGTCTCTCTCTTCAGTCCAGTCCCTCTCTCTCCGGAGTACAATCTTTCTCTCTCTATCTCTACAGTCCAATCTTTCTCTCAACTTTTCTATCTCTCTCCAGTCCAATCTTTCTTCTGTCTCTCTCTCCAGTCCGTCACTCTTTCCCTCTCTCTCTCTCTCTCTCTCCAGTCTTTCTCTCTCTTTCTCCAGTCCAGTCTTTCTCTCTCTTTCTCCAGTCCACTCTTTCTCTCTCTCCTGTCCAGTCTTTCTCTCTGTATCTCTTTCCAGTCCAGTCTTTCTCTCTCTCTCCAGTCCAATCTTTCTCTCTATCTCTCCAGTCCAGTCTTTCTCTCTCTCTCTCCAGTCCAGTCTTTATCTCACTCGCTCTCCATACCAGTCATTCTCTCTCTATCTTTCTCTCTCTCAGGTCCAGTCTTTCTCTCTCTCTCTTCAGTCCAGTCTTTCTCTCTCTGTTCAGTCCAGTGTTTCTCTTTGTCTCCAGTCCAGTCTTTCTCCTTGTCTCTCTCTCCAGTCCAATCTCTATCGCTCTCTCTCCAGTCCTGTCCTTCTCTCTCTCTCTCCTTCTCCAATCTTTTTCTCTCACTCTCTCCAGTCCTTCTTTCTCTCTGTGCAGTCTTTCTCTCTCTCTCTCTCCAGTCCAGTCTTTTCTCTCTCTCTCTTCAGTCCAGTGCCCCTCTCTGCACAGTCCAATCTTTCTCTGTTTGTCTCTCCAGTCCAATCTCTCTCTCTCTCTGCTTTCCAATCTTTCTTCTCTCTTGCTCTCACTCTCTCTCCAGTCCAATCTTTCTTCTGTCTCTCTCTCTCTTTCTCTCTCACTCTCCAGTCTTTCTCTCTCTCTCTCTCCGGTCCAGTCTTTCTCTCTCTATCACTCTCACACACCAGTCTTTCTCTCTCGATCTCTCTCTCTCCAGTCCAGTCTTTCTCTCTCTCCAGTCCAGTCTTTCTCTCTCTCCAGTCCAGTCTTTCTCTCTCTCTCTTCAGTCCAGTCTTTCTCTCTCTGTTCAGTCCAGTCTTTCTCTTTGTCTCCAGTCCAGTTTTTCTCCTTGTCTCTCTCTCCAGTCCAATCTCTATCGCTCTCTCTCCAGTCCTGTCCTTCTCTCTCTCTCCCCTTCTCCAATCTTTTTCTCTCTCTCTCTCCAGTCCTTCTCTCTCTCTCTGCAGTCTTTCTCTCTCTCTCTCTCTCTAGTCCAGTCTTCTCTCTCTCTCTCTTCAGTCCAGTGCCTCTCTCTCCACAGTCCAATCTTTCTCTGTTCGTCTCTCCAGTCCAATCTCTCTCTCTCTTTCTCCTTTCCAATCTTTCTTCTCTCTCGCTCTCGCTCTCTCTCCAGTCCAATCTTTCTTCTGTCTCTCTCTCCAGTCCAGTCATTTTTTCTCTATCTCTCCCTCTCTCTCCAGTCTTTCTCTCTCTTTTCCAGTCCAGTTTTTCTCTCTCTCCTGTCCTCTCTTTCTCTCTCTCTTTCTCTCCAGTCCAATCTCTCTCTCTCTCTCTCTCCAGTCCATTCTCTCTCTCTTTCTCTCTCTACAGTCTTTCTCTGTCTCTCTCTCTCTCTCCCTCTCTCTCTACAGTCTTTCTCTCATTCTCCAGGCCAGTCTTTCTCTCTCTCCAGTCCAGTCTTTCTCTCTCTCACTCTCTTCAGTCCTGTCTTTCTCTCTCTCTCTCTCTCTTCAGTCCAGTCTTTCTCTCTCTCCAGTTCAGTCTTTCTCTCTCTCTCTCTCTCTCTCTCCAGTCCAGTCTTTCTCTTTCTCTCTCTTCAGTCCAGTCTTTCTCTCTCTCTCTCTTTAGTTCAGTCTTTCTCTCTCTGTCTCTCTCTTCAGTCCATTCCCTCTCTCTCCAGAGTACAATCTTTCTCTCTCTATCTCTCCAGTCCAGTCTTTTTCTCACCTTTTCTCTCTCTCCCCTGTCCAATCTTTCTTCTCTCTCACTATCTCTCTCTCTCCTGTCCAATCTTTCTTCTCTCTCGCTCTCGGTCTCTCTCCAGTCCAATCTTTCTTCTGTCGATCTCTACAGTCCAGTCATTCTCTCTCTCCAGTCCAGTCTTTCTCTCTCCCTCCAGTCCAATTTTTCTCTCTATCTCTCCAGTCCAGTCTTTCTCTCTATTTCTCCAGTCCAGTCTTTCTCTCTCTCTCTCTTCAGTCCAGTCTTTCTCTCTTCTCTCTCTTCAGTCCAGGTTTCTCACTCTCTCTCCACTCCAGTCTTTCTCTCTCTCTCTCTCCAGTCCAGTCATTCTCTCTCTATCTCTCTAACTCTCCAGTCTTTCTCTCTCTCTCTCTCCCGTCCATGCTTTCTCTCTCTCACTCTCCTGTCCAATCTTTCTCTCTCTATCTCTCCAGTCCAATCTTTAGCTCTCCTTTTCTCTCTCTCTCCTGTCCAATCTTTCTTCTCTCTCACTCTCGCTCTCTCTCCAGTCCAATCTTTCTTCTGTCTCTCTCTCCAGTCCAGTCATTCTTTCTCTATGTCTCTCTCTCTGTCTCTTTCCATTCTTTCTCTCTCTCTCTCTCTCTCCAGTCTTTCTCTCTTGCTCCAGTCCAGTCTTTCTATCCGTCCAGTCCAGTCTTTCTCTCTCTCTCTCTTCAGTCCAGTCTTTCTCTCTCTGTCTCTCCAGTCCAGTCTTTCTCTCTCTCTCTCTTCAGTCCAGTCTTTCTCTCTCTGTCTCTCCAGTCCAGTCTTTCTCTCTCTCTCTCTTCAGTTCAGCCCTTCTCTTTCTCTCACTCTCTCTCTCCAGTCCAGTCTTTCTCTCACTCTCTCTCCCGTGCAGTCATTCTCTCTCTATCACTCTCACACACCAGTCTTTCTCTCTCAATCTCTCTCTCTCCAGTCTTTCTTTCTCTCTCTCTCCAGTCTTTCTCTCATTCTCCAGTCCAGTCTTTCTCTCTCTCTCTCTTCAGTCCATTCTTTCTCTCTCTCTCTCCTCAGTCCATTCTTTCTCTCTCTCTCTCCAGTCCAGTCTTTTTCTCTCTCCAGTCCAGTCTTTCTGTCTCTCTCTTCAGTCCAGTCTTTCTCTCTCTGTTCAGTCCAGTCTTTCTCTTTGTCTCCAGTCCAGTCTTTCCCCTTGTCTCTCTCTCCAGTCCAATCTCTATCGCTCTCTCTCCAGTCCTGTCCTCCTCTCTCTCTCTCCTTCTCCAATCTTTTTCTCTCTCTCTCTCCAGTCCTTCTTTCTCTCTCTGCAGTCTTTCTCTCTCTCTCTCTCTCTCTCCAGTCCAGTCTTCTCTCTCTCTCTCTTCAGTCCAGTGCCCCTCTCTCCCCAGTCCAATCTTTCTCTGTTTGTCTCTCCAGTCCAATCTCTCTCTCCCTCTCCTTTCCAATCTTTCTTCTCTCTCGCTCTCACTCTCTCTCCAGTCCAATCTTTCTTCTGTCTCTCTCTACAGTCCAGTCATTCTTTCTCTATCTCTCTCTCTCTCTCTCTCTCTCCAGTCTTTCTCTCTCTTTTCCAGTGCAGTCTTTCTCTCTATTTCTCCAGTCCAGTTTTTCTCTCTCTCCTGTCCACTCTTTCTCTCTCTCTCTCTCCAGTCCAATCTCTCTCTCTCTCTCTCTCTCTCTCTCTCCAGTCCAGTCTCTCTCTCTTTCTCTCTCTACAGTCTTTCTCTGTCTCTCTCTCTCTCTCTCCCTCTCTCTCTACAGTCTTTCTCTCATTCTCCAGGCCAGTCTTTCTCTCTCTCCAGTCCAGTCTTTCTCTCTCACTCTCTTCAGTCCAGTCTTTCTCTCTCTCTCTCTTCTGTCCAGTCTATCTCTCTCTCTCTCTTCCGCTCAGTTTTTCTCTCTCTGTCTCTCTCTTCAGTCCAGTCTTTCTCTCTCTCTCTCTTCAGTCCAGTCTTTCTCTCTCTCTCTCTTCAGCTCAGTTTTTCTCTCTCTGTCTCTCTCTTCAGTCCAGTCTTTCTCTCTCTCTCTCTTCAGTCCAGTCTTTCTCTCTCTCTCTCTTCAGTTCAGTCTTTCTCTCTCTCTCTCTCTCTTCAGTCCAGTATTTCTCTCTCTCTCTCTCTCTCTCTCCTGTCCTGTCTTTCTCTCTCTCTCTCTTCAGTCCAGTCTTTCTCTCTCTCTCTCTTTAGTTCAGTCTTTCTCTCTCTGTCTCTCTCTTCAGTCCAGTCCCTCTCTCTCCGGAGTACAATCTTTCTCTCTCTATCTCTACAGTCCAATCTTTCTCTCAACTTTTCCCTCTCTCTCCTGTCCAATCTTTCTTCTGTCTCTCTCTCTAGTCCAGTCATCCTTTCTCTATCTCTCTCCCTCTCTCTCTCTCCAGTCTTTCTCTCTCTTTCTCCAGTCCAGTGTTTCTCTCACTTTCTCCAGTCCACTCTTTCTCTCTCTCCTGTCCAGTCTTTCTCTTCTATCTCTTTCCAGTCCAGTCTTTCTCTCTCTCTCCAGTCCAATCTTTCTCTCTCTCTCTCCAGTCCAGTCTTTCTCTCACTCGCTCTCCATACCAGTCATTCTCTCTCTATCTCTCTCTCTCTCAGGTCCCGTCTTTCTCTCTCGCTCCAGTCTAAATTTTCTCTCTATCTCTCCAGACCAGTCTTTCTCTTTGTCTCTCCAGTCCAGTCTTTCTCTAACTCTCTCTCCAGACCAGTCATTCTCTCTGTTTCTCTCTCACTCTCCAGTCTTTCTGTCTCTCTCTCTCTCCGGTCCAGTCTTTCTCTCTCTCCCACTCCAAACTTTACCTCTCTCTCTCTCCAGTCCTTCTCTCTCTCTCTATTCCTTCTCTCTCTTTCTCTCTCTCCAGTCTTTCTCTCTCTCTCTCTCCAGTCTTTCTCTCTTGCTCCAGTCCAGTCTTTCTCTCTTTCAAGTCCAGTCTTTCTCTCTCTCTCTCTTCAGTTCAGCCCTTCTCTTTCTCTCACTCTCTCTCTCCAGTCCAGTCTTTCTCTCACTCTCTATCCCGTGCAGTCATTCTCTCTCTATCACTCTCACACACCAGTCTTTCTCTCTCGATCTCTCTCTCTCCAGTCTTTCTTTCTCTCTCTCTCCAGTCTTTCTCTCTTTCTCCAGTCCAGTCATTCTCTCTCTTTCTTCAGTCCAATCTTTCTCTCTCTCTCTCCTCAGTCCATTCTTTCTCTCTCTCTCTCCATTCCAGTCTTTCTCTTTCTCCAGTCCAGTCTTTCTCTCTCTCCAGTCCAGTCTTTCTCTCTCTTCAGTCCAGTCTTTCTCTCTCTCTCTTCAGTCCAGTCTTTCTCTTTGTCTCCAGTCCAGTCTTTCTCCTTGTCTCTCTCTCCAGTCCAATCTCTATCGCTCTCTCTCCAGTCCTGTCCTTCTCTCTCTCTCTCCTTCTCCAATCTTTTTCTCTCTCTCTCTCCAGTCCTTCTTTCTCTATCTGCAGTCTTTCTCTCTTTCTCTCTCCAGTCCAGTCTTCTCTCTCTCTCTCTTCAGTCCAGTGCCCCTCTCTGCACAGTCCAATCTTTCTCTGTTTGTCTCTCCAGTCCAATCTCTCTCTCTCTCTCCTTTCCAATCTTTCTTCTCTCTCGCTCTCGCTCTCTCTCCAGTCCAATCTTTCTTCTGTCTCTCTCTCCAGTCCAGTCATTCTTTCTCTATCTCTCTCTCTCTCTCTCTCTCCAGTCTTTCTCTCTCTTTTACAGTGCAGTCTTTCTCTCTATTTCTCCAGTCAAGTTTTTCTCTCTCTCCTGTCCACTCTTTCTCTCTCTCTCTCTCTCCAGTCCAATCTCTCTCTCTCTCTCTCTCTCTCTCTCTCTCTCCAGTCCAGTCTCTCTCTCTTTCTCTCTCTACAGTCTTTCTCAGTCTCTCTCTCTCTCTCTCCCTCTCTCTCTACAGTCTTTCTCTCATTCTCCAGGCCAGACTTTCTCTCTCTCCAGTCCAGTCTTTCTCTCTCTCACTCTCTTCAGTCCAGTCTTTCTCTCTCTCTCTCTCTCTTCAGTCCAGCCTTTCTCTCTCTCTCTCTTCAGCTCAGTTTTTCTCTCTCTGTCTCTCTCTTCAGTCCACTCTTTCTCTCTCTCTCTCTTCAGTCCAGTCTTTCTCTCTCTCTCTCTTCAGTTCAGTCTTTCTCTCTCTGTCTCTCTCTCTAGTCCAGTATTTCTCTCTCTCTCTCTCTCTCTCTCCTGTCCAGTCTTTCTCTCTCTCTCTCTTCAGTCCAGTCTTTCTCTCTCTCCCACTCCAAACGTTACCTCTCTCTCTCTCCAGTCCTTCTCTCTCTCTCTATTCCTTCTCTCTCTCTCTCTCTCTCCAGTCTTTCTCTCTCTCTCTCTCTCTTGTCCAGTCTTTCTCTCACTCTCTCTCCAGTCCAGTCATTATCTCTCTATCTCTCTCTCTCTCTCCAGTCTTTCTTTCTCTCTCTCTCCAGTCTTTCTCTCTTTCTCCAGTCCAGTCTTTCTCTCTCTCTCTTCAGTCCAGTCTTTCTCTCTCTCTCCTCAGTCCATTCTTTCTCTCTCTCTCTCCAGTCCAGTCTTTCTCTCTCTCCAGTCCACTCTTTCTCTCTCTCTCTTCAGTCCAGTCTTTCTCTCTCTGTTCAGTCCAGTCTTTCTCTTTGTCTCCAGTCCAGGCTTTCTCCTTGTCTCTCTCTCCAGTCCAATCTCTATCGCTCTCTCTCCAGTCCTGTCCTTCTCTCTCTCTCTCCTTCTCCAATCTTTTTCTCTCTCTCTCTCCAGTCCTTCTTTCTCTCTCTGCAGTCTTTCTCTCTCTCTCTCTCTCTCTCCAGTCCAGTCTTCTCTCTCTCTCTCTTCAGTCCAGTGCCCGTCTCTCCACAGTCCTATCTTTCTCTGTTTGTCTCTCCAATCCAATCTCTCTGTCTCTCTCTCCTTTCCAATCTTTCTTCTCTCTCGCTCTCGCTCTCTCTCCAGTCCAATCTTTCTTCTGTCTCTCTCTCCAGTCCAGTCATTCTTTCTCTATCTCTCTCTCTCCCTCTCTCTCCAGTCTCTCTCTCTCTTTTCCAGTGCAGGCTTTCTCTCTCTTTCTCCAGTCCAGTTTTTCTCTCTCTCCTGTCTACTCTTTCTCTCTCCCTCTCTCTCCAGTCCAATCTCTCTCTCACTCTCTCTCTCTCCATTCAGTCTCTCTCTCTTTCTCTCTCTACAGACTTTCTCTTTCTCTCTCTCTCTCTCTACCTCTCTCTCTACAGTCTTTCTCTCATTCTCCAGGCCAGTCTTTCTCTCTCTCCAGTCCAGTCTTTCTCTCTCTCACTCTCTTCAATCCAGTCTTTCTCTCTCTCTCTCTCTTCAGTCCAGTCTTTCTCTCTCTCTCTTCAGCTCAGTTTTTCTCTCTCTCTCTCTCTCTTCAGTCCAGTCTTTCTCTCTTTCTCTCTTCAGTCCAGTCTTTCTCTCTCTCTCTCTTCAGTTCAGTCTTTCTCTCTCTGTCTCTCTCTTCAGTCCAGTATTTCTCTCTCTCTCTCTCTCTCTCTCTCTCTCTCTCCTGTCCAGTCTTTCTCTCTCTCTCTCTTAAGTCCAGTCTTTCTCTCTCTCTCTCTTTAGTGCAGTCTTTCTCTCTGTGTCTCTCTCTTCAGTCCAGTCCCTCTCTCTCCGGAGTACAATCTTTCTCTCTCTATCTCTACAGTCCAATCTTTCTCTCAACTTTTCTATCTCTCTCCTGTCCAATCTTTCTGCTGTCTCTCTCTCCAGTCCAGTCATCCTTTCTCTATCTCTCTCCTTCTCTCTCTCTCCAGTCTTTCTCTCTCTTTCTCCAGTCCAGTCTTTCTCTCAATTTCTCCAGTCCACTCTTTCTCTCTCTCCTGTCCAGTCTTTCTTTCCCTATCTCTTTCCAGTCCAGTCTTTCTCTCTCTCTCCAGTCCAATCTTTCTCTCTATCTCTCCAGTCCAGTCCTTCTCTCTCTCTCTCAGGTCCAGTCTTTCTCTCTCGCTCCAGTCTAAATTTTCTCTCTATCTCTCCAGTCCAGTCTTTCTCTCTATCTCTCCAGTCCAGTCTTTCTCTCTATCTCTCCAGTCCAGTCTTTCTCTCTCTCTCTCTTCAGTCCAGTCTTTCTCTCTGTCTCTCCAGTCCAGTCTTTCTCTAACTCTCTCTCCAGTCCAGTCATTCTCTCCCTTTCTCTCTCACTCTCCAGTCCTTCTCTCTCTCTCTATTCTTTCTCTCTCTCTCTCTCTATCTCCAATGTTTCTCTCTCTCTCTCTCTAGTCCAGTCTTTCTCTCACTCTCTCTCCAGTCCAGTCATTATCTCTCTGTCTCTCTCTCTCTCCAGTCTTTCTCTCTCTTTCTCTCCAGTTTTCTCTCTTGCTCCAGTCCAGTCTTTCTCTCTATCCAGTCCAGTCTTTCTCTCTCTCTCTCTTCAGTCCAGTCTTTCTCTCTCTGTCTCTCCAGTCCAGTCTTTCTCTCTCTCTCTCTTCAGTCCAGTCTTTCTCTCTCTGTCTCTCCAGTCCAGTCTTTCTCTCTCTCTCTCTCTTCAGTTCAGCCCTTCGCTTTCTCTCACTCTCTCTCCCAAGTCCAGTCTTTCTCTCACTCTCTCTCCCGTGCAGTCATTCTCTCTCTATCACTCTCACACACCAGTCTTTCTCTCTCGATCTCTCTCTCTCCAGTCTTTCTGTCTCTCTCTCTCCAGTCTTCTCTCTTTCTCCAGTCCAGTCTTTCTCTTTCTCTCTTCAGTCCAGTCTTTCTCTCTCTCACTCTCTTCAGTCCAGTCTTTCTCTCTCTCTCTCTCTTCAGTCCAGTCTTTCTCTCTCTCTCTCTTCAGCTCAGTTTTTCTCTGCTCTCGCACCACCAGTCTTTCTCTCTCGATCTCTCTCTCTCCAGTCTTTCTGTCTCTCTCTCTCCAGTCTTCTCTCTTTCTCCAGTCCAGTCTTTCTCTTTCTCTCTTCAGTCCAGTCTTTCTCTCTCTCTCTCCTCAGTCCATTCTTTCTCTCTCTCTCTCTCTCCAGTCCAGTCTTTCTCTTTCTCCAGTCCAGTCTTTCTCTCTCTCTGTTCAGTCCAGTCTTTCTCTCTCTGTTCAGTCCAGTGTTTCTCTATGTCTCCAGTCCAGTCTTTCTCGTTGTCTCTCTCTCCAGTCCAATCTCTATCGCTCTCTCTCCAGTCCTGTCCTTCTCTATCTCTCTCCTTCTCCAATCTTTTTTCTCTCTCTCTCCAGTCCTTCTTTCCCTCTCTGCAGTCTTTCTCTCTCTCACTCTCTAGTCCAGTCTTTCTCTCACTCTCTCTCCAGTCCAGTCATTATCTCACTATCTCTCTTTCTCTCTCCAGTCTTTCTCTCTCTCTCTTTCCAGTCTTTCTCTCTTGCTCCAGTCCAGTCTTTCTCTCTCGCTCTTCAGTCCAGTTTTTCTATCTCTGTCTCTCCAGTCCAGTCTTTCTCTCTCTCTCTCCAGTCCAGTCTTTCTCTAACTCTCTCTCCAGACCATTCATTCTCACTCTTTCTCTCTCACTCTCCAGTCGTTCTCTCTCTCTCTCTCCGGTCCAGTCTTTCTCTCTCTCCCACTCCAAACTTTACCTCTCTCTCTCTCCAGTCCTTCTCTCTGTCTCTATTCTTTCTTTCTCTCTCTCTCTCTCTCTTTCTCCAGTCTTTCTCTCTCTCTCTCTCTTTTCCAGTCTTTCTCTCTTGCTCCAGTCCAGTCTTTCTCTCTCTCTCTCTTCAGTCCAGTCTTTCTCTCTTTGTCTCTCCAGTCCAGTCTTTTTCTCTCTCTCTCTTCAATCCAGTCTTTCTCTCTCTGTCTCTCCAGTCCAGTCTTTCTCTCTCTCTCTCTTCAGTCCAGACTTTCTCTCTCTGTCTCTCCAGTCCAGTCTTTCTCTCTCTCTCTCTTCAGTTCAGCCCTTCTCTTTCTCTCACTCTCTCTCTCTTCAGTCCAGTCTTTCTCTCTCTCTCTCCTCAGTCCATTCTTTCTCTCTCTCTCTCCAGTCCAGTCTTTCTCTTTCTCCAGTCCAGTCTTTCTCTCTGTCCAGTCCAGTCTTTCTCTCACTCCAGTCCAGTCTTTCTCTCTCTCTCTTCAGTCCAGTCTTTCTCTCTCTGTTCAGTCCAATCTTTCTCTTTGTCTCCAGTCCAGTCTTTCTCCTTGTCTCTCTCTCCAGTCCAATCTCTATTGCTCTCTCTCCAGTCCTGTCCTTCTCTCTCTCTCTCCTTCTCCAATCTTTTTCTCTCTCTCTCTCCAGTCCTTCTTTCTCTCTCTGCAGTCTTTCTCTCTCTCTCTCTCTCTCCAGTCCAGTCTTTCTTCTGTCTCTCTCTCCAGTCCAGTCATTTTTTCTCTATCTCTCCCTCTCTCTCCAGTCTTTCTCTCTCTTTCTCCAGTCCAGTATTTCTCTCTCTTTCTCCAGTCCACTCTTTCTCTCTCTCCTGTCCAGTCTTTCTCTCTCTCCAGTCCAGTCTTTCTCTCTCTCTCTTCAGTCCAGTCTTTCTCTCTCTGTTCAGTCCAGTCTTTCTCTTTGTCTCCAGTCCAGTCTTTCTCCTTGTCTCTCTCTCAAGTCCAATCTCTATTGCTCTCTCTCTCTCCTTCTCCAATCTTTTTCTCTCTCTCTCTCCAGTCCTTCTTTCTCTCTCTACAGTATTTCTCTCTCTCTCTCTCTCTCCAGTCCAGTCTTCTCTCTCTCTCTCTCTTCAGACCAGTGGCTCTCTCTCCACAGTCCATTCTTTCTCTGTTTGTCTCTCCAGTCCAATCTCTCTCTCTCTTTCTCCTTTCCAATCTTTCTTCTCTCTCGCTCTCACTCTCTCTCCAGTCCAATCTTTCTTCTGTCTCTCTCTCCAGTCCAGTCATTTTTTCTCTATCTCTCCCTCTCTCTCCAGTCTTTCTCTCTCTTTCTCTAGTCCAGTCTTTCTCTCTCTTTCTCCAGTCCACTCTTTCTCTCTCTCCTGTCCAGTCTTTCTCTCTTTCTCTCTTTCTCTCTATCCAGTCTTTCTCTCTCTCTCTCCCTCTCTCTCCCTCTCTCTCTCCAGTCTTTCTCACATTCTCCAGGCCAGTCCTTCTCTCTCTCCAGTCCAGTCTTTCTCTCTCTCTCTCTCTCTCCAGTCCAGTCTTTCTCTTTCTCTCTCTTCAGTCCAGTCTTTCTCTCTCTCTCTCTTTAGTTCAGTCTTTCTCTCTCTGTCTCTCTCTTCAGTCCAGTCCCTCTCTCTCCGGAGTACAATCTTTCTCTCTCTATCTCTCCAGTCCAGTCTTTCTCTCACCTTTTCTCTCTCTCTCCTGTCCAATCTTTCTTCTCTCTCGCTCTCGCTCTCTCTCCAGTCCAATCTTTCTTCTGTCGATCTCTAGAGTCCAGTCATTCTCTCTCTCTCTCTCTCACTCTCCAGTCCAGTCTTTCTCTCTCCCTCCAGTCCAATTTTTCTCTCTATCTCTCCAGTCCAGTCTTTCTCTCTATTTCTCCAGTCCAGTCTTTCTCTCTCTCTCTCTTCAGTCCAGTCTTTCTCTCTTCTCTCTCTTCAGTCCAGTCTTTCTCACTCTCTCTCCATTCCAGTCTTTCTCTCTCTCTCTCTCCAGTCCAGTCATTCTCTCTCTATCTCTCTAACTCTCCAGTCCTTCTCTCTCTCTCTCTCCGGTCCATGCTTTCTCTCTCTCACTCTCCTGTCCAATCTTTCTCTCTCTATCTCTCCAGTCCAATCTTTAGCTCTCCATTTCTCTCTCTCTCCTGTCCAATCTTTCTTCTCTCTCACTCTCGCTCTCTCTCCAGTCCAATCTTTCTTCTGTCTCTCTCTCCAGTCCAGTCATTCTTTCTCTATGTCTCTCTCTCTCTCTCTCTCCAGTCTTTCTCTCTCACTCTCTCCAGTCTTTCTCTCTTGCTCCAGTCCAGTCTTTCTCTCTGTCCAGTCCAGTCTTTCTCTCTCTGTCTCTCCAGTCCAGTCTTTCTCTCTCTGTCTCTCCAGTCCAGTCTTTCTCTCTGTCTCTCTTCAGTCCAGTCTTTCTCTCTCTGTCTCTCCAGTCCAGTCTTTCTCTCTCTCTGTCTTCAGTTCAGCCCTTCTCTTTCTCTCACTCTCTCTCTCCAGTCCAGTCTTTCTCTCACTCTCTCTCCCGTGCTGTCATTCTCTCTCTATCACTCTCTCACACCAGTCTTTCTCTTTCGATCTCTCTCTCTCCAGTCTTTCTTTCTCTCTCTCTCCAGTCTTTCTCTCTTTCTCCAGTCCAGTCTTTCTCTCTCTCTCTTCAGTCCAGTCTTTCTCTCTCTCTCTCCTCAGTCCATTCTTTCTCTCTCTCTCTCCAGTCCAGTCTTTCTCTCTCTCCAGTCCAATCTTTCTCTCTCTCTCTTCAGTCCAGTCTTTCTCTCTCTGTTCAGTCCAGTCTTTCTCTTTGTCTCCAGTCCAGTCTTTCTCCTTGTCTCTCTCTCCAGTCCAATCTCTATCGCTCTCTCTCCAGTCCTGTCCTTCTCTCTCTCTCTCCTTCTCCAATCTTTTTCTCTCTCTCTCTCCAGTCCTTCTTTCTCTCTCTGCAGACTTTCTATCTCTCTCTCTCTCTCCAGTCCAGTCTTCTCTCTCTCTCTCTTCAGTCCAGTGCCTCTCTCTCCACAGTCCAATCCTTCTCTGTTTGTCTCTCCAGTCCAATCTCTCTCTCTCTCTCTCCTTGCCAATTTTTCTTCTCTCTCGCTCTCGCTCTCTCTCCAGTCCAATCTTTCTTCTGTCTCTCTCTCCAGTCCAGTCATTTTTTCTCCATCTCTCCCTCTCTCTCCAGTCTTTCTCTCTCTTTCTCCAGTCCAGTCTTTCTCTCTCTTTCTCCAGTCCACTCTTTCTCTCTCTCCTGTCCAGTCTTTCTCTCTCTCTCTCTCCAGTCCAGTCTTTCTCTCTCTCCCTCTCTTTCCCTCTCTCTCTCCACTCTTTCTCACATTCTCCAGGCCAGTCTTTCTCTCTCTCCAGTCCAGTCTTTCTCTCTCTCTCTCTCCAGTCAAGTCTTTCTCTTTCTCTCTCTTCAGTCCAGTCTTTCTCTCTCTCTCTCTTTATTTCAGTCTTTCTCTCTCTATCTCTCCAGTCCATTCTTTCTCTCACCTTTTCTCTCTCTCTCCAGTCCAATCTTTCTTCTGTCGATCTCTCCAGTCCAGTCTTTCTCTCTCCCTCCAGTCCAATCTTTCTCTCTATCTCTCCAGTCCAGTCTTTCTCTCTATCTCTCCAGTCCAGTCTTTCTCTCTCTCTCTCCAGTCCAGTTTTTCTCTCTCTCTCTTCAGTCCAGTCTTTCTCTCTTCTCTCTCTTCAGTCCAGTCTTTCTCACTCTCTCTCCACTCCAGTCTTTCTCTCTCTCTCTCTCCAGTCCAGTCATTCTCTCTCTATCTCTCTAACTCTCCAGTCTTTCTCTCTCTCTCTCTCCGGTCCATGCTTTCTCTCCCTCACTCTCCTGTCCAATCTTTCTCTCTCTATCTCTCCAGTCCAATCTTTAGCTCTCCTTTTCTCTCTCTCTCCTGTCCAATCTTTCTTCTCTCTCACTCTCGCTCTCTCTCCAGTCCAATCTTTCTTCTGTCTCTCTCTCCAGTCCAGTCATTCTTTCTCTATGTCTCTCTCTCTCTCTCTCCAGTCTTTCTCTCTCTCTCTCTCCAGTCTTTCTCTCTTTCTCCAGTCCAGTCTTTCTCTCTGTCCAGTCCAGTCTTTCTCTATCTGTCTCTCCAGTCCAGTCTTTCTCTCTCTCTCTCTTCAGTTCAGCCCTTCTCTTTCTCTTACTCTCTCTCTCCAGTCCAGTCTTTCTCTCACTCTCTCTCCCGTGCAGTCATTCTCTCTCTATCACTCTCACACACCAGTCTTTCTCTCTCGATCTCTCTCTCTCCAGTCTTTCTTTCTCTCTCTCTCCAGTCCTTCTCTCTTTCTCCAGTCCAGTCTTTCTCTCCCTCTCTTCAGTCCAGTCTTTCTCTCTCTCTCTCCTCAGTCTATTCTTTCTCTCTCTCCAGTCCAGTCTTTCTCTTTCTCCAGTCCAGTCTTTCTCTCTCTCTCTTCAGTCCAGTCTTTCTCTCTCTCTCTCCTCAGTCCATTCTTTCTCTCTCTCTCTCCAGTCCAGTCTTTCTCTCTCTCCAGTCCAGTCTTTCTCTCTCTCTCTCTTCAGTCCAGTTTTTCTCTCTTCTCTCTCTTCAGTCCAGTCTTTCTCAATCTCTCTCCACTCCAGTCTTTCTCTCTATCTCCAGTCCATTCATTCTCTCTCTCTCTCTTGTCTTTCTCTCTTGCTCCAGTCCAGTCTTTCTCTTTGTCCAGTCCAGTCTTTCTCTCTCTCTCTCTTCAGTCCAGTCTTTCTCTCTCTGTCTCTCCAGTCCAGTCTTTCTCTCTCTCTCTCTTCAGTCCAGTCTTTCTCTCTCTGTCTCTCCAGTCCAGTCTTTCTCGCTCTCTCTCTTCAGTTCAGCCCTTCTCTTTCTCTCCCTCTCTCTCTCCAGTCCAGTCTGTCTCTCACTCTCTCTCCCGTGCAGTCATTCTCTCTCTATCACTCTCACACACCAGTCTTTCTCTCTCAATCTCTCTCTCTCCAGTCTTTCTTTCTCTCTCTCTCCAGTCTTTCTCTCTTTCTTCAGTCCAGTCTTTCTCTCTCTTCAGTCCAGTCTTTCTCTCTCTCTCTCCTCAGTCCATTCGTTCTCTCTCTCTCTCCAGTCCAGTCTTTCTCTCTCTTCAGTCCAGTCTTTCTCTCTCTCTCTCCTCAGTCCATTCTTTCTCTCTCTCTCTTCAGTCCAGTCTTTTTCTCTCTTTCTCCAGTCCAGTCTTTCTCTCTCTTTCTCCAGTCCACTCTTCCTCTCTCTCCTGTCCAGTCTTTCTCTCTCTCTCTCTCCAGTCCAGTCTATCTCTCTCTCCCTCTCTCTCCCTCTCTCTCTCCAGTCTTTCTCACATTCTCCAGGCCAGTCCTTCTCTCTCTCCAGTCCAGTCTTTCTCTCTCTCTCTCTCTCTCTCCAGTCCAGTCTTTCTCTTTCTCTCTCTTCAGTCCAGTCTTTTTCTGTGTCTCTCTTTAGTTCAGTCTTTCTCTCTCTGTCTCTCTCTTCAGTCCAGTCCCTCTCTCTCCGGAGTACAATCTTTCTCTCTCTATCTCTCCAGTCCAGTCTTTCTCTCACCTTTTCTCTCTCTCTCCTGTCCAATCTTTCTTCTCTCTCGCTCTCGCTCTCTCTCCAGTCCAATCTTTCTTCTGTCGATCTCTACAGTTCAGTCATTCTCTCTCTCTCTCTCTCTCTCTCCAGTCCAGTCTTTCTCTCTCCCTCCAGTCCAATTTTTCTCTCTATCTCTCCAGTCCAGTCTTTCTCTCTATCTCTCCAGTGCAGTCTTTCTCTCTCTCTCTCCAGTCCAGTCTTTCTCTCTCTCTCTCTTCAGTCCAGTCTTTCTCTCTTCTCTCTCTTCAGTCCAGTCTTTCTCACTCTCTCTCCACTCCAGTCTTTCTCTCTATCTCCAGTCCATTCATTCTCTCTCTATCTCTCTAACTCTCCAGTCTTTCTCTCTCTCTCTCTCCGGTCCATGCTTTCTCCCTCTCACTCTCCTGTCCAATCTTTCTCTCTCTATCTCTCCAGTCCAATCTTTAGCTCTCCTTTTCTCTCTCTCTCCTGTCCAATCTTTCTTCTGTCTCTCTCTCCAGTCCAGTCATTCTTTCTCTATGTCTCTCTCTCTCTCTCTCTCTCCAGTCTTTCTCTCTTGCTCCAGTCCAGTCTTTCTCTCTCTTTCTCAAGTCCACTCTCTCTCTCTCTTCAGTCCAGTCTTTCTCTCTCTGTCTCTCCAGTCCAGTCTTTCTCTCTCTCTCTCTTCAGTCCAGTCTTTCTCTCTCTGTCTCTCCAGTCCAGTCTTTCTCTCTCTCTCTCTTCAATTCAGCCCTTCTCTTTCTCTCACTCTCTCTCTATCCAGTCCAGTCTTTCTCTCACTCTCTCTCCCGTGCAGTCATTCTCTCTCTATCACTCTCACACACCAGTCTTTCTCTCTCGATCTCTCTCTCTCCACTCTTTCTTTCTCTCTCTCTCCAGTCTTTCTCTCTTTCTCCAGTCCAATCTTTCTCTCTCTCTCTTCAGTCCAGTCTTTCTCTCACTCTCTCTTCAGTCCAGTCTTTCTCCCTCTGTCTCTCCAGTCCAGTCTTTCTCTCTCTCCCATCCAGTCTTTCTCTCTCGCTCTTCAGTCCAGTCTTTCTCTCTCTGTTCAGTCCAGTCTTTCTCTTTGTCTCCAGTCCAGTCTTTCTCCTTGTCTCTCTCTCCAGTCCAATCTCTATTGCTCTCTCTCCAGTCCTGTCCTTCTCTCTCTCTCTCCTTCTCCAATCTTTTTCTCTCTCTCTCTGCAGTCCTTCTTTCTCTCTCTGCAGTCTTTCTCTCTCTCTCTCTCTCTCTCTCTTCAGTCCAGTGCCCCTCTCTCCACAGTCCAAACTTTCTCTGAATGTCTCTCCAGTCCAATCTCTCTCTCTCTCTCCTTTCCAATCTTTCTTCTCTCTCTCTCTCGCTCTCTCTCCAGTCCAATCTTTCTTCTGTCTCTCTCTCCAGTCCAGTCATTCTTTCTCTATCTCTCTCTCTCTCTCTCTCTCTCCAATCTTTCTCTCTCTTTTCCAGTGCAGTCTTTCTCTCTATTTCTCCAGTCCAGTTTTTCTCTCTCTCCTGTCCACTCTTTCTCTCTCTCTCTCTCCAGTCCAATCCCTCTCTCTCTCTCTCTCTCTCCAGTCCAGTCTCTCTCTCTTTCTCTCTCTACAGTCTTTCTCTGTGTGTCTCTCTCTCTCTCCCTCTCTCTCTACAGTCTTTCTCTCATTCTCCAGTCCAGTCTTTCTCTCTCTCCAGTCCAGTCTTTCTCTCTCTCACTCTCTTCAGTCCAGTCTTTCTCTCTCTCTCTCTCTTCAGTCCAGTCTTTCTCTCTCTCTCTCTTCAGCTCAGTTTTTCTCTGTCTGTCTCTCTCGTCAGTGCAGTCTTTCTCTCTCTCTCTTCAGTCCAGTCTTTCTCTCTCTCTCTCTTCAGTTCAGTCTTTCTCTCTCTGTCCCTCTCTTCAGTCCAGTCCCTCTCTCTCCGGAGAACAATCTTTCTCTCTCTATCTCTACAGTCCAATCTTTCTCTCAACTTTTCTCTCTCTCTCCTGTCCAATCTTTCTTCTGTCTATCTCTCTAGTCCAATCATCCTTTCTCTATCTCTCTCGATCTCTCTCTCTCCAGTCTTTCTTTCTCTCTCTCTCCAGTCTTTCTCTCTTTCTCCAGTCCAGTCTTTCTCTCTCTCTCTTCAGTCCAGTCTTTCTCTTTCTCTCTCCTCAGTCCATTCTTTCTCTCTCTCTCTCCAGTCCAGTCTTTCTCTCTCTTCAGTCCAGTCTTTCTCTCTCTCTCTCCTCAGTCCATTCTTTCTCTCTGTCTCTTCAGTCCAGTCTTTTTCTCTCTCTCTCAGGTCCAGTCTTTCTCTCTCTTTCTCCAGTCCACTCTTTCTCTCTCTCCTGTCCAGTCTTTCTCTCTCTCTCTCTCCAGTCCAGTCTATCTCTCTCTCCCTCTCTCTCCCTCTCTCTCTCCAGTCTTTCTCACATTCTCCAGGCCAGTCCTTCTCTCTCTCCACTCCAGTCTTTCTCTCTCTCTCTCTCCAGTCCAGTCATTCTCTCTCTATCTCTCTAACTCTCCAGTCTTTCTCTCTCTCTCTCTCCGGTCCATGCTTTCTCTCTCTCACTCTCCTGTCCAATCTTTCTCTCTCTATCTCTCCAGTCCAATCTTTAGCTCTCCTTTTCTCTCTCTCTCCTGTCCAATCTTTCTTCTCTCTCACTCTCGCTCTCTCTCCAGTCCAATCTTTCTTCTGTCTCTCTCTCCAGTCCAGTCATTCTTTCTCTATGTCTCTCTCTCTCTCTCTCTCTCTCTCCAGTCTTTCTCTCTTGCTCCAGTCCAGTCTTTCTCTCTCTCACTCTCTTCAGTCCAGTCTTTCTCTCTCTCTCTCTCTTCAGTCCAGTCTTTCTCTCTCTCTCTCTTCAGCTCAGTTTTTCTCTGTCTGTCTCTCCAGTCCAGTCTTTCTCTCTCTCTCTCTTCAGTCCAGTCTTTCTCTCTCTGTCTCTCCAGTCCAGTCTTTCTCTCTCTCTCTCTTTATTTCAGCCCTTCTCTTTCTCTCACTCTCTCTCTCCAGTCCAGTCTTTCTCTCACTCTCTCTCCCGTGCAGTCATTCTCTCTCTATCACTCTCACACACCAGTCTTTCTCTCTCGATCTCTCTCTCCAGTCTTTCTTTCTCTCTCCCTCCAGTCTTTCAATCTTTCTCCAGTCCAGTCTTTCTCTCTCTCCAGTCCAGTCTTTCTCTCTCTCCAGTCCAGTCTTTCTCTCTCTCTCTTCAGTCCAGTCTTTCTCTCTCTGTTCAGTCCAGTCTTTCTCTTTGTCTCCAGTCCAGTCTTTCTCCTTTTCTCTCTCTCCAGTCCAATCTCTATCGCTCTCTCTCCAGTCCTGTCCTTCTCTCTCTCTCTCCTTCTCCAATCTTTTTCTCTCACTCTCTCCAGTCCTTCTCTCTCTCTCTGCAGTCTTTCTCTCTCTCTCTCTCTCACTCTCTCTCCATTCCAGTCTACTCTCTCTCTCTCTTCAGTCCAGTGCCTCTCTCTCCACAGTCCAATCTTTCTCTGTTTGTCTCTCCAACCCAATCTCTCTCTCTCTCTCCTTTCCAATCTTTCTTCTCTCTCGCTCTCGCTCTCTCTCCAGTCCAATCTTTCTTCTGTCTCTCTCTCCAGTCCACTCATTTTTTCTCTATCTCTCCCTCTCTCTCCATTATTTCTCTCTCTTTCTCCAGTCCAGTCTTTCTCTCTCTTTCTCCAGTCCACTCTTCCTCTCTCTCCTGTCCAGTCTTTCACTCTCTCTCTCTCCAGTCCAGTCTCTCTCTCTCTCCCTCTCTCTCCCTCTCTCTCTCCAGTCTTTCTCACATTCTCCAGGCCAGTCTTTCTCTCTCTCCCGTCCAGTCTTTCTCTCTCTCTCTCTCTCTCTCTCTCTCTCTCTCCAGTCCAGTCTTTCTCTTTCTCTCTCTTCAGTCCAGTCTTTCTCTCTCTCTCTCTTTTGTTCAGTCTTTCTCTCTCTGTCTCTCTCTTCAGTCCAGTCCCTCTGTCTCTGGAGTACAATCTTTCTCTCTCTATCTCTCCAGTCCAGTCTTTCTCTCACCTTTTCTCTCTCTCTCCTGTCCAATCTTTCTTCTCTCTCGCTCTCGCTCTCTCTCCAGTCTAATCTTTCTTCTGTCGATCTCTACAGTCCAGTCATTCTCTCTCTCTCTCTCTCCCTCCAGTCCAGTCTTTCTCTCTCCCTCCAGTCCAATTTTTCTCTCTATCTCTCCAGTCCAGTCTTTCTCTCTATCTCTCCAGTCCAGTCTTTCTCTCTATCTCTCCAGTCCAGTCTTTCTCTCTCTCTCTTCAGTCCAGTCTTTCTCTCTTCTCTCTCTTCAGTCCAGTCTTTCTCACTCTCTCTCCTCTCCAGTCTTTCTCTCTCTCTCTCTCCAGTCCAGTCATTCTCTCTCTATCTCTCTAACTCTCCAGTCTTTCTCTCTCTCTCTCTCTGGTCCATGCCTTCTCTCTCTCACTCTCCTGTCCAATCTTTCTCTCTCTATCTCTCCAGTCCAATCTTTAGTTCTCCTTTTCTCTCTCTCTCCTGTCCAATCTTTCTTCTCTCTCACTCTCGCTCTCTCTCCAGTCCAATCTTTCTTCTGTCTCTCTCACCAGTCCAGTCATTCTTTCTCTATGTCTCTCTCTCTGTCTCTTTCCAGTCTTTCTCTCTCTCTCTCCAGACTTTCTCTCTTGCTCCAGCCCAGTCTTTCTCTCTCTCTCTCTTCAGTCCAGTCTTTCTCTCTCTGTCTCTCCAGTCCAGTCTTTCTCTCTCTCCCATCCAGTCTTTCTCTCTCTCTCTTCAGTCCAGTCTTTCTCTCTCTGTTCAGTCCAGTCTTTCTCTTTGTCTCCAGTCCAGTCTTTCTCCTTGTCTCTCTCTCCAGTCCAATCTCTATTGCTCTCTCTCCAGTCCTGTCCTTCTCTCTCCCTCTCCTTCTCCAATCTTTTTTTCTCTCTCTCTGCAGTCCTTCTTTCTCTCTCTGCAGTCTTTCTCTCTCTCTCTCTCTCTCTCTTCAGTCCAGTGCCCCTCTCTCCACAGTCCAAACTTTCTCTGTTTGTCTCTCCAGTCCAATCTCTCTCTCTCTCTCCTTTCCAATCTTTCTTCTCTCTCTCTCTCGCTCTCTCTCCTGTCCAGTCTTTCTCTCTCTCTCTCTCCAGTCCAGTCTTTCTCTCTCTCCCTCTCTTTCCCTCTCTCTCTCCACTCTTTCTCACATTCTCCAGGCCAGTCTTTCTCTCTCTCCAGTCCAGTCTTTCTCTCTCTCTCTCTCCAGTCAAGTCTTTCTCTTTCTCTCTCTTCAGTCCAGTCTTTCTCTCTCTCTCTCTTTATTTCAGTCTTTCTCTCTCTATCTCTCCAGTCCATTCTTTCTCTCACCTTTTCTCTCTCTCTCCAGTCCAATCTTTCTTCTGTCGATCTCTCCAGTCCAGTCTTTCTCTCTCCCTCCAGTCCAATCTTTCTCTCTATCTCTCCAGTCCAGTCTTTCTCTCTATCTCTCCAGTCCAGTCTTTCTCTCTCTCTCTCCAGTCCAGTTTTTCTCTCTCTCTCTTCAGTCCAGTCTTTCTCTCTTCTCTCTCTTCAGTCCAGTCTTTCTCACTCTCTCTCCACTCCAGTCTTTCTCTCTCTCTCTCTCCAGTCCAGTCATTCTCTCTCTATCTCTCTAACTCTCCAGTCTTTCTCTCTCTCTCTCTCCGGTCCATGCTTTCTCTCTCTCACTCTCCTGTCCAATCTTTCTCTCTCTATCTCTCCAGTCCAATCTTTAGCTCTCCTTTTCTCTCTCTCTCCTGTCCAATCTTTCTTCTCTCTCACTCTCGCTCTCTCTCCAGTCCAATCTTTCTTCTGTCTCTCTCTCCAGTCCAGTCATTCTTTCTCTATGTCTCTCTCTCTCTCTCTCCAGTCTTTCTCTCTCTCTCTCCAGTCTTTCTCTCTTTCTCCAGTCCAGTCTTTCTCTCTGTCCAGTCCAGTCTTTCTCTATCTGTCTCTCCAGTCCAGTCTTTCTCTCTCTCTCTCTTCAGTTCAGCCCTTCTCTTTCTCTTACTCTCTCTCTCCAGTCCAGTCTTTCTCTCACTCTCTCTCCCGTGCAGTCATTCTCTCTCTATCACTCTCACACACCAGTCTTTCTCTCTCGATCTCTCTCTCTCCAGTCTTTCTTTCTCTCTCTCTCCAGTCCTTCTCTCTTTCTCCAGTCCAGTCTTTCTCTCCCTCTCTTCAGTCCAGTCTTTCTCTCTCTCTCTCCTCAGTCTATTCTTTCTCTCTCTCCAGTCCAGTCTTTCTCTTTCTCCAGTCCAGTCTTTCTCTCTCTCTCTTCAGTCCAGTCTTTCTCTCTCTCTCTCCTCAGTCCATTCTTTCTCTCTCTCTCTCCAGTCCAGTCTTTCTCTCTCTCCAGTCCAGTCTTTCTCTCTCTCTCTCTTCAGTCCAGTTTTTCTCTCTTCTCTCTCTTCAGTCCAGTCTTTCTCAATCTCTCTCCACTCCAGTCTTTCTCTCTATCTCCAGTCCATTCATTCTCTCTCTCTCTCTTGTCTTTCTCTCTTGCTCCAGTCCAGTCTTTCTCTTTGTCCAGTCCAGTCTTTCTCTCTCTCTCTCTTCAGTCCAGTCTTTCTCTCTCTGTCTCTCCAGTCCAGTCTTTCTCTCTCTCTCTCTTCAGTCCAGTCTTTCTCTCTCTGTCTCTCCAGTCCAGTCTTTCTCGCTCTCTCTCTTCAGTTCAGCCCTTCTCTTTCTCTCCCTCTCTCTCTCCAGTCCAGTCTGTCTCTCACTCTCTCTCCCGTGCAGTCATTCTCTCTCTATCACTCTCACACACCAGTCTTTCTCTCTCAATCTCTCTCTCTCCAGTCTTTCTTTCTCTCTCTCTCCAGTCTTTCTCTCTTTCTTCAGTCCAGTCTTTCTCTCTCTTCAGTCCAGTCTTTCTCTCTCTCTCTCCTCAGTCCATTCGTTCTCTCTCTCTCTCCAGTCCAGTCTTTCTCTCTCTTCAGTCCAGTCTTTCTCTCTCTCTCTCCTCAGTCCATTCTTTCTCTCTCTCTCTTCAGTCCAGTCTTTTTCTCTCTTTCTCCAGTCCAGTCTTTCTCTCTCTTTCTCCAGTCCACTCTTCCTCTCTCTCCTGTCCAGTCTTTCTCTCTCTCTCTCTCCAGTCCAGTCTATCTCTCTCTCCCTCTCTCTCTCCAGTCTTTCTCACATTCTCCAGGCCAGTCCTTCTCTCTCTCCAGTCCAGTCTTTCTCTCTCTCTCTCTCTCTCTCCAGTCCAGTCTTTCTCTTTCTCTCTCTTCAGTCCAGTCTTTTTCTGTGTCTCTCTTTAGTTCAGTCTTTCTCTCTCTGTCTCTCTCTTCAGTCCAGTCCCTCTCTCTCCGGAGTACAATCTTTCTCTCTCTATCTCTCCAGTCCAGTCTTTCTCTCACCTTTTCTCTCTCTCTCCTGTCCAATCTTTCTTCTCTCTCGCTCTCGCTCTCTCTCCAGTCCAATCTTTCTTCTGTCGATCTCTACAGTTCAGTCATTCTCTCTCTCTCTCTCTCTCTCTCCAGTCCAGTCTTTCTCTCTCCCTCCAGTCCAATTTTTCTCTCTATCTCTCCAGTCCAGTCTTTCTCTCTATCTCTCCAGTGCAGTCTTTCTCTCTCTCTCTCCAGTCCAGTCTTTCTCTCTCTCTCTCTTCAGTCCAGTCTTTCTCTCTTCTCTCTCTTCAGTCCAGTCTTTCTCACTCTCTCTCCACTCCAGTCTTTCTCTCTATCTCCAGTCCATTCATTCTCTCTCTCTCTCTCTTGTCTTTCTCTCTTGCTCCAGTCCAGTCTTTCTCTCTCTCTCTCTCTTCAGTCCAGTCTTTCTCTCTCTGTCTCTCCAGTCCAGTCTTTCTCTCTCTCTCTCTTCAGTCCAATCTTTCTCTCTCTGTCTCTCCAGTCCAGTCTTTCTCTCTCTCTCTCTTCAGTTCAGCCCTTCTCTTTCTCTCCCTCTCTCTCTCCAGTCCAGTCTGTCTCTCACTCTCTCTCCCGTGCAGTCATTCTCTCTCTATCACTCTCACACACCAGTCTTTCTCTCTCGATCTCTCTCTCTCCAGTCTTTCTTTCTCTCTCTCTCCAGTCTTTCTCTCTTTCTCCAGTCCAGTCTTTCTCTCTCTCTCTTCAGTCCAGTCTTTCTCTCTCTTCAGTCCAGTCTTTCTCTCTCTCTCTCCTCAGTCCATTCTTTCTCTCTCTCTCTTCAGTCCAGTCTTTCTCTCTTTGTTCAGTCCAGTCTTTCTCTTTGTCACCAGTCCTTTCTTTCTCCTTGTCTCTCTCTCCAGTCCAATCTCTATCGCTCTCTCTCCAGTCCTGTCCTTCTCTCTCTCTCTCCTTCTCCAATCTTTTTTTCTCTCTCTCTCCAGTCCTTCTTTCTCTCTCTGCAGTCTTTCTCTCTCTCTCTCTCTCTCTCCAGTCCATTCTTGTCTCTCTCTCTCTTCAGTCCAGTGCCTCTCTCTCCACAGTCCAATCTTTCTCTGTTTGTCTCTCCAGTCCAATCTCTCTCTCTCTCTCTCCTTTCCAATCTTTCTTCTCTCTCGCTCTCGGTCTCTCTCTAGTCCAATCTTTCTTCTGTCCCTCTCTCCAGTCCAGTCATTTTTTCTCTATCTCTCCCTCTCTCTCCAGTCTTTCTCTCTCTTTCTCCAGTCCAGTCTTTCTCTCTCTTTCTCCAGTCCACTCTTTCTCTCTCTCCTGTCCACTCTTTCTCTCTCTCTCTTTCCAGTCCAGTCTCTCTCTCTCTCCCTCTCTCTCCCTCTCTCTCTCCAGTCTTTCTCACATTCTCCAGGCCAGTCTTTCTCTCTCTCCAGTCCAGTCTTTCTCTCTCTCTCTCTCTCTCTCTCTCTCCAGTCAAGTCTTTCTCTTTCTCTCTCTTCAGTCCAGTCTTTCTCTCTCTCTCTCTTTAGTTCAGTCTTTCTCTCTCTATCTCTCCAGTCTATTCTTTCTCTCAGCTTTTCTCTCTCTCTCCAGTCCAGTCTTTCTCTCTCTCACTCTCTTCAGTCTAGTCTTTCTCTCTCTCTCTCTCTTCAGTCCAGTCTTTCTCTCTCTCTCTCTTCAGCTCAGTTCTTCTCTCTCTGTCTCTCTCTTCAGTCCAGTCTTTCTCTCTCTCTCTTCATTCCAGTCTTTCTCTCTCTCTCTTCAGTTCAGTCTTTCTCTCTCTGTCTCTCTCTTCAGTCCAGTATTTCTCTCTCTCTCTGTCTCTCTCTCTCTCTCTCCTGTCCAGTCTTTCTCCGTCTTTCTCTTCAGTCCAGTCTTTCTCTTTGTCTCCAGTCCAGTCTTTCTCCTTGTCTCTCTCTCCAGTCCAATCTCTATCGCTCTCTCTCCAGTCCTGTCCTTCTCTCTCTCTCTACTTCTCCAATCTTTTTCTCTCTCTCTCTCCAGTCCTTCTTTGTCTCTCTGCAGTCTTTCTCTCTCTCTCTCTCTCTCTCCAGTCCAGTCTTCTCTCTCTCTCTCTTCAGTCCAGTGCCTCTCTCTCCACAGTCCAATCTTTCTCTGTTTGTCTCTCCAGTCCAATCTCTCTGTCTCTGTCTCCTTTCCAATCTTTCTTCCCTCTCGCTCTCGCTCTCTCTCCAGTCCAATCTTTCTTCTGTCTCTCTCTCCAGTCCAGTCATTTTTTCTCTATCTCTCCCTCTCTCTCCAGTCTTTCTCTCTCTTCCTCCAGTCTAGTCTTTCTCTCTCTTTCTCCAGTCCACTCTTTCCCTCTCTCCCGTCCAGTCTTTCTCGTTCTCTCTCTTCAGTCCAATCCTTCTCTCTCTCTCTCTTTAGTTCAGTCTTTCTCTCTCTGTCTCTCTCTTCAGTCCAGTCCCTCTCTCTCCGGAGTACAATCTTTCTCTCTCTATCTCTCCTGTCCAGTCTTTCTCTCACCTTTTCTCTCTCTCTCCTGTCCAATCTTTCTTCTCTCTCGCTCTCGCTCTCTCTCCAGTCCAATCTTTCTTCTGTCGATCTCTACAGTCCAGTCATTCTCTCTCTCTCTCTCTCTCCAGTCCAGTCTTTCTCTTTGTCTCCAGTCCAGTCTTTCTCCTTTTCTCTCTCTCCAGTCCAATCTCTATCGCTCTCTCTCCAGTCCTGTCCTTCTCTCTCTCTCTCCTTCTCCAATCTTTTTCTCTCACTCTCTCCAGTCCTTCTCTCTCTCTCTGCAGTCTTTCTCTCTCTCTCTCTCTCACTCTCTCTCCATTCCAGTCTACTCTCTCTCTCTCTTCAGTCCAGTGCCTCTCTCTCCACAGTCCAATCTTTCTCTGTTTGTCTCTCCAATCCAATCTCTCTCTCTCTCTCTCCTTTCCAATCTTTCTTCTCTCTCGCTCTCGCTCTCTCTCCAGTCCAATCTTTCTTCTGTCTCTCTCTCCAGTCCAGTCATTTTTTCTCTATCTCTCCCTCTTTCTCCATTATTTCTCTCTCTTTCTCCAGTCCAATCTTTCTCTCTCTTTCTCCAGTCCACTCTTCCTCTCTCTCCTGTCCAGTCTTTCTCTCTCTCTCTCTCCAGTCCAGTCTCTCTCTCTCTCCCTCTCTCTCCCTCTCTCTCTCCAGTCTTTCTCACATTCTCCAGGCCAGTCTTTCTCTCTCTCCCGTCCAGTCTTTCTCTCTCTCTCTCTTTCTCTCTCTCTCCAGTCCAGTCTTTCTCTTTCTCTCTCTTCAGTCCAGTCTTTCTCTCTCTCTCTCTTTTGTTCAGTCTTTCTCTCTCTGTCTCTCTCTTCAGTCCAGTCCCTCTGTCTCTGGAGTACAATCTTTCTCTCTCTATCTCTCCAGTCCAGTCTTTCTCTCACCTTTTCTCTCTCTCTCCTGTCCAATCTTTCTTCTCTCTCGCTCTCGCTCTCTCTCCAGTCCAATCTTTCTTCTGTCGATCTCTACAGTCCAGTCATTCTCTCTCTCTCTCTCTCTCCAGTCCAGTCTTTCTCTCTCCCTCCAGTCCAATTTTTCTCTCTATCTCTCCAGTCCAGTCTTTCTCTCTATCTCTCCAGTGCAGTCTTTCTCTCTCTCTCTCCAGTCCAGTCTTTCTCTCTCTCTCTCTTCAGTCCAGTCTTTCTCTCTTCTCTCTCTTCAGTCCTGTCTTTCTCACTCTCTCTCCACTCCAGTCTTTCTCTCTCTCTCTCTCCAGTCCAGTCATTCTCTCTCTATCTCTCTAACTCTCCAGTCTTTCTCTCTCTCTCTCTCCGGTCCATGCTTTCTCTCTCTCACTCTCCTGTCCAATCTTTCTCTCTCTATCTCTCCAGTCCAATCTTTAGCTCTCCTTTTCTCTCTCTCTCCTGTCCAATCTTTCTTCTCTCTCACTCTCGCTCTCTCTCCAGTCCAATCTTTCTTCTGTCTCTCTCTCCAGTCCAGTCATTCTTTCTCTATGTCTCTCTCTCTCTCTCTCTCTCTCCAGTCTTTCTCTCTTGCTCCAGTCCAGTCTTTCTCTCTCTCTCTCTTCAGTCCAGTCTTTCTCTCTCTGTCTCTCCAGTTCAGTCTTTCTCTCTCTCTCTCTTCAGTCCAGTCTTTCTCTCTCTGTCTCTCCAGTCCAGTCTTTCTCTCTCTCTCTCTTTATTTCAGCCCTTCTCTTTCTCTCACTCTCTCTCTCCAGTCCAGTCTTTCTCTCACTCTCTCTCCCGTGCAGTCATTCTCTCTCTATCACTCTCACACACCAGTCTTTCTCTCTCGATCTCTCTCTCCAGTCTTTCTTTCTCTCTCCCTCCAGTCTTTCAATCTTTCTCCAGTCCAGTCTTTCTCTCTCTCCAGTCCAGTCGTTCTCTCTCTCCAGTCCAGTCTTTCTCTCTCTCTCTTCAGTCCAGTCTTTCTCTCTCTGTTCAGTCCAGTCTTTCTCTTTGTCTCCAGTCCAGTCTTTCTCCTTTTCTCTCTCTCCAGTCCAATCTCTATCGCTCTCTCTCCAGTCCTGTCCTTCTCTCTCTCTCTCCTTCTCCAATCTTTTTCTCTCACTCTCTCCAGTCCTTCTCTCTCTCTCTGCAGTCTTTCTCTCTCTCTCTCTCTCACTCTCTCTCCATTCCAGTCTACTCTCTCTCTCTCTTCAGTCCAGTGCCTCTCTCTCCACAGTCCAATCTTTCTCTGTTTGTCTCTCCAACCCAATCTCTCTCTCTCTCTCTCCTTTCCAATCTTTCTTCTCTCTCGCTCTCGCTCTCTCTCCAGTCCAATCTTTCTTCTGTCTCTCTCTCCAGTCCAGTCATTTTTTCTCTATCTCTCCCTCTCTCTCCATTACTTCTCTCTCTTTCTCCAGTCCAATCTTTCTCTCTCTTTCTCCAGTCCACTCTTCCTCTCTCTCCTGTCCAGTCTTTCTCTCTCTCTCTCTCCAGTCCAGTCTCTCTCTCTCTCCCTCTCTCTCCCTCTCTCTCTCCAGTCTTTCTCACATTCTCCAGGCCAGTCTTTCTCTCTCTCCCGTCCAGTCTTTCTCTCTCTCTCTCTTTCTCTCTCTCTCCAGTCCAGTCTTTCTCTTTCTCTCTCTTCAGTCCAGTCTTTCTCTCTCTCTCTCTTTTGTTCAGTCTTTCTCTCTCTGTCTCTCTCTTCAGTCCAGTCCCTCTGTCTCTGGAGTACATTCTTTCTCTCTCTATCTCTCCAGTCCAGTCTTTCTCTCACCTTTTCTCTCTCTCTCCTGTCCAATCTTTCTTCTCTCTCGCTCTCGCTCTCTCTCCAGTCCAATCTTTCTTCTGTCGATCTCTACAGTCCAGTCATTCTCTCTCTCTCTCTCTCTCCAGTCCAGTCTTTCTCTCTCCCTCCAGTCCAATTTTTCTCTCTATCTCTCCAGTCCAGTCTTTCTCTCTATCTCTCCAGTCCAGTCTTTCTCTCTATCTCTCCAGTCCAGTCTTTCTCTCTCTCTCTTCAGTCCAGTCTTTCTCTCTTCTCTCTCTTCAGTCCAGTCTTTCTCACTCTCTCTCCTCTCCAGTCTTTCTCTCTCTCTCTCTCCAGTCCAGTCATTCTCTCTCTATCTCTCTAACTCTCCAGTCTTTCTCTCTCTCTCTCTCTGGTCCATGCCTTCTCTCTCTCACTCTCCTGTCCAATCTTTCTCTCTCTATCTCTCCAGTCCAATCTTAAGTTCTCCTTTTCTCTCTCTCTCCTGTCCAATCTTTCTTCTCTCTCACTCTCGCTCTCTCTCCAGTCCAATCTTTCTTCTGTCTCTCTCACCAGTCCAGTCATTCTTTCTCTATGTCTCTCTCTCTGTCTCTTTCCAGTCTTTCTCTCTCTCTCTCCAGACTTTCTCTCTTGCTCCAGTCCAGTCTTTCTCTCTCTCTCTCTTCAGTCCAGTCTTTCTCTCTCTGTCTCTCCAGTCCAGTCTTTCTCTCTCTCCCATCCAGTCTTTCTCTCTCTCTCTTCAGTCCAGTCTTTCTCTCTCTGTTCAGTCCAGTCTTTCTCTTTGTCTCCAGTCCAGTGTTTCTCCTTGTCTCTCTCTCCAGTCCAATCTCTATTGCTCTCTCTCCAGTCCTGTCCTTCTCTCTCTCTCTCCTTCTCCAATCTTTTTCTCTCTCTCTCTGCAGTCCTTCTTTCTCTCTCTGCAGTCTTTCTCTCTCTCTCTCTCTCTCTCTCTCTTCAGTCCAGTGCCCCTCTCTCCACAGTCCAAACTTTCTCTGTTTGTCTCTCCAGTCCAATCTCTCTCTCTCTCTCCTTTCCAATCTTTCTTCTCTCTCTCTCTCGCTCTCTCTCCAGTCCAATCTTTCTTCTGTCTCTCTCTCCAGTCCAGTCATTCTTTCTCTATCTCTCTCTCTCTCTCTCTCTCCAGTCTTTCTCTCTCTTTTCCAGTGCAGTCTTTCTCTCTATTTCTCCAGTCCAGTTTTTCTCTCTCTCCTGTCCACTCTTTCTCTCTCTCTCTCTCCAGTCCAATCCCTCTCTCTCTCTCTCTCTCTCCAGTCCAGTCTCTCTCTCTTTCTCTCTCTACAGTCTTTCTCTGTGTGTCTCTCTCTCTCTCCCTCTCTCTCTACAGTCTTTCTCTCATTCTCCAGTCCAGTCTTTCTCTCTCTCCAGTCCAGTCTTTCTCTCTCTCACTCTCTTCAGTCCAGTCTTTCTCTCTCTCTCTCTCTTCAGTCCAGTCTTTCTCTCTCTCTCTCTTCAGCTCAGTTTTTCTCTGTCTGTCTCTCTCGTCAGTGCAGTCTTTCTCTCTCTCTCTTCAGTCCAGTCTTTCTCTCTCTCTCTCTTCAGTTCAGTCTTTCTCTCTCTGTCTCTCTCTTCAGTCCAGTATTTCTCTCTCTCTCTCTCTCTCTCCTGTCCAGTCTTTCTCTCTCTCTCTCTTCAGTCCAGTCTTTCTTTCTCTCTCTCTTTAGTTCAGTCTTTCTCTCTCTGTCCCTCTCTTCAGTCCAGTCCCTCTCTCTCCGGAGAACAATCTTTCTCTCTCTATCTCTACAGTCCAATCTTTCTCTCAACTTTTCTCTCTCTCTCCTGTCCAATCTTTCTTCTGTCTATCTCTCTAGTCCAATCATCCTTTCTCTATCTCTCTCGATCTCTCTCTCTCCAGTCTTTCTTTCTCTCTCTCTCCAGTCTTTCTCTCTTTCTCCAGTCCAGTCTTTCTCTCTCTCTCTTCAGTCCAGTCTTTCTCTTTCTCTCTCCTCAGTCCATTCTTTCTCTCTCTCTCTCCAGTCCAGTCTTTCTCTCTCTTCAGTCCAGTCTTTCTCTCTCTCTCTCCTCAGTCCATTCTTTCTCTCTGTCTCTTCAGTCCAGTCTTTTTCTCTCTCTCTCAGGTCCAGTCTTTCTCTCTCTTTCTCCAGTCCACTCTTTCTCTCTCTCCTGTCCAGTCTTTCTCTCTCTCTCTCTCCAGTCCAGTCTATCTCTCTCTCCCTCTCTCTCCCTCTCTCTCTCCAGTCTTTCTCACATTCTCCAGGCCAGTCCTTCTCTCTCTCCACTCCAGTCTTTCTCTCTCTCTCTCTCCAGTCCAGTCATTCTCTCTCTATCTCTCTAACTCTCCAGTCTTTCTCTCTCTCTCTCTCCGGTCCATGCTTTCTCTCTCTCACTCTCCTGTCCAATCTTTCTCTCTCTATCTCTCCAGTCCAATCTTTAGCTCTCCTTTTCTCTCTCTCTCCTGTCCAATCTTTCTTCTCTCTCACTCTCGCTCTCTCTCCAGTCCAATCTTTCTTCTGTCTCTCTCTCCAGTCCAGTCATTCTTTCTCTATGTCTCTCTCTCTCTCTCTCTCTCTCTCCAGTCTTTCTCTCTTGCTCCAGTCCAGTCTTTCTCTCTCTCACTCTCTTCAGTCCAGTCTTTCTCTCTCTCTCTCTCTTCAGTCCAGTCTTTCTCTCTCTCTCTCTTCAGCTCAGTTTTTCTCTGTCTGTCTCTCCAGTCCAGTCTTTCTCTCTCTCTCTCTTCAGTCCAGTCTTTCTCTCTCTGTCTCTCCAGTCCAGTCTTTCTCTCTCTCTCTCTTTATTTCAGCCCTTCTCTTTCTCTCACTCTCTGTCTCCAGTCCAGTCTTTCTCTCACTCTCTCTCCCGTGCAGTCATTCTCTCTCTATCACTCTCACACACCAGTCTTTCTCTCTCGATCTCTCTCTCCAGTCTTTCTTTCTCTCTCCCTCCAGTCTTTCAATCTTTCTCCAGTCCAGTCTTTCTCTCTCTCCAGTCCAGTCTTTCTCTCTCTCCAGTCCAGTCTTTCTCTCTCTCTCTTCAGTCCAGTCTTTCTCTCTCTGTTCAGTCCAGTCTTTCTCTTTGTCTCCAGTCCAGTCTTTCTCCTTTTCTCTCTCTCCAGTCCAATCTCTATCGCTCTCTCTCCAGTCCTGTCCTTCTCTCTCTCTCTCCTTCTCCAATCTTTTTCTCTCACTCTCTCCAGTCCTTCTCTCTCTCTCTGCAGTCTTTCTCTCTCTCTCTCTCTCACTCTCTCTCCATTCCAGTCTACTCTCTCTCTCTCTTCAGTCCAGTGCCTCTCTCTCCACAGTCCAATCTTTCTCTGTTTGTCTCTCCAGTCCAATTTCTCTCTCTCTCTCTCCTTTCCAATCTTTCTTCTCTCTCGCTCTCGCTCTCTCTCCAGTCCAATCTTTCTTCTGTCTCTCTCTCCAGTCCAGTCATTCTTTCTCTATGTCTCTCTCTCTCTCTCTCTCTCTCTCCAGTCTTTCTCTCTTGCTCCAGTCCAGTCTTTCTCTCTCTCACTCTCTTCAGTCCAGTCTTTCTCTCTCTCTCTCTCTTCAGTCCAGTCTTTCTCTCTCTCTCTCTTCAGCTCAGTTTTTCTCTGTCTGTCTCTCCAGTCCAGTCTTTCTCTCTCTCTCTCTTCAGTCCAGTCTTTCTCTCTCTGTCTCTCCAGTCCAGTCTTTCTCTCTCTCTCTCTTTATTTCAGCCCTTCTCTTTCTCTCACTCTCTGTCTCCAGTCCAGTCTTTCTCTCACTCTCTCTCCCGTGCAGTCATTCTCTCTCTATCACTCTCACACACCAGTCTTTCTCTCTCGATCTCTCTCTCCAGTCTTTCTTTCTCTCTCCCTCCAGTCTTTCAATCTTTCTCCAGTCCAGTCTTTCTCTCTCTCCAGTCCAGTCTTTCTCTCTCTCCAGTCCAGTCTTTCTCTCTCTCTCTTCAGTCCAGTCTTTCTCTCTCTGTTCAGTCCAGTCTTTCTCTTTGTCTCCAGTCCAGTCTTTCTCCTTTTCTCTCTCTCCAGTCCAATCTCTATCGCTCTCTCTCCAGTCCTGTCCTTCTCTCTCTCTCTCCTTCTCCAATCTTTTTCTCTCACTCTCTCCAGTCCTTCTCTCTCTCTCTGCAGTCTTTCTCTCTCTCTCTCTCTCACTCTCTCTCCATTCCAGTCTACTCTCTCTCTCTCTTCAGTCCAGTGCCTCTCTCTCCACAGTCCAATCTTTCTCTGTTTGTCTCTCCAACCCAATCTCTCTCTCTCTCTCCTTTCCAATCTTTCTTCTCTCTCGCTCTCGCTCTCTCTCCAGTCCAATCTTTCTTCTGTCTCTCTCTCCAGTCCAGTCATTTTTTCTCTATCTCTCCCTCTCTCTCCATTATTTCTCTCTCTTTCTCCAGTCCAGTCTTTCTCTCTCTTTCTCCAGTCCACTCTTCCTCTCTCTCCTGTCCAGTCTTTCACTCTCTCTCTCTCCAGTCCAGTCTCTCTCTCTCTCCCTCTCTCTCCCTCTCTCTCTCCAGTCTTTCTCACATTCTCCAGGCCAGTCTTTCTCTCTCTCCCGTCCAGTCTTTCTCTCTCTCTCTCTCTCTCTCTCTCTCCAGTCCAGTCTTTCTCTTTCTCTCTCTTCAGTCCAGTCTTTCTCTCTCTCTCTCTTTTGTTCAGTCTTTCTCTCTCTGTCTCTCTCTTCAGTCCAGTCCCTCTGTCTCTGGAGTACAATCTTTCTCTCTCTATCTCTCCAGTCCAGTCTTTCTCTCACCTTTTCTCTCTCTCTCCTGTCCAATCTTTCTTCTCTCTCGCTCTCGCTCTCTCTCCAGTCTAATCTTTCTTCTGTCGATCTCTACAGTCCAGTCATTCTCTCTCTCTCTCTCTCTCTCCAGTCCAGTCTTTCTCTCTCCCTCCAGTCCAATTTTTCTCTCTATCTCTCCAGTCCAGTCTTTCTCTCTATCTCTCCAGTCCAGTCTTTCTCTCTATCTCTCCAGTCCAGTCTTTCTCTCTCTCTCTTCAGTCCAGTCTTTCTCTCTTCTCTCTCTTCAGTCCAGTCTTTCTCACTCTCTCTCCTCTCCAGTCTTTCTCTCTCTCTCTCTCCAGTCCAGTCATTCTCTCTCTATCTCTCTAACTCTCCAGGCTTTCTCTCTCTCTCTCTCTCTGGTCCATGCCTTCTCTCTCTCACTCTCCTGTCCAATCTTTCTCTCTCTATCTCTCCAGTCCAATCTTTAGTTCTCCTTTTCTCTCTCTCTCCTGTCCAATCTTTCTTCTCTCTCACTCTCGCTCTCTCTCCAGTCCAATCTTTCTTCTGTCTCTCTCACCAGTCCAGTCATTCTTTCTCTATGTCTCTCTCTCTGTCTCTTTCCAGTCTTTCTCTCTCTCTCTCCAGACTTTCTCTCTTGCTCCAGCCCAGTCTTTCTCTCTCTCTCTCTTCAGTCCAGTCTTTCTCTCTCTGTCTCTCCAGTCCAGTCTTTCTCTCTCTCCCATCCAGTCTTTCTCTCTCTCTCTTCAGTCCAGTCTTTCTCTCTCTGTTCAGTCCAGTCTTTCTCTTTGTCTCCAGTCCAGTCTTTCTCCTTGTCTCTCTCTCCAGTCCAATCTCTATTGCTCTCTCTCCAGTCCTGTCCTTCTCTCTCTCTCTCCTTTTCCAATCTTTTTTTCTCTCTCTCTGCAGTCCTTCTTTCTCTCTCTGCAGTCTTTCTCTCTTTCTCTCTCTCTCTCTTCAGTCCAGTGCCCCTCTCTCCACAGTCCAAACTTTCTCTGTTTGTCTCTCCAGTCCAATCTCTCTCTCTCTCTCCTTTCCAATCTTTCTTCTCTCTCTCTCTCGCTCTCTCTCCAGTCCAATCTTTCTTCTGTCTCTCTCTCCAGTCCAGTCATTCTTTCTCTATCTCTCTCTCTCTCTCTCTCTCCAGTCTTTCTCTCTCTTTTCCAGTGCAGTCTTTCTCTCTATTTCTCCAGTCCAGTTTTTCTCTCTCTCCTGTCCACTCTTTCTCTCTCTCTCTCTCCAGTCCAATCCCTCTCTCTCTCTCTCTCTCTCCAGTCCAGTCTCTCTCTCTTTCTCTCTCTACAGTCTTTCTCTGTGTGTCTCTCTCTCTCTCCCTCTCTCTCTACAGTCTTTCTCTCATTCTCCAGTCCAGTCTTTCTCTCTCTCCAGTCCAGTCTTTCTCTCTCTCACTCTCTTCAGTCCAGTCTTTCTCTCTCTCTCTCTCTTCAGTCCAGTCTTTCTCTCTCTCTCTCTTCAGCTCAGTTTTTCTCTGTCTGTCTCTCTCGTCAGTGCAGTCTTTCTCCCTCTCTCTTCAGTCCAGTCTTTCTCTCTCTCTCTCTTCAGTTCAGTCTTTCTCTCTCTGTCTCTCTCTTCAGTCCAGTATTTCTCTCTCTCTCTCTCTCTCTCCTGTCCAGTCTTTCTCTCTCTCTCTCTTCAGTCCAGTCTTTCTTTCTCTCTCTCTTTAGTTCAGTCTTTCTCTCTCTGTCCCTCTCTTCAGTCCAGTCCCTCTCTCTCCGGAGAACAATCTTTCTCTCTCTATCTCTACAGTCCAATCTTTCTCTCAACTTTTCTCTCTCTCTCCTGTCCAATCTTTCTTCTGTCTATCTCTCTAGTCCAATCATCCTTTCTCTATCTCTCTCGATCTCTCTCTCTCCAGTCTTTCTTTCTCTCTCTCTCCAGTCTTTCTCTCTTTCTCCAGTCCAGTCTTTCTCTCTCTCTCTTCAGTCCAGTCTTTCTCTTTCTCTCTCCTCAGTCCATTCTTTCTCTCTCTCTCTCCAGTCCAGTCTTTCTCTCTCTTCAGTCCAGTCTTTCTCTCTCTCTCTCCTCAGTCCATTCTTTCTCTCTGTCTCTTCAGTCCAGTCTTTTTCTCTCTCTCTCAGGTCCAGTCTTTCTCTCTCTTTCTCCAGTCCACTCTTTCTCTCTCTCCTGTCCAGTCTTTCTCTCTCTCTCTCTCCAGTCCAGTCTATCTCTCTCTCCCTCTCTCTCCCTCTCTCTCTCCAGTCTTCCTCACATTCTCTTGGCCAGTCCTTCTCTCTCTCCACTCCAGTCTTTCTCTGTCTCTCTCTTTAGTTCAGTCTTTCTCTCTCTGTCTCTCTCTTCAGTCCAGTCCCTCTCTCTCCGGAGTACAATCTTTCTCTCTCTATCTCTCCAGTCCAGTCTTTCTCTCACCTTTTCTCTCTCTCTCCTGTCCAATCTTTCTTCTCTCTCGCTCTCGCTCTCTCTCCAGTCCAATATTTCTTCTGTCGATCTCTACAGTTCAGTCATTCTCTCTCTCTCTCTCTCTCCAGTCCAGTCTTTCTCTCTCCCTCCAGTCCAATTTTTCTCTCTATCTCTCCAGTCCAGTCTTTCTCTCTATCTCTCCAGTGCAGTCTTTCTCTCTCTCTCTCCAGTCCAGTCTTTCTCTCTCTCTCTCTTCAGTCCAGTCTTTCTCTCTTCTCTCTCTTCAGTCCAGTCTTTCTCACTCTCTCTCCACTCCAGTCTTTCTCTCTATCTCCAGTCCATTCATTCTCTCTCTATCTCTCTAACTCTCCAGTCTTTCTCTCTCTCTCTCTCCGGTCCATGCTTTCTCCCTCTCACTCTCCTGTCCAATCTTTCTCTCTCTATCTCTCCAGTCCAATCTTTAGCTCTCCTTTTCTCTCTCTCTCCTGTCCAATCTTTCTTCTGTCTCTCTCTCCAGTCCAGTCATTCTTTCTCTATGTCTCTCTCTCTCTCTCTCTCTCCAGTCTTTCTCTCTTGCTCCAGTCCAGTCTTTCTCTCTCTTTCTCAAGTCCACTCTCTCTCTCTCTTCAGTCCAGTCTTTCTCTCTCTGTCTCTCCAGTCCAGTCTTTCTCTCTCTCTCTCTTCAGTCCAGTCTTTCTCTCTCTGTCTCTCCAGTCCAGTCTTTCTCTCTCTCTCTCTTCAATTCAGCCCTTCTCTTTCTCTCACTCTCTCTCTATCCAGTCCAGTCTTTCTCTCACTCTCTCTCCCGTGCAGTCATTCTCTCTCTATCACTCTCACACACCAGTCTTTCTCTCTCGATCTCTCTCTCTCCACTCTTTCTTTCTCTCTCTCTCCAGTCTTTCTCTCTTTCTCCAGTCCAATCTTTCTCTCTCTCTCTTCAGTCCAGTCTTTCTCTCACTCTCTCTTCAGTCCAGTCTTTCTCCCTCTGTCTCTCCAGTCCAGTCTTTCTCTCTCTCCCATCCAGTCTTTCTCTCTCGCTCTTCAGTCCAGTCTTTCTCTCTCTGTTCAGTCCAGTCTTTCTCTTTGTCTCCAGTCCAGTCTTTCTCCTTGTCTCTCTCTCCAGTCCAATCTCTATTGCTCTCTCTCCAGTCCTGTCCTTCTCTCTCTCTCTCCTTCTCCAATCTTTTTCTCTCTCTCTCTGCAGTCCTTCTTTCTCTCTCTGCAGTCTTTCTCTCTCTCTCTCTCTCTCTCTCTTCAGTCCAGTGCCCCTCTCTCCACAGTCCAAACTTTCTCTGAATGTCTCTCCAGTCCAATCTCTCTCTCTCTCTCCTTTCCAATCTTTCTTCTCTCTCTCTCTCGCTCTCTCTCCAGTCCAATCTTTCTTCTGTCTCTCTCTCCAGTCCAGTCATTCTTTCTCTATCTCTCTCTCTCTCTCTCTCTCTCCAATCTTTCTCTCTCTTTTCCAGTGCAGTCTTTCTCTCTATTTCTCCAGTCCAGTTTTTCTCTCTCTCCTGTCCACTCTTTCTCTCTCTCTCTCTCCAGTCCAATCCCTCTCTCTCTCTCTCTCTCTCCAGTCCAGTCTCTCTCTCTTTCTCTCTCTACAGTCTTTCTCTGTGTGTCTCTCTCTCTCTCCCTCTCTCTCTACAGTCTTTCTCTCATTCTCCAGTCCAGTCTTTCTCTCTCTCCAGTCCAGTCTTTCTCTCTCTCACTCTCTTCAGTCCAGTCTTTCTCTCTCTCTCTCTCTTCAGTCCAGTCTTTCTCTCTCTCTCTCTTCAGCTCAGTTTTTCTCTGTCTGTCTCTCTCGTCAGTGCAGTCTTTCTCTCTCTCCCTTCAGTCCAGTCTTTCTCTCTCTCTCTCTTCAGTTCAGTCTTTCTCTCTCTGTCTCTCTCTTCAGTCCAGTATTTCTCTCTCTCTCTCTCTCTCTCTCCTGTCCAGTCTTTCTCTCTCTCTCTCTTCAGTCCAGTCTTTCTTTCTCTCTCTCTTTAGTTCAGTCTTTCTCTCTCTGTCCCTCTCTTCAGTCCAGTCCCTCTCTCTCCGGAGAACAATCTTTCTCTCTCTATCTCTACAGTCCAATCTTTCTCTCAACTTTTCTCTCTCTCTCCTGTCCAATCTTTCTTCTGTCTATCTCTCTAGTCCAATCATCCTTTCTCTATCTCTCTCGATCTCTCTCTCTCCAGTCTTTCTTTCTCTCTCTCTCCAGTCTTTCTCTCTTTCTCCAGTCCAGTCTTTCTCTCTCTCTCTTCAGTCCAGTCTTTCTCTTTCTCTCTCCTCAGTCCATTCTTTCTCTCTCTCTCTCCAGTCCAGTCTTTCTCTCTCTTCAGTCCAGTCTTTCTCTCTCTCTCTCCTCAGTCCATTCTTTCTCTCTGTCTCTTCAGTCCAGTCTTTTTCTCTCTCTCTCAGGTCCAGTCTTTCTCTCTCTTTCTCCAGTCCACTCTTTCTCTCTCTCCTGTCCAGTCTTTCTCTCTCTCTCTCTCCAGTCCAGTCTATCTCTCTCTCCCTCTCTCTCCCTCTCTCTCTCCAGTCTTTCTCACATTCTCCAGGCCAGTCCTTCTCTCTCTCCACTCCAGTCTTTCTCTCTCTCTCTCTCCAGTCCAGTCATTCTCTCTCTATCTCTCTAACTCTCCAGTCTTTCTCTCTCTCTCTCTCCGGTCCATGCTTTCTCTCTCTCACTCTCCTGTCCAATCTTTCTCTCTCTATCTCTCCAGTCCAATCTTTAGCTCTCCTTTTCTCTCTCTCTCCTGTCCAATCTTTCTTCTCTCTCACTCTCGCTCTCTCTCCAGTCCAATCTTTCTTCTGTCTCTCTCTCCAGTCCAGTCATTCTTTCTCTATGTCTCTCTCTCTCTCTCTCTCTCTCTCCAGTCTTTCTCTCTTGCTCCAGTCCAGTCTTTCTCTCTCTCACTCTCTTCAGTCCAGTCTTTCTCTCTCTCTCTCTCTTCAGTCCAGTCTTTCACTCTCTCTCTCTTCAGCTCAGTTTTTCTCTGTCTGTCTCTCCAGTCCAGTCTTTCTCTCTCTCTCTCTTCAGTCCAGTCTTTCTCTCTCTGTCTCTCCAGTCCAGTCTTTCTCTCTCTCTCTCTTTATTTCAGCCCTTCTCTTTCTCTCACTCTCTGTCTCCAGTCCAGTCTTTCTCTCACTCTCTCTCCCGTGCAGTCATTCTCTCTCTATCACTCTCACACACCAGTCTTTCTCTCTCGATCTCTCTCTCCAGTCTTTCTTTCTCTCTCCCTCCAGTCTTTCAATCTTTCTCCAGTCCAGTCTTTCTCTCTCTCCAGTCCAGTCGTTCTCTCTCTCCAGTCCAGTCTTTCTCTCTCTCTCTTCAGTCCAGTCTTTCTCTCTCTGTTCAGTCCAGTCTTTCTCTTTGTCTCCAGTCCAGTCTTTCTCCTTTTCTCTCTCTCCAGTCCAATCTCTATCGCTCTCTCTCCAGTCCTGTCCTTCTCTCTCTCTCTCCTTCTCCAATCTTTTTCTCTCACTCTCTCCAGTCCTTCTCTCTCTCTCTGCAGTCTTTCTCTCTCTCTCTCTCTCACTCTCTCTCCATTCCAGTCTACTCTCTCTCTCTCTTCAGTCCAGTGCCTCTCTCTCCACAGTCCAATCTTTCTCTGTTTGTCTCTCCAACCCAATCTCTCTCTCTCTCTCCTTTCCAATCTTTCTTCTCTCTCGCTCTCGCTCTCTCTCCAGTCCAATCTTTCTTCTGTCTCTCTCTCCAGTCCAGTCATTTTTTCTCTATCTCTCCCTCTCTCTCCATTATTTCTCTCTCTTTCTCCAGTCCAGTCTTTCTCTCTCTTTCTCCAGTCCACTCTTCCTCTCTCTCCTGTCCAGTCTTTCACTCTCTCTCTCTCCAGTCCAGTCTCTCTCTCTCTCCCTCTCTCTCCCTCTCTCTCTCCAGTCTTTCTCACATTCTCCAGGCCAGTCTTTCTCTCTCTCCCGTCCAGTCTTTCTCTCTCTCTCTCTCTCTCTCTCTCTCTCCAGTCCAGTCTTTCTCTTTCTCTCTCTTCAGTCCAGTCTTTCTCTCTCTCTCTCTTTTGTTCAGTCTTTCTCTCTCTGTCTCTCTCTTCAGTCCAGTCCCTCTGTCTCTGGAGTACAATCTTTCTCTCTCTATCTCTCCAGTCCAGTCTTTCTCTCACCTTTTCTCTCTCTCTCCTGTCCAATCTTTCTTCTCTCTCGCTCTCGCTCTCTCTCCAGTCTAATCTTTCTTCTGTCGATCTCTACAGTCCAGTCATTCTCTCTCTCTCTCTCTCTCTCCAGTCCAGTCTTTCTCTCTCCCTCCAGTCCAATTTTTCTCTCTATCTCTCCAGTCCAGTCTTTCTCTCTATCTCTCCAGTCCAGTCTTTCTCTCTATCTCTCCAGTCCAGTCTTTCTCTCTCTCTCTTCAGTCCAGTCTTTCTCTCTTCTCTCTCTTCAGTCCAGTCTTTCTCACTCTCTCTCCTCTCCAGTCTTTCTCTCTCTCTCTCTCCAGTCCAGTCATTCTCTCTCTATCTCTCTAACTCTCCAGTCTTTCTCTCTCTCTCTCTCTGGTCCATGCCTTCTCTCTCTCACTCTCCTGTCCAATCTTTCTCTCTCTATCTCTCCAGTCCAATCTTTAGTTCTCCTTTTCTCTCTCTCTCCTGTCCAATCTTTCTTCTCTCTCACTCTCGCTCTCTCTCCAGTCCAATCTTTCTTCTGTCTCTCTCACCAGTCCAGTCATTCTTTCTCTATGTCTCTCTCTCTGTCTCTTTCCAGTCTTTCTCTCTCTCTCTCCAGACTTTCTCTCTTGCTCCAGCCCAGTCTTTCTCTCTCTCTCTCTTCAGTCCAGTCTTTCTCTCTCTGTCTCTCCAGTCCAGTCTTTCTCTCTCTCCCATCCAGTCTTTCTCTCTCTCTCTTCAGTCCAGTCTTTCTCTCTCTGTTCAGTCCAGTCTTTCTCTTTGTCTCCAGTCCAGTCTTTCTCCTTGTCTCTCTCTCCAGTCCAATCTCTATTGCTCTCTCTCCAGTCCTGTCCTTCTCTCTCTCTCTCCTTCTCCAATCTTTTTTTCTCTCTCTCTGCAGTCCTTCTTTCTCTCTCTGCAGTCTTTCTCTCTCTCTCTCTCTCTCTCTTCAGTCCAGTGCCCCTCTCTCCACAGTCCAAACTTTCTCTGTTTGTCTCTCCAGTCCAATCTCTCTCTCTCTCTCCTTTCCAATCTTTCTTCTCTCTCTCTCTCGCTCTCTCTCCTGTCCAGTCTTTCTCTCTCTCTCTCTCCAGTCCAGTCTTTCTTTCTCTCCCTCTCTTTCCCTCTCTCTCTCCACTCTTTCTCACATTCTCCAGGCCAGTCTTTCTCTCTCTCCAGTCCAGTCTTTCTCTCTCTCTCTCTCCAGTCAAGTCTTTCTCTTTCTCTCTCTTCAGTCCAGTCTTTCTCTCTCTCTTTATTTCAGTCTTTCTCTCTCTATCTCTCCAGTCCATTCTTTCTCTCACCTTTTCTCTCTCTCTCCAGTCCAATCTTTCTTCTGTCGATCTCTCCAGTCCAGTCTTTCTCTCTCCTTCCAGTCCAATCTTTCTCTCTATCTCTCCAGTCCAGTCTTTCTCTCTATCTCTCCAGTCCAGTCTTTCTCTCTCTCTCTCCAGTCCAGTTTTTCTCTCTCTCTCTTCAGTCCAGTCTTTCTCTCTTCTCTCTCTTCAGTCCAGTCTTTCTCACTCTCTCTCCACTCCAGTCTTTCTCTCTCTCTCTCTCCAGTCCAGTCATTCTCTCTCTATCTCTCTAACTCTCCAGTCTTTCTCTCTCTCTCTCTCCGGTCCATGCTTTCTCTCTCTCACTCTCCTGTCCAATCTTTCTCTCTCTATCTCTCCAGTCCAATCTTTAGCTCTCCTTTTCTCTCTCTCTCCTGTCCAATCTTTCTTCTCTCTCACTCTCGCTCTCTCTCCAGTCCAATCTTTCTTCTGTCTCTCTCTCCAGTCCAGTCATTCTTTCTCTATGTCTCTCTCTCTCTCTCTCCAGTCTTTCTCTCTCTCTCTCTCCAGTCTTTCTCTCTTTCTCCAGTCCAGTCTTTCTCTCTGTCCAGTCCAGTCTTTCTCTATCTGTCTCTCCAGTCCAGTCTTTCTCTCTCTCTCTCTTCAGTTCAGCCCTTCTCTTTCTCTTACTCTCTCTCTCCAGTCCAGTCTTTCTCTCACTCTCTCTCCCGTGCAGTCATTCTCTCTCTATCACTCTCACACACCAGTCTTTCTCTCTCGATCTCTCTCTCTCCAGTCTTTCTTTCTCTCTCTCTCCAGTCCTTCTCTCTTTCTCCAGTCCAGTCTTTCTCTCCCTCTCTTCAGTCCAGTCTTTCTCTCTCTCTCTCCTCAGTCTATTCTTTCTCTCTCTCCAGTCCAGTCTTTCTCTTTCTCCAGTCCAGTCTTTCTCTCTCTCTCTTCAGTCCAGTCTTTCTCTCTCTCTCTCCTCAGTCCATTCTTTCTCTCTCTCTCTCCAGTCCAGTCTTTCTCTCTCTCCAGTCCAGTCTTTCTCTCTCTCTCTCTTCAGTCCAGTTTTTCTCTCTTCTCTCTCTTCAGTCCAGTCTTTCTCAATCTCTCTCCACTCCAGTCTTTCTCTCTATCTCCAGTCCATTCATTCTCTCTCTCTCTCTTGTCTTTCTCTCTTGCTCCAGTCCAGTCTTTCTCTTTGTCCAGTCCAGTCTTTCTCTCTCTCTCTCTTCAGTCCAGTCTTTCTCTCTCTGTCTCTCCAGTCCAGTCTTTCTCTCTCTCTCTCTTCAGTCCAGTCTTTCTCTCTCTGTCTCTCCAGTCCAGTCTTTCTCGCTCTCTCTCTTCAGTTCAGCCCTTCTCTTTCTCTCCCTCTCTCTCTCCAGTCCAGTCTGTCTCTCACTCTCTCTCCCGTGCAGTCATTCTCTCTCTATCACTCTCACACACCAGTCTTTCTCTCTCAATCTCTCTCTCTCCAGTCTTTCTTTCTCTCTCTCTCCAGTCTTTCTCTCTTTCTTCAGTCCAGTCTTTCTCTCTCTTCAGTCCAGTCTTTCTCTCTCTCTCTCCTCAGTCCATTCGTTCTCTCTCTCTCTCCAGTCCAGTCTTTCTCTCTCTTCAGTCCAGTCTTTCTCTCTCTCTCTCCTCAGTCCATTCTTTCTCTCTCTCTCTTCAGTCCAGTCTTTTTCTCTCTTTCTCCAGTCCAGTCTTTCTCTCTCTTTCTCCAGTCCACTCTTCCTCTCTCTCCTGTCCAGTCTTTCTCTCTCTCTCTCTCCAGTCCAGTCTATCTCTCTCTCCCTCTCTCTCCCTCTCTCTCTCCAGTCTTTCTCACATTCTCCAGGCCAGTCCTTCTCTCTCTCCAGTCCAGTCTTTCTCTCTCTCTCTCTCTCTCTCCAGTCCAGTCTTTCTCTTTCTCTCTCTTCAGTCCAGTCTTTTTCTGTGTCTCTCTTTAGTTCAGTCTTTCTCTCTCTGTCTCTCTCTTCAGTCCAGTCCCTCTCTCTCCGGAGTACAATCTTTCTCTCTCTATCTCTCCAGTCCAGTCTTTCTCTCACCTTTTCTCTCTCTCTCCTGTCCAATCTTTCTTCTCTCTCGCTCTCGCTCTCTCTCCAGTCCAATCTTTCTTCTGTCGATCTCTACAGTTCAGTCATTCTCTCTCTCTCTCTCTCTCTCTCCAGTCCAGTCTTTCTCTCTCCCTCCAGTCCAATTTTTCTCTCTATCTCTCCAGTCCAGTCTTTCTCTCTATCTCTCCAGTGCAGTCTTTCTCTCTCTCTCTCCAGTCCAGTCTTTCTCTCTCTCTCTCTTCAGTCCAGTCTTTCTCTCTTCTCTCTCTTCAGTCCAGTCTTTCTCACTCTCTCTCCACTCCAGTCTTTCTCTCTATCTCCAGTCCATTCATTCTCTCTCTCTCTCTCTTGTCTTTCTCTCTTGCTCCAGTCCAGTCTTTCTCTCTCTCTCTCTCTTCAGTCCAGTCTTTCTCTCTCTGTCTCTCCAGTCCAGTCTTTCTCTCTCTCTCTCTTCAGTCCAGTCTTTCTCTCTCTGTCTCTCCAGTCCAGTCTTTCTCTCTCTCTCTCTTCAGTTCAGCCCTTCTCTTTCTCTCCCTCTCTCTCTCCAGTCCAGTCTGTCTCTCACTCTCTCTCCCGTGCAGTCATTCTCTCTCTATCACTCTCACACACCAGTCTTTCTCTCTCGATCTCTCTCTCTCCAGTCTTTCTTTCTCTCTCTCTCCAGTCTTTCTCTCTTTCTCCAGTCCAGTCTTTCTCTCTCTCTCTTCAGTCCAGTCATTCTCTCTCTTCAGTCCAGTCTTTCTCTCTCTCTCTCCTCAGTCCATTCTTTCTCTCTCTCTCTTCAGTCCAGTCTTTCTCTCTTTGTTCAGTCCAGTCTTTCTCTTTGTCACCAGTCCTTTCTTTCTCCTTGTCTCTCTCTCCAGTCCAATCTCTATCGCTCTCTCTCCAGTCCTGTCCTTCTCTCTCTCTCTCCTTCTCCAATCTTTTTTTCTCTCTCTCTCCAGTCCTTCTTTCTCTCTCTGCAGTCTTTCTCTCTCTCTCTCTCTCTCTCCAGTCCATTCTTGTCTCTCTCTCTCTTCAGTCCAGTGCCTCTCTCTCCACAGTCCAATCTTTCTCTGTTTGTCTCTCCAGTCCAATCTCTCTCTCTCTCTCTCCTTTCCAATCTTTCTTCTCTCTCGCTCTTGGTCTCTCTCTAGTCCAATCTTTCTTCTGTCCCTCTCTCCAGTCCAGTCATTTTTTCTCTATCTCTCCCTCTCTCTCCAGTCTTTCTCTCTCTTTCTCCAGTCCAGTCTTTCTCTCTCTTTCTCCAGTCCACTCTTTCTCTCTCTCCTGTCCACTCTTTCTCTCTCTCTCTTTCCAGTCCAGTCTCTCTCTCTCTCCCTCTCTCTCCCTCTCTCTCTCCAGTCTTTCTCACATTCTCCAGGCCAGTCTTTCTCTCTCTCCAGTCCAGTCTTTCTCTCTCTCTCTCTCTCTCTCTCTCTCCAGTCAAGTCTTTCTTCTTTCTCTCTCTTCAGTCCAGTCTTTCTCTCTCTCTCTCTTTAGTTCAGTCTTTCTCTCTCTATCTCTCCAGTCTATTCTTTCTCTCAGCTTTTCTCTCTCTCTCCAGTCCAGTCTTTCTCTCTCTCACTCTCTTCAGTCTAGTCTTTCTCTCTCTCTCTCTCTTCAGTCCAGTCTTTCTCTCTCTCTCTCTTCAGCTCAGTTCTTCTCTCTCTGTCTCTCTCTTCAGTCCAGTCTTTCTCTCTCTCTCTTCATTCCAGTCTTTCTCTCTCTCTCTTCAGTTCAGTCTTTCTCTCTCTGTCTCTCTCTTCAGTCCAGTATTTCTCTCTCTCTCTGTCTCTCTCTCTCTCTCTCCTGTCCAGTCTTTCTCCGTCTTTCTCTTCAGTCCAGTCTTTCTCTTTGTCTCCAGTCCAGTCTTTCTCCTTGTCTCTCTCTCCAGTCCAATCTCTATCGCTCTCTCTCCAGTCCTGTCCTTCTCTCTCTCTCTACTTCTCCAATCTTTTTCTCTCTCTCTCTCCAGTCCTTCTTTGTCTCTCTGCAGTCTTTCTCTCTCTCTCTCTCTCTCTCCAGTCCAGTCTTCTCTCTCTCTCTCTTCAGTCCAGTGCCTCTCTCTCCACAGTCCAATCTTTCTCTGTTTGTCTCTCCAGTCCAATCTCTCTGTCTCTGTCTCCTTTCCAATCTTTCTTCCCTCTCGCTCTCGCTCTCTCTCCAGTCCAATCTTTCTTCTGTCTCTCTCTCCAGTCCAGTCATTTTTTCTCTATCTCTCCCTCTCTCTCCAGTCTTTCTCTCTCTTCCTCCAGTCTAGTCTTTCTCTCTCTTTCTCCAGTCCACTCTTTCCCTCTCTCCCGTCCAGTCTTTCTCGTTCTCTCTCTTCAGTCCAATCCTTCTCTCTCTCTCTCTTTAGTTCAGTCTTTCTCTCTCTGTCTCTCTCTTCAGTCCAGTCCCTCTCTCTCCGGAGTACAATCTTTCTCTCTCTATCTCTCCTGTCCAGTCTTTCTCTCACCTTTTCTCTCTCTCTCCTGTCCAATCTTTCTTCTCTCTCGCTCTCGCTCTCTCTCCAGTCCAATCTTTCTTCTGTCGATCTCTACAGTCCAGTCATTCTCTCTCTCTCTCTCTCTCTTCAGTCCAGTGCCCCTCTCTCCACAGTCCAAACTTTCTCTGAATGTCTCTCCAGTCCAATCTCTCTCTCTCTCTCCTTTCCAATCTTTCTTCTCTCTCTCTCTCGCTCTCTCTCCAGTCCAATCTTTCTTCTGTCTCTCTCTCCAGTCCAGTCATTCTTTCTCTATCTCTCTCTCTCTCTCTCTCTCTCCAATCTTTCTCTCTCTTTTCCAGTGCAGTCTTTCTCTCTATTTCTCCAGTCCAGTTTTTCTCTCTCTCCTGTCCACTCTTTCTCTCTCTCTCTCTCCAGTCCAATCCCTCTCTCTCTCTCTCTCTCTCCAGTCCAGTCTCTCTCTCTTTCTCTCTCTACAGTCTTTCTCTGTGTGTCTCTCTCTCTCTCCCTCTCTCTCTACAGTCTTTCTCTCATTCTCCAGTCCAGTCTTTCTCTCTCTCCAGTCCAGTCTTTCTCTCTCTCACTCTCTTCAGTCCAGTCTTTCTCTCTCTCTCTCTCTTCAGTCCAGTCTTTCTCTCTCTCTCTCTTCAGCTCAGTTTTTCTCTGTCTGTCTCTCTCGTCAGTGCAGTCTTTCTCCCTCTCTCTTCAGTCCAGTCTTTCTCTCTCTCTCTCTTCAGTTCAGTCTTTCTCTCTCTGTCTCTCTCTTCAGTCCAGTATTTCTCTCTCTCTCTCTCTCTCTCCTGTCCAGTCTTTCTCTCTCTCTCTCTTCAGTCCAGTCTTTCTTTCTCTCTCTCTTTAGTTCAGTCTTTCTCTCTCTGTCCCTCTCTTCAGTCCAGTCCCTCTCTCTCCGGAGAACAATCTTTCTCTCTCTATCTCTACAGTCCAATCTTTCTCTCAACTTTTCTCTCTCTCTCCTGTCCAATCTTTCTTCTGTCTATCTCTCTAGTCCAATCATCCTTTCTCTATCTCTCTCGATCTCTCTCTCTCCAGTCTTTCTTTCTCTCTCTCTCCAGTCTTTCTCTCTTTCTCCAGTCCAGTCTTTCTCTCTCTCTCTTCAGTCCAGTCTTTCTCTTTCTCTCTCCTCAGTCCATTCTTTCTCTCTCTCTCTCCAGTCCAGTCTTTCTCTCTCTTCAGTCCAGTCTTTCTCTCTCTCTCTCCTCAGTCCATTCTTTCTCTCTGTCTCTTCAGTCCAGTCTTTTTCTCTCTCTCTCAGGTCCAGTCTTTCTCTCTCTTTCTCCAGTCCACTCTTTCTCTCTCTCCTGTCCAGTCTTTCTCTCTCTCTCTCTCCAGTCCAGTCTATCTCTCTCTCCCTCTCTCTCCCTCTCTCTCTCCAGTCTTTCTCACATTCTCTTGGCCAGTCCTTCTCTCTCTCCACTCCAGTCTTTCTCTGTCTCTCTCTTTAGTTCAGTCTTTCTCTCTCTGTCTCTCTCTTCAGTCCAGTCCCTCTCTCTCCGGAGTACAATCTTTCTCTCTCTATCTCTCCAGTCCAGTCTTTCTCTCACCTTTTCTCTCTCTCTCCTGTCCAATCTTTCTTCTCTCTCGCTCTCGCTCTCTCTCCAGTCCAATATTTCTTCTGTCGATCTCTACAGTTCAGTCATTCTCTCTCTCTCTCTCTCTCCAGTCCAGTCTTTCTCTCTCCCTCCAGTCCAATTTTTCTCTCTATCTCTCCAGTCCAGTCTTTCTCTCTATCTCTCCAGTGCAGTCTTTCTCTCTCTCTCTCCAGTCCAGTCTTTCTCTCTCTCTCTCTTCAGTCCAGTCTTTCTCTCTTCTCTCTCTTCAGTCCAGTCTTTCTCACTCTCTCTCCACTCCAGTCTTTCTCTCTATCTCCAGTCCATTCATTCTCTCTCTATCTCTCTAACTCTCCAGTCTTTCTCTCTCTCTCTCTCCGGTCCATGCTTTCTCCCTCTCACTCTCCTGTCCAATCTTTCTCTCTCTATCTCTCCAGTCCAATCTTTAGCTCTCCTTTTCTCTCTCTCTCCTGTCCAATCTTTCTTCTGTCTCTCTCTCCAGTCCAGTCATTCTTTCTCTATGTCTCTCTCTCTCTCTCTCTCTCTCCAGTCTTTCTCTCTTGCTCCAGTCCAGTCTTTCTCTCTCTTTCTCAAGTCCACTCTCTCTCTCTCTTCAGTCCAGTCTTTCTTTCTCTCTCTCTTTAGTTCAGTCTTTCTCTCTCTGTCCCTCTCTTCAGTCCAGTCCCTCTCTCTCCGGAGAACAATCTTTCTCTCTCTATCTCTACAGTCCAATCTTTCTCTCAACTTTTCTCTCTCTCTCCTGTCCAATCTTTCTTCTGTCTATCTCTCTAGTCCAATCATCCTTTCTCTATCTCTCTCGATCTCTCTCTCTCCAGTCTTTCTTTCTCTCTCTCTCCAGTCTTTCTCTCTTTCTCCAGTCCAGTCTTTCTCTCTCTCTCTTCAGTCCAGTCTTTCTCTTTCTCTCTCCTCAGTCCATTCTTTCTCTCTCTCTCTCCAGTCCAGTCTTTCTCTCTCTTCAGTCCAGTCTTTCTCTCTCTCTCTCCTCAGTCCATTCTTTCTCTCTGTCTCTTCAGTCCAGTCTTTTTCTCTCTCTCTCAGGTCCAGTCTTTCTCTCTCTTTCTCCAGTCCACTCTTTCTCTCTCTCCTGTCCAGTCTTTCTCTCTCTCTCTCTCCAGTCCAGTCTATCTCTCTCTCCCTCTCTCTCCCTCTCTCTCTCCAGTCTTTCTCACATTCTCTTGGCCAGTCCTTCTCTCTCTCCACTCCAGTCTTTCTCTGTCTCTCTCTTTAGTTCAGTCTTTCTCTCTCTGTCTCTCTCTTCAGTCCAGTCCCTCTCTCTCCGGAGTACAATCTTTCTCTCTCTATCTCTCCAGTCCAGTCTTTCTCTCACCTTTTCTCTCTCTCTCCTGTCCAATCTTTCTTCTCTCTCGCTCTCGCTCTCTCTCCAGTCCAATATTTCTTCTGTCGATCTCTACAGTTCAGTCATTCTCTCTCTCTCTCTCTCTCCAGTCCAGTCTTTCTCTCTCCCTCCAGTCCAATTTTTCTCTCTATCTCTCCAGTCCAGTCTTTCTCTCTATCTCTCCAGTGCAGTCTTTCTCTCTCTCTCTCCAGTCCAGTCTTTCTCTCTCTCTCTCTTCAGTCCAGTCTTTCTCTCTTCTCTCTCTTCAGTCCAGTCTTTCTCACTCTCTCTCCACTCCAGTCTTTCTCTCTATCTCCAGTCCATTCATTCTCTCTCTATCTCTCTAACTCTCCAGTCTTTCTCTCTCTCTCTCTCCGGTCCATGCTTTCTCCCTCTCACTCTCCTGTCCAATCTTTCTCTCTCTATCTCTCCAGTCCAATCTTTAGCTCTCCTTTTCTCTCTCTCTCCTGTCCAATCTTTCTTCTGTCTCTCTCTCCAGTCCAGTCATTCTTTCTCTATGTCTCTCTCTCTCTCTCTCTCTCTCCAGTCTTTCTCTCTTGCTCCAGTCCAGTCTTTCTCTCTCTTTCTCAAGTCCACTCTCTCTCTCTCTTCAGTCCAGTCTTTCTCTCTCTGTCTCTCCAGTCCAGTCTTTCTCTCTCTCTCTCTTCAGTCCAGTCTTTCTCTCTCTGTCTCTCCAGTCCAGTCTTTCTCTCTCTCTCTCTTCAATTCAGCCCTTCTCTTTCTCTCACTCTCTCTCTATCCAGTCCAGTCTTTCTCTCACTCTCTCTCCCGTGCAGTCATTCTCTCTCTATCACTCTCACACACCAGTCTTTCTCTCTCGATCTCTCTCTCTCCACTCTTTCTTTCTCTCTCTCTCCAGTCTTTCTCTCTTTCTCCAGTCCAATCTTTCTCTCTCTCTCTTCAGTCCAGTCTTTCTCTCACTCTCTCTTCAGTCCAGTCTTTCTCCCTCTGTCTCTCCAGTCCAGTCTTTCTCTCTCTCCCATCCAGTCTTTCTCTCTCGCTCTTCAGTCCAGTCTTTCTCTCTCTGTTCAGTCCAGTCTTTCTCTTTGTCTCCAGTCCAGTCTTTCTCCTTGTCTCTCTCTCCAGTCCAATCTCTATTGCTCTCTCTCCAGTCCTGTCCTTCTCTCTCTCTCTCCTTCTCCAATCTTTTTCTCTCTCTCTCTGCAGTCCTTCTTTCTCTCTCTGCAGTCTTTCTCTCTCTCTCTCTCTCTCTCTCTTCAGTCCAGTGCCCCTCTCTCCACAGTCCAAACTTTCTCTGAATGTCTCTCCAGTCCAATCTCTCTCTCTCTCTCCTTTCCAATCTTTCTTCTCTCTCTCTCTCGCTCTCTCTCCAGTCCAATCTTTCTTCTGTCTCTCTCTCCAGTCCAGTCATTCTTTCTCTATCTCTCTCTCTCTCTCTCTCTCTCCAATCTTTCTCTCTCTTTTCCGGTGCAGTCTTTCTCTCTATTTCTCCAGTCCAGTTTTTCTCTCTCTCCTGTCCACTCTTTCTCTCTCTCTCTCTCCAGTCCAATCCCTCTCTCTCTCTCTCTCTCTCCAGTCCAGTCTCTCTCTCTTTCTCTCTCTACAGTCTTTCTCTGTGTGTCTCTCTCTCTCTCCCTCTCTCTCTACAGTCTTTCTCTCATTCTCCAGTCCAGTCTTTCTCTCTCTCCAGTCCAGTCTTTCTCTCTCTCACTCTCTTCAGTCCAGTCTTTCTCTCTCTCTCTCTCTTCAGTCCAGTCTTTCTCTCTCTCTCTCTTCAGCTCAGTTTTTCTCTGTCTGTCTCTCTCGTCAGTGCAGTCTTTCTCTCTCTCTCTTCAGTCCAGTCTTTCTCTCTCTCTCTCTTCAGTTCAGTCTTTCTCTCTCTGTCTCTCTCTTCAGTCCAGTATTTCTCTCTCTCTCTCTCTCTCTCTCTCCTGTCCAGTCTTTCTCTCTCTCTCTCTTCAGTCCAGTCTTTCTTTCTCTCTCTCTTTAGTTCAGTCTTTCTCTCTCTGTCCCTCTCTTCAGTCCAGTCCCTCTCTCTCCGGAGAACAATCTTTCTCTCTCTATCTCTACAGTCCAATCTTTCTCTCAACTTTTCTCTCTCTCTCCTGTCCAATCTTTCTTCTGTCTATCTCTCTAGTCCAATCATCCTTTCTCTATCTCTCTCGATCTCTCTCTCTCCAGTCTTTCTTTCTCTCTCTCTCCAGTCTTTCTCTCTTTCTCCAGTCCAGTCTTTCTCTCTCTCTCTTCAGTCCAGTCTTTCTCTTTCTCTCTCCTCAGTCCATTCTTTCTCTCTCTCTCTCCAGTCCAGTCTTTCTCTCTCTTCAGTCCAGTCTTTCTCTCTCTCTCTCCTCAGTCCATTCTTTCTCTCTGTCTCTTCAGTCCAGTCTTTTTCTCTCTCTCTCAGGTCCAGTCTTTCTCTCTCTTTCTCCAGTCCACTCTTTCTCTCTCTCCTGTCCAGTCTTTCTCTCTCTCTCTCTCCAGTCCAGTCTATCTCTCTCTCCCTCTCTCTCCCTCTCTCTCTCCAGTCTTTCTCACATTCTCCAGGCCAGTCCTTCTCTCTCTCCACTCCAGTCTTTCTCTCTCTCTCTCTCCAGTCCAGTCATTCTCTCTCTATCTCTCTAACTCTCCAGTCTTTCTCTCTCTCTCACTCCGGTCCATGCTTTCTCTCTCTCACTCTCCTGTCCAATCTTTCTCTCTCTATCTCTCCAGTCCAATCTTTAGCTCTCCTTTTCTCTCTCTCTCCTGTCCAATCTTTCTTCTCTCTCACTCTCGCTCTCTCTCCAGTCCAATCTTTCTTCTGTCTCTCTCTCCAGTCCAGTCATTCTTTCTCTATGTCTCTCTCTCTCTCTCTCTCTCTCTCCAGTCTTTCTCTCTTGCTCCAGTCCAGTCTTTCTCTCTCTCACTCTCTTCAGTCCAGTCTTTCTCTCTCTCTCTCTCTTCAGTCCAGTCTTTCTCTCTCTCTCTCTTCAGCTCAGTTTTTCTCTGTCTGTCTCTCCAGTCCAGTCTTTCTCTCTCTCTCTCTTCAGTCCAGTCTTTCTCTCTCTGTGTCTCCAGTCCAGTCTTTCTCTCTCTCTCTCTTTATTTCAGCCCTTCTCTTTCTCTCACTCTCTCTCTCCAGTCCAGTCTTTCTCTCACTCTCTCTCCCGTGCAGTCATTCTCTCTCTATCACTCTCACACACCAGTCTTTCTCTCTCGATCTCTCTCTCCAGTCTTTCTTTCTCTCTCCCTCCAGTCTTTCAATCTTTCTCCAGTCCAGTCTTTCTCTCTCTCCAGTCCAGTCGTTCTCTCTCTCCAGTCCAGTCTTTCTCTCTCTCTCTTCAGTCCAGTCTTTCTCTCTCTGTTCAGTCCAGTCTTTCTCTTTGTCTCCAGTCCAGTCTTTCTCCTTTTCTCTCTCTCCAGTCCAATCTCTATCGCTCTCTCTCCAGTCCTGTCCTTCTCTCTCTCTCTCCTTCTCCAATCTTTTTCTCTCACTCTCTCCAGTCCTTCTCTCTCTCTCTGCAGTCTTTCTCTCTCTCTCTCTCTCACTCTCTCTCCATTCCAGTCTACTCTCTCTCTCTCTTCAGTCCAGTGCCTCTCTCTCCACAGTCCAATCTTTCTCTGTTTGTCTCTCCAACCCAATCTCTCTCTCTCTCTTCTTTCCAATCTTTCTTCTCTCTCGCTCTCGCTCTCTCTCCAGTCCAATCTTTCTTCTGTCTCTCTCTCCAGTCCAGTCATTTTTTCTCTATCTCTCCCTCTCTCTCCATTATTTCTCTCTCTTTCTCCAGTCCAGTCTTTCTCTCTCTTTCTCCAGTCCACTCTTCCTCTCTCTCCTGTCCAGTCTTTCACTCTCTCTCTCTCCAGTCCAGTCTCTCTCTCTCTCCCTCTCTCTCCCTCTCTCTCTCCAGTCTTTCTCACATTCTCCAGGCCAGTCTTTCTCTCTCTCCCGTCCAGTCTTTCTCTCTCTCTCTCTCTCTCTCTCTCTCTCCAGTCCAGTCTTTCTCTTTCTCTCTCTTCAGTCCAGTCTTTCTCTCTCTCTCTCTTTTGTTCAGTCTTTCTCTCTCTGTCTCTCTCTTCAGTCCAGTCCCTCTGTCTCTGGAGTACAATCTTTCTCTCTCTATCTCTCCAGTCCAGTCTTTCTCTCACCTTTTCTCTCTCTCTCCTGTCCAATCTTTCTTCTCTCTCGCTCTCGCTCTCTCTCCAGTCTAATCTTTCTTCTGTCGATCTCTACAGTCCAGTCATTCTCTCTCTCTCTCTCTCTCTCTCCAGTCCAGTCTTTCTCTCTCCCTCCAGTCCAATTTTTCTCTCTATCTCTCCAGTCCAGTCTTTCTCTCTATCTCTCCAGTCCAGTCTTTCTCTCTATCTCTCCAGTCCAGTCTTTCTCTCTCTCTCTTCAGTCCAGTCTTTCTCTCTTCTCTCTCTTCAGTCCAGTCTTTCTCACTCTCTCTCCTCTCCAGTCTTTCTCTCTCTCTCTCTCCAGTCCAGTCATTCTCTCTCTATCTCTCTAACTCTCCAGTCTTTCTCTCTCTCTCTCTCTGGTCCATGCCTTCTCTCTCTCACTCTCCTGTCCAATCTTTCTCTCTCTATCTCTCCAGTCCAATCTTTAGTTCTCCTTTTCTCTCTCTCTCCTGTCCAATCTTTCTTCTCTCTCACTCTCGCTCTCTCTCCAGTCCAATCTTTCTTCTGTCTCTCTCACCAGTCCAGTCATTCTTTCTCTATGTCTCTCTCTCTGTCTCTTTCCAGTCTTTCTCTCTCTCTCTCCAGACTTTCTCTCTTGCTCCAGCCCAGTCTTTCTCTCTCTCTCTCTTCAGTCCAGTCTTTCTCTCTCTGTCTCTCCAGTCCAGTCTTTCTCTCTCTCCCATCCAGTCTTTCTCTCTCTCTCTTCAGTCCAGTCTTTCTCTCTCTGTTCAGTCCAGTCTTTCTCTTTGTCTCCAGTCCAGTCTTTCTCCTTGTCTCTCTCTCCAGTCCAATCTCTATTGCTCTCTCTCCAGTCCTGTCCTTCTCTCTCCCTCTCCTTCTCCAATCTTTTTTTCTCTCTCTCTGCAGTCCTTCTTTCTCTCTCTGCAGTCTTTCTCTCTCTCTCTCTCTCTCTCTTCAGTCCAGTGCCCCTCTCTCCACAGTCCAAACTTTCTCTGTTTGTCTCTCCAGTCCAATCTCTCTCTCTCTCTCCTTTCCAATCTTTCTTCTCTCTCTCTCTCGCTCTCTCTCCTGTCCAGTCTTTCTCTCTCTCTCTCTCCAGTCCAGTCTTTCTCTCTCTCCCTCTCTTTCCCTCTCTCTCTCCACTCTTTCTCACATTCTCCAGGCCAGTCTTTCTCTCTCTCCAGTCCAGTCTTTCTCTCTCTCTCTCTCCAGTCAAGTCTTTCTCTTTCTCTCTCTTCAGTCCAGTCTTTCTCTCTCTCTCTCTTTATTTCAGTCTTTCTCTCTCTATCTCTCCAGTCCATTCTTTCTCTCACCTTTTCTCTCTCTCTCCAGTCCAATCTTTCTTCTGTCGATCTCTCCAGTCCAGTCTTTCTCTCTCCCTCCAGTCCAATCTTTCTCTCTATCTCTCCAGTCCAGTCTTTCTCTCTATCTCTCCAGTCCAGTCTTTCTCTCTCTCTCTCCAGTCCAGTTTTTCTCTCTCTCTCTTCAGTCCAGTCTTTCTCTCTTCTCTCTCTTCAGTCCAGTCTTTCTCACTCTCTCTCCACTCCAGTCTTTCTCTCTCTCTCTCTCCAGTCCAGTCATTCTCTCTCTATCTCTCTAACTCTCCAGTCTTTCTCTCTCTCTCTCTCCGGTCCATGCTTTCTCTCTCTCACTCTCCTGTCCAATCTTTCTCTCTCTATCTCTCCAGTCCAATCTTTAGCTCTCCTTTTCTCTCTCTCTCCTGTCCAATCTTTCTTCTCTCTCACTCTCGCTCTCTCTCCAGTCCAATCTTTCTTCTGTCTCTCTCTCCAGTCCAGTCATTCTTTCTCTATGTCTCTCTCTCTCTCTCTCCAGTCTTTCTCTCTCTCTCTCTCCAGTCTTTCTCTCTTTCTCCAGTCCAGTCTTTCTCTCTGTCCAGTCCAGTCTTTCTCTATCTGTCTCTCCAGTCCAGTCTTTCTCTCTCTCTCTCTTCAGTTCAGCCCTTCTCTTTCTCTTACTCTCTCTCTCCAGTCCAGTCTTTCTCTCACTCTCTCTCCCGTGCAGTCATTCTCTCTCTATCACTCTCACACACCAGTCTTTCTCTCTCGATCTCTCTCTCTCCAGTCTTTCTTTCTCTCTCTCTCCAGTCCTTCTCTCTTTCTCCAGTCCAGTCTTTCTCTCCCTCTCTTCAGTCCAGTCTTTCTCTCTCTCTCTCCTCAGTCTATTCTTTCTCTCTCTCCAGTCCAGTCTTTCTCTTTCTCCAGTCCAGTCTTTCTCTCTCTCTCTTCAGTCCAGTCTTTCTCTCTCTCTCTCCTCAGTCCATTCTTTCTCTCTCTCTCTCCAGTCCAGTCTTTCTCTCTCTCCAGTCCAGTCTTTCTCTCTCTCTCTCTTCAGTCCAGTTTTTCTCTCTTCTCTCTCTTCAGTCCAGTCTTTCTCAATCTCTCTCCACTCCAGTCTTTCTCTCTATCTCCAGTCCATTCATTCTCTCTCTCTCTCTTGTCTTTCTCTCTTGCTCCAGTCCAGTCTTTCTCTTTGTCCAGTCCAGTCTTTCTCTCTCTCTCTCTTCAGTCCAGTCTTTCTCTCTCTGTCTCTCCAGTCCAGTCTTTCTCTCTCTCTCTCTTCAGTCCAGTCTTTCTCTCTCTGTCTCTCCAGTCCAGTCTTTCTCGCTCTCTCTCTTCAGTTCAGCCCTTCTCTTTCTCTCCCTCTCTCTCTCCAGTCCAGTCTGTCTCTCACTCTCTCTCCCGTGCAGTCATTCTCTCTCTATCACTCTCACACACCAGTCTTTCTCTCTCGATCTCTCTCTCTCCAGTCTTTCTTTCTCTCTCTCTCCAGTCTTTCTCTCTTTCTTCAGTCCAGTCTTTCTCTCTCTTCATTCCAGTCTTTCTCTCTCTCTCTCCTCAGTCCATTCGTTCTCTCTCTCTCTCCAGTCCAGTCTTTCTCTCTCTTCAGTCCAGTCTTTCTCTCTCTCTCTCCTCAGTCCATTCTTTCTCTCTCTCTCTTCAGTCCAGTCTTTTTCTCTCTTTCTCCAGTCCAGTCTTTCTCTCTCTTTCTCCAGTCCACTCTTCCTCTCTCTCCTGTCCAGTCTTTCTCTCTCTCTCTCTCCAGTCCAGTCTATCTCTCTCTCCCTCTCTCTCCCTCTCTCTCTCCAGTCTTTCTCACATTCTCCAGGCCAGTCCTTCTCTCTCTCCAGTCCAGTCTTTCTCTCTCTCTCTCTCTCTCTCCAGTCCAGTCTTTCTCTTTCTCTCTCTTCAGTCCAGTCTTTTTCTGTGTCTCTCTTTAGTTCAGTCTTTCTCTCTCTGTCTCTCTCTTCAGTCCAGTCCCTCTCTCTCCGGAGTACAATCTTTCTCTCTCTATCTCTCCAGTCCAGTCTTTCTCTCACCTTTTCTCTCTCTCTCCTGTCCAATCTTTCTTCTCTCTCGCTCTCGCTCTCTCTCCAGTCCAATCTTTCTTCTGTCGATCTCTACAGTTCAGTCATTCTCTCTCTCTCTCTCTCTCTCTCCAGTCCAGTCTTTCTCTCTCCCTCCAGTCCAATTTTTCTCTCTATCTCTCCAGTCCAGTCTTTCTCTCTATCTCTCCAGTGCAGTCTTTCTCTCTCTCTCTCCAGTCCAGTCTTTCTCTCTCTCTCTCTTCAGTCCAGTCTTTCTCTCTTCTCTCTCTTCAGTCCAGTCTTTCTCACTCTCTCTCCACTCCAGTCTTTCTCTCTATCTCCAGTCCATTCATTCTCTCTCTCTCTCTCTTGTCTTTCTCTCTTGCTCCAGTCCAGTCTTTCTCTCTCTCTCTCTCTTCAGTCCAGTCTTTCTCTCTCTGTCTCTCCAGTCCAGTCTTTCTCTCTCTCTCTCTTCAGTCCAGTCTTTCTCTCTCTGTCTCTCCAGTCCAGTCTTTCTCTCTCTCTCTCTTCAGTTCAGCCCTTCTCTTTCTCTCCCTCTCTCTCTCCAGTCCAGTCTGTCTCTCACTCTCTCTCCCGTGCAGTCATTCTCTCTCTATCACTCTCACACACCAGTCTTTCTCTCTCGATCTCTCTCTCTCCAGTCTTTCTTTCTCTCTCTCTCCAGTCTTTCTCTCTTTCTCCAGTCCAGTCTTTCTCTCTCTCTCTTCAGTCCAGTCTTTCTCTCTCTTCAGTCCAGTCTTTCTCTCTCTCTCTCCTCAGTCCATTCTTTCTCTCTCTCTCTTCAGTCCAGTCTTTCTCTCTTTGTTCAGTCCAGTCTTTCTCTTTGTCACCAGTCCTTTCTTTCTCCTTGTCTCTCTCTCCAGTCCAATCTCTATCGCTCTCTCTCCAGTCCTGTCCTTCTCTCTCTCTCTCCTTCTCCAATCTTTTTTTCTCTCTCTCTCCAGTCCTTCTTTCTCTCTCTGCAGTCTTTCTCTCTCTCTCTCTCTCTCTCCAGTCCATTCTTGTCTCTCTCTCTCTTCAGTCCAGTGCCTCTCTCTCCACAGTCCAATCTTTCTCTGTTTGTCTCTCCAGTCCAATCTCTCTCTCTCTCTCTCCTTTCCAATCTTTCTTCTCTCTCGCTCTCGGTCTCTCTCTAGTCCAATCTTTCTTCTGTCCCTCTCTCCAGTCCAGTCATTTTTTCTCTATCTCTCCCTCTCTCTCCAGTCTTTCTCTCTCTTTCTCCAGTCCAGTCTTTCTCTCTCTTTCTCCAGTCCACTCTTTCTCTCTCTCCTGTCCACTCTTTCTCTCTCTCTCTTTCCAGTCCAGTCTCTCTCTCTCTCCCTCTCTCTCCCTCTCTCTCTCCAGTCTTTCTCACATTCTCCAGGCCAGTCTTTCTCTCTCTCCAGTCCAGTCTTTCTCTCTCTCTCTCTCTCTCTCTCTCTCTCCAGTCAAGTCTTTCTTCTTTCTCTCTCTTCAGTCCAGTCTTTCTCTCTCTCTCTCTTTAGTTCAGTCTTTCTCTCTCTATCTCTCCAGTCTATTCTTTCTCTCAGCTTTTCTCTCTCTCTCCAGTCCAGTCTTTCTCTCTCTCACTCTCTTCAGTCTAGTCTTTCTCTCTCTCTCTCTCTTCAGTCCAGTCTTTCTCTCTCTCTCTCTCTTCAGCTCAGTTCTTCTCTCTCTGTCTCTCTCTTCAGTCCAGTCTTTCTCTCTCTCTCTTCATTCCAGTCTTTCTCTCTCTCTCTTCAGTTCAGTCTTTCTCTCTCTGTCTCTCTCTTCAGTCCAGTATTTCTCTCTCTCTCTGTCTCTCTCTCTCTCTCTCCTGTCCAGTCTTTCTCCGTCTTTCTCTTCAGTCCAGTCTTTCTCTTTGTCTCCAGTCCAGTCTTTCTCCTTGTCTCTCTCTCCAGTCCAATCTCTATCGCTCTCTCTCCAGTCCTGTCCTTCTCTCTCTCTCTACTTCTCCAATCTTTTTCTCTCTCTCTCTCCAGTCCTTCTTTGTCTCTCTGCAGTCTTTCTCTCTCTCTCTCTCTCTCTCCAGTCCAGTCTTCTCTCTCTCTCTCTTCAGTCCAGTGCCTCTCTCTCCACAGTCCAATCTTTCTCTGTTTGTCTCTCCAGTCCAATCTCTCTGTCTCTGTCTCCTTTCCAATCTTTCTTCCCTCTCGCTCTCGCTCTCTCTCCAGTCCAATCTTTCTTCTGTCTCTCTCTCCAGTCCAGTCATTTTTTCTCTATCTCTCCCTCTCTCTCCAGTCTTTCTCTCTCTTCCTCCAGTCTAGTCTTTCTCTCTCTTTCTCCAGTCCACTCTTTCCCTCTCTCCCGTCCAGTCTTTCTCGTTCTCTCTCTTCAGTCCAATCCTTCTCTCTCTCTCTCTTTAGTTCAGTCTTTCTCTCTCTGTCTCTCTCTTCAGTCCAGTCCCTCTCTCTCCGGAGTACAATCTTTCTCTCTCTATCTCTCCTGTCCAGTCTTTCTCTCACCTTTTCTCTCTCTCTCCTGTCCAATCTTTCTTCTCTCTCGCTCTCGCTCTCTCTCCAGTCCAATCTTTCTTCTGTCGATCTCTACAGTCCAGTCATTCTCTCTCTCTCTCTCTCTCCAGTCCAGTCTTTCTCTCTCCCTCCAGTCCAATTTTTCTCTCTATCTCTCCAGTCCAGTCTTTCTCTCTATCTCTCCAGTGCAGTCTTTCTCTCTCTCTCTCCAGTCCAGTCTTTCTCTCTCTCTCTCTTCAGTCCAGTCTTTCTCTCTTCTCTCTCTTCAGTCCTGTCTTTCTCACTCTCTCTCCACTCCAGTCTTTCTCTCTCTCTCTCTCCAGTCCAGTCATTCTCTCTCTATCTCTCTAACTCTCCAGTCTTTCTCTCTCTCTCTCTCCGGTCCATGCTTTCTCTCTCTCACTCTCCTGTCCAATCTTTCTCTCTCTATCTCTCCAGTCCAATCTTTAGCTCTCCTTTTCTCTCTCTCTCCTGTCCAATCTTTCTTCTCTCTCACTCTTGCTCTCTCTCCAGTCCAATCTTTCTTCTGTCTCTCTCTCCAGTCCAGTCATTCTTTCTCTATGTCTCTCTCTCTCTCTCTCTCCATTCTTTCTCTCTTGCTCCAGTCCAGTCTTTCTCTCTCTCTCTCTTCAGTCCAGTCTTTCTCTCTCTGTCTCTCCAGTCCAGTCTTTCTCTCTCTCTCTCTTCAGTCCAGTCTTTCTCTCTCTGTCTCTCCAGTCCAGTCTTTCTCTCTCTCTCTCTCTTTATTTCAGCCCTTCTCTTTCTCTCACTCTCTCTCTCCAGTCCAGTCTTTCTCTCACTCTCTCTCCCGTGCAGTCATTCTCTCTCTATCACTCTCACACACCAGTCTTTCTCTCTCGATCTCTCTCTCCAGTCTTTCTTTCTCTCTCCCTCCAGTCTTTCAATCTTTCTCCAGTCCAGTCTTTCTCTCTCTCCAGTCCAGTCGTTCTCTCTCTCCAGTCCAGTCTTTCTCTCTCTCTCTTCAGTCCAGTCTTTCTCTCTCTGTTCAGTCCAGTCTTTCTCTTTGTCTCCAGTCCAGTCTTTCTCCTTTTCTCTCTCTCCAGTCCAATCTCTATCGCTCTCTCTCCAGTCCTGTCCTTCTCTCTCTCTCTCCTTCTCCAATCTTTTTCTCTCACTCTCTCCAGTCCTTCTCTCTCTCTCTGCAGTCTTTCTCTCTCTCTCTCTCTCACTCTCTCTCCATTCCAGTCTACTCTCTCTCTCTCTTCAGTCCAGTGCCTCTCTCTCCACAGTCCAATCTTTCTCTGTTTGTCTCTCCAATCCAATCTCTCTCTCTCTCTCTCCTTTCCAATCTTTCTTCTCTCTCGCTCTCGCTCTCTCTCCAGTCCAATCTTTCTTCTGTCTCTCTCTCCAGTCCAGTCATTTTTTCTCTATCTCTCCCTCTCTCTCCATTATTTCTCTCTCTTTCTCCAGTCCAATCTTTCTCTCTCTTTCTCCAGTCCACTCTTCCTCTCTCTCCTGTCCAGTCTTTCTCTCTCTCTCTCTCCAGTCCAGTCTCTCTCTCTCTCCCTCTCTCTCCCTCTCTCTCTCCAGTCTTTCTCACATTCTCCAGGCCAGTCTTTCTCTCTCTCCCGTCCAGTCTTTCTCTCTCTCTCTCTTTCTCTCTCTCTCCAGTCCAGTCTTTCTCTTTCTCTCTCTTCAGTCCAGTCTTTCTCTCTCTCTCTCTTTTGTTCAGTCTTTCTCTCTCTGTCTCTCTCTTCAGTCCAGTCCCTCTGTCTCTGGAGTACAATCTTTCTCTCTCTATCTCTCCAGTCCAGTCTTTCTCTCACCTTTTCTCTCTCTCTCCTGTCCAATCTTTCTTCTCTCTCGCTCTCGCTCTCTCTCCAGTCCAATCTTTCTTCTGTCTATCTCTACAGTCCAGTCATTCTCTCTCTCTCTCTCTCTCCAGTCCAGTCTTTCTCTCTCCCTCCAGTCCAATTTTTCTCTCTATCTCTCCAGTCCAGTCTTTCTCTCTATCTCTCCAGTGCAGTCTTTCTCTCTCTCTCTCCAGTCCAGTCTTTCTCTCTCTCTCTCTTCAGTCCAGTCTTTCTCTCTTCTCTCTCTTCAGTCCTGTCTTTCTCACTCTCTCTCCACTCCAGTCTTTCTCTCTCTCTCTCTCCAGTCCAGTCATTCTCTCTCTATCTCTCTAACTCTCCAGTCTTTCTCTCTCTCTCTCTCCGGTCCATGCTTTCTCTCTCTCACTCTCCTGTCCAATCTTTCTCTCTCTATCTCTCCAGTCCAATCTTTAGCTCTCCTTTTCTCTCTCTCTCCTGTCCAATCTTTCTTCTCTCTCATTCTCGCTCTCTCTCCAGTCCAATCTTTCTTCTGTCTCTCTCTCCAGTCCAGTCATTCTTTCTCTATGTCTCTCTCTCTCTCTCTCTCTCTCCAGTCTTTCTCTCTTGCTCCAGTCCAGTCTTTCTCTCTCTCTCTCTTCAGTCCAGTCTTTCTCTCTCTGTCTCTCCAGTCCAGTCTTTCTCTCTCTCTCTCTTCAGTCCAGTCTTTCTCTCTCTGTCTCTCCAGTCCAGTCTTTCTCTCTCTCTCTCTTTATTTCAGCCCTTCTCTTTCTCTCACTCTCTCTCTCCAGTCCAGTCTTTCTCTCACTCTCTCTCCCGTGCAGTCATTCTCTCTCTATCACTCTCACACACCAGTCTTTCTCTCTCGATCTCTCTCTCCAGTCTTTCTTTCTCTCTCCCTCCAGTCTTTCAATCTTTCTCCAGTCCAGTCTTTCTCTCTCTCCAGTCCAGTCGTTCTCTCTCTCCAGTCCAGTCTTTCTCTCTCTCTCTTCAGTCCAGTCTTTCTCTCTCTGTTCAGTCCAGTCTTTCTCTTTGTCTCCAGTCCAGTCTTTCTCCTTTTCTCTCTCTCCAGTCCAATCTCTATCGCTCTCTCTCCAGTCCTGTCCTTCTCTCTCTCTCTCCTTCTCCAATCTTTTTCTCTCACTCTCTCCAGTCCTTCTCTCTCTCTCTGCAGTCTTTCTCTCTCTCTCTCTCTCACTCTCTCTCCATTCCAGTCTACTCTCTCTCTCTCTTCAGTCCAGTGCCTCTCTCTCCACAGTCCAATCTTTCTCTGTTTGTCTCTCCAACCCAATCTCTCTCTCTCTCTCTCCTTTCCAATCTTTCTTCTCTCTCGCTCTCGCTCTCTCTCCAGTCCAATCTTTCTTCTGTCTCTCTCTCCAGTCCAGTCATTTTTTCTCTATCTCTCCCTCTCTCTCCATTACTTCTCTCTCTTTCTCCAGTCCAATCTTTCTCTCTCTTTCTCCAGTCCACTCTTCCTCTCTCTCCTGTCCAGTCTTTCTCTCTCTCTCTCTCCAGTCCAGTCTCTCTCTCTCTCCCTCTCTCTCCCTCTCTCTCTCCAGTCTTTCTCACATTCTCCAGGCCAGTCTTTCTCTCTCTCCCGTCCAGTCTTTCTCTCTCTCTCTCTTTCTCTCTCTCTCCAGTCCAGTCTTTCTCTTTCTCTCTCTTCAGTCCAGTCTTTCTCTCTCTCTCTCTTTTGTTCAGTCTTTCTCTCTCTGTCTCTCTCTTCAGTCCAGTCCCTCTGTCTCTGGAGTACAATCTTTCTCTCTCTATCTCTCCAGTCCAGTCTTTCTCTCACCTTTTCTCTCTCTCTCCTGTCCAATCTTTCTTCTCTCTCGCTCTCGCTCTCTCTCCAGTCCAATCTTTCTTCTGTCGATCTCTACAGTCCAGTCATTCTCTCTCTCTCTCTCTCTCCAGTCCAGTCTTTCTCTCTCCCTCCAGTCCAATTTTTCTCTCTATCTCTCCAGTCCAGTCTTTCTCTCTATCTCTCCAGTCCAGTCTTTCTCTCTATCTCTCCAGTCCAGTCTTTCTCTCTCTCTCTTCAGTCCAGTCTTTCTCTCTTCTCTCTCTTCAGTCCAGTCTTTCTCACTCTCTCTCCTCTCCAGTCTTTCTCTCTCTCTCTCTCCAGTCCAGTCATTCTCTCTCTATCTCTCTAACTCTCCAGTCTTTCTCTCTCTCTCTCTCTGGTCCATGCCTTCTCTCTCTCACTCTCCTGTCCAATCTTTCTCTCTCTATCTCTCCAGTCCAATCTTTAGTTCTCCTTTTCTCTCTCTCTCCTGTCCAATCTTTCTTCTCTCTCACTCTCGCTCTCTCTCCAGTCCAATCTTTCTTCTGTCTCTCTCACCAGTCCAGTCATTCTTTCTCTATGTCTCTCTCTCTGTCTCTTTCCAGTCTTTCTCTCTCTCTCTCCAGACTTTCTCTCTTGCTCCAGTCCAGTCTTTCTCTCTCTCTCTCTTCAGTCCAGTCTTTCTCTCTCTGTCTCTCCAGTCCAGTCTTTCTCTCTCTCCCATCCAGTCTTTCTCTCTCTCTCTTCAGTCCAGTCTTTCTCTCTCTGTTCAGTCCAGTCTTTCTCTTTGTCTCCAGTCCAGTGTTTCTCCTTGTCTCTCTCTCCAGTCCAATCTCTACTGCTCTCTCTCCAGTCCTGTCCTTCTCTCTCTCTCTCCTTCTCCAATCTTTTTCTCTCTCTCTCTGCAGTCCTTCTTTCTCTCTCTGCAGTCTTTCTCTCTCTCTCTCTCTCTCTCTCTCTTCAGTCCAGTGCCCCTCTCTCCACAGTCCAAACTTTCTCTGTTTGTCTCTCCAGTCCAATCTCTCTCTCTCTCTCCTTTCCAATCTTTCTTCTCTCTCTCTCTCGCTCTCTCTCCAGTCCAATCTTTCTTCTGTCTCTCTCTCCAGTCCAGTCATTCTTTCTCTATCTCTCTCTCTCTCTCTCTCTCTCCAGTCTTTCTCTCTCTTTTCCAGTGCAGTCTTTCTCTCTATTTCTCCAGTCCAGTTTTTCTCTCTCTCCTGTCCACTCTTTCTCTCTCTCTCTCTCCAGTCCAATCCCTCTCTCTCTCTCTCTCTCTCCAGTCCAGTCTCTCTCTCTTTCTCTCTCTACAGTCTTTCTCTGTGTGTCTCTCTCTCTCTCCCTCTCTCTCTACAGTCTTTCTCTCATTCTCCAGTCCAGTCTTTCTCTCTCTCCAGTCCAGTCTTTCTCTCTCTCACTCTCTTCAGTCCAGTCTTTCTCTCTCTCTCTCTCTTCAGTCCAGTCTTTCTCTCTCTCTCTCTTCAGCTCAGTTTTTCTCTGTCTGTCTCTCTCGTCAGTGCAGTCTTTCTCTCTCTCTCTTCAGTCCAGTCTTTCTCTCTCTCTCTCTTCAGTTCAGTCTTTCTCTCTCTGTCTCTCTCTTCAGTCCAGTATTTCTCTCTCTCTCTCTCTCTCTCTCCTGTCCAGTCTTTCTCTCTCTCTCTCTCTTCAGTCCAGTCTTTCTTTCTCTCTCTCTTTAGTTCAGTCTTTCTCTCTCTGTCCCTCTCTTCAGTCCAGTCCCTCTCTCTCCGGAGAACAATCTTTCTCTCTCTATCTCTACAGTCCAATCTTTCTCTCAACTTTTCTCTCTCTCTCCTGTCCAATCTTTCTTCTGTCTATCTCTCTAGTCCAATCATCCTTTCTCTATCTCTCTCGATCTCTCTCTCTCCAGTCTTTCTTTCTCTCTCTCTCCAGTCTTTCTCTCTTTCTCCAGTCCAGTCTTTCTCTCTCTCTCTTCAGTCCAGTCTTTCTCTTTCTCTCTCCTCAGTCCATTCTTTCTCTCTCTCTCTCCAGTCCAGTCTTTCTCTCTCTTCAGTCCAGTCTTTCTCTCTCTCTCTCCTCAGTCCATTCTTTCTCTCTGTCTCTTCAGTCCAGTCTTTTTCTCTCTCTCTCAGGTCCAGTCTTTCTCTTTCTCTCTCCTCAGTCCATTCTTTCTCTCTCTCTCTCCAGTCCAGTCTTTCTCTCTCTCCTGTCCAGTCTTTCTCTCTCTCTCTCTCCAGTCCAGTCTATCTCTCTCTCCCTCTCTCTCCCTCTCTCTCTCCAGTCTTTCTCACATTCTCCAGGCCAGTCCTTCTCTCTCTCCACTCCAGTCTTTCTCTCTCTCTCTCTCCAGTCCAGTCATTCTCTCTCTATCTCTCTAACTCTCCAGTCTTTCTCTCTCTCTCTCTCCGGTCCATGCTTTCTCTCTCTCACTCTCCTGTCCAATCTTTCTCTCTCTATCTCTCCAGTCCAATCTTTAGCTCTCCTTTTCTCTCTCTCTCCTGTCCAATCTTTCTTCTCTCTCACTCTCGCTCTCTCTCCAGTCCAATCTTTCTTCTGTCTCTCTCTCCAGTCCAGTCATTCTTTCTCTATGTCTCTCTCTCTCTCTCTCTCTCTCCAGTCTTTCTCTCTTGCTCCAGTCCAGTCTTTCTCTCTCTCACTCTCTTCAGTCCAGTCTTTCTCTCTCTCTCTCTCTTCAGTCCAGTCTTTCTCTCTCTCTCTCTTCAGCTCAGTTTTTCTCTGTCTGTCTCTCCAGTCCAGTCTTTCTCTCTCTCTCTCTTTAGTCCAGTCTTTCTCTCTCTGTCTCTCCAGTCCAGTCTTTCTCTCTCTCTCTCTTTATTTCAGCCCTTCTCTTTCTCTCACTCTCTCTCTCCAGTCCAGTCTTTCTCTCACTCTCTCTCCCGTGCAGTCATTCTCTCTCTATCACTCTCACACACCAGTCTTTCTCTCTCGATCTCTCTCTCCAGTCTTTCTTTCTCTCTCCCTCCAGTCTTTCAATCTTTCTCCAGTCCAGTCTTTCTCTCTCTCCAGTCCAGTCTTTCTCTCTCTCCAGTCCAGTCTTTCTCTCTCTCTCTTCAGTCCAGTCTTTCTCTCTCTGTTCAGTCCAGTCTTTCTCTTTGTCTCCAGTCCAGTCTTTCTCCTTTTCTCTCTCTCCAGTCCAATCTCTATCGCTCTCTCTCCAGTCCTGTCCTTCTCTCTCTCTCTCCTTCTCCAATCTTTTTCTCTCACTCTCTCCAGTCCTTCTCTCTCTCTCTGCAGTCTTTCTCTCTCTCTCTCTCTCACTCTCTCTCCATTCCAGTCTACTCTCTCTCTCTCTTCAGTCCAGTGCCTCTCTCTCCACAGTCCAATCTTTCTCTGTTTGTCTCTCCAACCCAATCTCTCTCTCTCTCTCCTTTCCAATCTTTCTTCTCTCTCGCTCTCGCTCTCTCTCCAGTCCAATCTTTCTTCTGTCTCTCTCTCCAGTCCAGTCATTTTTTCTCTATCTCTCCCTCTCTCTCCATTATTTCTCTCTCTTTCTCCAGTCCAGTCTTTCTCTCTCTTTCTCCAGTCCACTCTTCCTCTCTCTCCTGTCCAGTCTTTCACTCTCTCTCTCTCCAGTCCAGTCTCTCTCTCTCTCCCTCTCTCTCCCTCTCTCTCTCCAGTCTTTCTCACATTCTCCAGGCCAGTCTTTCTCTCTCTCCCGTCCAGTCTTTCTCTCTCTCTCTCTCTCTCTCTCTCTCTCCAGTCCAGTCTTTCTCTTTCTCTCTCTTCAGTCCAGTCTTTCTCTCTCTCTCTCTTTTGTTCAGTCTTTCTCTCTCTGTCTCTCTCTTCAGTCCAGTCCCTCTGTCTCTGGAGTACAATCTTTCTCTCTCTATCTCTCCAGTCCAGTCTTTCTCTCACCTTTTCTCTCTCTCTCCTGTCCAATCTTTCTTCTCTCTCGCTCTCGCTCTCTCTCCAGTCTAATCTTTCTTCTGTCGATCTCTACAGTCCAGTCATTCTCTCTCTCTCTCTCTCTCTCCAGTCCAGTCTTTCTCTCTCCCTCCAGTCCAATTTTTCTCTCTATCTCTCCAGTCCAGTCTTTCTCTCTATCTCTCCAGTCCAGTCTTTCTCTCTATCTCTCCAGTCCAGTCTTTCTCTCTCTCTCTTCAGTCCAGTCTTTCTCTCTTCTCTCTCTTCAGTCCAGTCTTTCTCACTCTCTCTCCTCTCCAGTCTTTCTCTCTCTCTCTCTCCAGTCCAGTCATTCTCTCTCTATCTCTCTAACTCTCCAGTCTTTCTCTCTCTCTCTCTCTGGTCCATGCCTTCTCTCTCTCACTCTCCTGTCCAATCTTTCTCTCTCTATCTCTCCAGTCCAATCTTTAGTTCTCCTTTTCTCTCTCTCTCCTGTCCAATCTTTCTTCTCTCTCACTCTCGCTCTCTCTCCAGTCCAATCTTTCTTCTGTCTCTCTCACCAGTCCAGTCATTCTTTCTCTATGTCTCTCTCTCTGTCTCTTTCCAGTCTTTCTCTTTCTCTCTCCAGACTTTCTCTCTTGCTCCAGCCCAGTCTTTCTCTCTCTCTCTCTTCAGTCCAGTCTTTCTCTCTCTGTCTCTCCAGTCCAGTCTTTCTCTCTCTCCCATCCAGTCTTTCTCTCTCTCTCTTCAGTCCAGTCTTTCTCTCTCTGTTCAGTCCAGTCTTTCTCTTTGTCTCCAGTCCAGTCTTTCTCCTTGTCTCTCTCTCCAGTCCAATCTCTACTGCTCTCTCTCCAGTCCTGTCCTTCTCTCTCTCTCTCCTTCTCCAATCTTTTTCTCTCTCTCTCTGCAGTCCTTCTTTCTCTCTCTGCAGTCTTTCTCTCTCTCTCTCTCTCTCTCTCTCTCTTCAGTCCAGTGCCCCTCTCTCCACAGTCCAAACTTTCTCTGTTTGTCTCTCCAGTCCAATCTCTCTCTCTCTCTCCTTTCCAATCTTTCTTCTCTCTCTCTCTCGCTCTCTCTCCAGTCCAATCTTTCTTCTGTCTCTCTCTCCAGTCCAGTCATTCTTTCTCTATCTCTCTCTCTCTCTCTCTCTCCAGTCTTTCTCTCTCTTTTCCAGTGCAGTCTTTCTCTCTATTTCTCCAGTCCAGTTTTTCTCTCTCTCCTGTCCACTCTTTCTCTCTCTCTCTCTCCAGTCCAATCCCTCTCTCTCTCTCTCTCTCTCCAGTCCAGTCTCTCTCTCTTTCTCTCTCTACAGTCTTTCTCTGTGTGTCTCTCTCTCTCTCCCTCTCTCTCTACAGTCTTTCTCTCATTCTCCAGTCCAGTCTTTCTCTCTCTCCAGTCCAGTCTTTCTCTCTCTCACTCTCTTCAGTCCAGTCTTTCTCTCTCTCTCTCTCTTCAGTCCAGTCTTTCTCTCTCTCTCTCTTCAGCTCAGTTTTTCTCTGTCTGTCTCTCTCGTCAGTGCAGTCTTTCTCTCTCTCTCTTCAGTCCAGTCTTTCTCTCTCTCTCTCTTCAGTTCAGTCTTTCTCTCTCTGTCTCTCTCTTCAGTCCAGTATTTCTCTCTCTCTCTCTCTCTCTCTCCTGTCCAGTCTTTCTCTCTCTCTCTCTCTTCAGTCCAGTCTTTCTTTCTCTCTCTCTTTAGTTCAGTCTTTCTCTCTCTGTCCCTCTCTTCAGTCCAGTCCCTCTCTCTCCGGAGAACAATCTTTCTCTCTCTATCTCTACAGTCCAATCTTTCTCTCAACTTTTCTCTCTCTCTCCTGTCCAATCTTTCTTCTGTCTATCTCTCTAGTCCAATCATCCTTTCTCTATCTCTCTCGATCTCTCTCTCTCCAGTCTTTCTTTCTCTCTCTCTCCAGTCTTTCTCTCTTTCTCCAGTCCAGTCTTTCTCTCTCTCTCTTCAGTCCAGTCTTTCTCTTTCTCTCTCCTCAGTCCATTCTTTCTCTCTCTCTCTCCAGTCCAGTCTTTCTCTCTCTTCAGTCCAGTCTTTCTCTCTCTCTCTCCTCAGTCCATTCTTTCTCTCTGTCTCTTCAGTCCAGTCTTTTTCTCTCTCTCTCAGGTCCAGTCTTTCTCTCTCTTTCTCCAGTCCACTCTTTCTCTCTCTCCTGTCCAGTCTTTCTCTCTCTCTCTCTCCAGTCCAGTCTATCTCTCTCTCCCTCTCTCTCCCTCTCTCTCTCCAGTCTTTCTCACATTCTCCAGGCCAGTCCTTCTCTCTCTCCACTCCAGTCTTTCTCTCTCTCTCTCTCCAGTCCAGTCATTCTCTCTCTATCTCTCTAACTCTCCAGTCTTTCTCTCTCTCTCTCTCCGGTCCATGCTTTCTCTCTCTCACTCTCCTGTCCAATCTTTCTCTCTCTATCTCTCCAGTCCAATCTTTAGCTCTCCTTTTCTCTCTCTCTCCTGTCCAATCTTTCTTCTCTCTCACTCTCGCTCTCTCTCCAGTCCAATCTTTCTTCTGTCTCTCTCTCCAGTCCAGTCATTCTTTCTCTATGTCTCTCTCTCTCTCTCTCTCTCTCCAGTCTTTCTCTCTTGCTCCAGTCCAGTCTTTCTCTCTCTCACTCTCTTCAGTCCAGTCTTTCTCTCTCTCTCTCTCTTCAGTCCAGTCTTTCTCTCTCTCTCTCTTCAGCTCAGTTTTTCTCTGTCTGTCTCTCCAGTCCAGTCTTTCTCTCTCTCTCTCTTTAGTCCAGTCTTTCTCTCTCTGTCTCTCCAGTCCAGTCTTTCTCTCTCTCTCTCTTTATTTCAGCCCTTCTCTTTCTCTCACTCTCTCTCTCCAGTCCAGTCTTTCTCTCACTCTCTCTCCCGTGCAGTCATTCTCTCTCTATCACTCTCAGACACCAGTCTTTCTCTCTCGATCTCTCTCTCCAGTCTTTCTTTCTCTCTCCCTCCAGTCTTTCAATCTTTCTCCAGTCCAGTCTTTCTCTCTCTCCAGTCCAGTCTTTCTCTCTCTCCAGTCCAGTCTTTCTCTCTCTCTCTTCAGTCCAGTCTTTCTCTCTCTGTTCAGTCCAGTCTTTCTCTTTGTCTCCAGTCCAGTCTTTCTCCTTTTCTCTCTCTCCAGTCCAATCTCTATCGCTCTCTCTCCAGTCCTGTCCTTCTCTCTCTCTCTCCTTCTCCAATCTTTTTCTCTCACTCTCTCCAGTCCTTCTCTCTCTCTCTGCAGTCTTTCTCTCTCTCTCTCTCTCACTCTCTCTCCATTCCAGTCTACTCTCTCTCTCTCTTCAGTCCAGTGCCTCTCTCTCCACAGTCCAATCTTTCTCTGTTTGTCTCTCCAACCCAATCTCTCTCTCTCTCTCCTTTCCAATCTTTCTTCTCTCTCGCTCTCGCTCTCTCTCCAGTCCAATCTTTCTTCTGTCTCTCTCTCCAGTCCAGTCATTTTTTCTCTATCTCTCCCTCTCTCTCCATTATTTCTCTCTCTTTCTCCAGTCCAGTCTTTCTCTCTCTTTCTCCAGTCCACTCTTCCTCTCTCTCCTGTCCAGTCTTTCACTCTCTCTCTCTCCAGTCCAGTCTCTCTCTCTCTCCCTCTCTCTCCCTCTCTCTCTCCAGTCTTTCTCACATTCTCCAGGCCAGTCTTTCTCTCTCTCCCGTCCAGTCTTTCTCTCTCTCTCTCTCTCTCTCTCTCTCTCCAGTCCAGTCTTTCTCTTTCTCTCTCTTCAGTCCAGTCTTTCTCTCTCTCTCTCTTTTGTTCAGTCTTTCTCTCTCTGTCTCTCTCTTCAGTCCAGTCCCTCTGTCTCTGGAGTACAATCTTTCTCTCTCTATCTCTCCAGTCCAGTCTTTCTCTCACCTTTTCTCTCTCTCTCCTGTCCAATCTTTCTTCTCTCTCGCTCTCGCTCTCTCTCCAGTCTAATCTTTCTTCTGTCGATCTCTACAGTCCAGTCATTCTCTCTCTCTCTCTCTCTCTCCAGTCCAGTCTTTCTCTCTCCCTCCAGTCCAATTTTTCTCTCTATCTCTCCAGTCCAGTCTTTCTCTCTATCTCTCCAGTCCAGTCTTTCTCTCTATCTCTCCAGTCCAGTCTTTCTCTCTCTCTCTTCAGTCCAGTCTTTCTCTCTTCTCTCTCTTCAGTCCAGTCTTTCTCACTCTCTCTCCTCTCCAGTCTTTCTCTCTCTCTCTCTCCAGTCCAGTCATTCTCTCTCTATCTCTCTAACTCTCCAGTCTTTCTCTCTCTCTCTCTCTGGTCCATGCCTTCTCTCTCTCACTCTCCTGTCCAATCTTTCTCTCTCTATCTCTCCAGTCCAATCTTTAGTTCTCCTTTTCTCTCTCTCTCCTGTCCAATCTTTCTTCTCTCTCACTCTCGCTCTCTCTCCAGTCCAATCTTTCTTCTGTCTCTCTCACCAGTCCAGTCATTCTTTCTCTATGTCTCTCTCTCTGTCTCTTTCCAGTCTTTCTCTTTCTCTCTCCAGACTTTCTCTCTTGCTCCAGCCCAGTCTTTCTCTCTCTCTCTCTTCAGTCCAGTCTTTCTCTCTCTGTCTCTCCAGTCCAGTCTTTCTCTCTCTCCCATCCAGTCTTTCTCTCTCTCTCTTCAGTCCAGTCTTTCTCTCTCTGTTCAGTCCAGTCTTTCTCTTTGTCTCCAGTCCAGTCTTTCTCCTTGTCTCTCTCTCCAGTCCAATCTCTATTGCTCTCTCTCCAGTCCTGTCCTTCTCTCTCTCTCTCCTTCTCCAATCTTTTTTTCTCTCTCTCTGCAGTCCTTCTTTCTCTCTCTGCAGTCTTTCTCTCTCTCTCTCTCTCTCTCTTCAGTCCAGTGCCCCTCTCTCCACAGTCCAAACTTTCTCTGTTTGTCTCTCCAGTCCAATCTCTCTCTCTCTCTCCTTTCCAATCTTTCTTCTCTCTCTCTCTCGCTCTCTCTCCAGTCCAATCTTTCTTCTGTCTCTCTCTCCAGTCCAGTCATGCTTTCTCTATCTCTCTCTCTCTCTCTCTCTCTCTCCAGTCTTTCTCTCTCTTTTCCAGTGCAGTCTTTCTCTCTATTTCTCCAGTCCAGTTTTTCTCTCTCTCCTGTCCACTCTTTCTCTCTCTCTCTCTCCAGTCCAATCCCTCTCTCTCTCTCTCTCTCTCCAGTCCAGTCTCTCTCTCTTTCTCTCTCTACAGTCTTTCTCTGTGTGTCTCTCTCTCTCTCCCTCTCTCTCTACAGTCTTTCTCTCATTCTCCAGTCCAGTCTTTCTCTCTCTCCAGTCCAGTCTTTCTCTCTCTCACTCTCTTCAGTCCAGTCTTTCTCTCTCTCTCTCTTCAATTCAGCCCTTCTCTTTCTCTCACTCTCTCTCTATCCAGTCCAGTCTTTCTCTCACTCTCTCTCCCGTGCAGTCATTCTCTCTCTATCACTCTCACACACCAGCCTTTCTCTCTCGATCTCTCTCTCTCCACTCTTTCTTTCTCTCTCTCTCCAGTCTTTCTCTCTTTCTCCAGTCCAGTCTTTCTCTCTCTCTCTTCAGTCCAGTCTTTCTCTCACTCTCTCTTCAGTCCAGTCTTTCTCCCTCTGTCTCTCCAGTCCAGTCTTTCTCTCTCTCCCATCCAGTCTTTCTCTCTCTCTCTTCAGTCCAGTCTTTCTCTCTGTTCAGTCCAGTCTTTCTCTTTGTCTCCAGTCCAGTCTTTCTCCTTGTCTCTCTCTCCAGTCCAATCTCTATTGCTCTCTCTCCAGTCCTGTCCTTCTCTCTCTCTCTCCTTCTCCAATCTTTTTCTCTCTCTCTCTGCAGTCCTTCTTTCTCTCTCTGCAGTCTTTCTCTCTCTCTCTCTCTCTTCAGTCCAGTGCCCCTCTTTCCACAGTCCAAACTTTCTCTGAATGTCTCTCCAGTCCAATCTCTCTCTCTCTCTCCTTTCCAATCTTTCTTCTCTCTCGCTCTCGCTCTCTCTCCAGTCCAATCTTTCTTCTGTCTCTCTCTCCAGTCCAGTCATTCTTTCTCTATCTCTCTCTCTCTCTCTCTCTCTCCAGTCTTTCTCTCTCTTTTCCAGTGCAGTCTTTCTCTCTATTTCTCCAGTCCAGTTTTTCTCTCTCTCCTGTCCACTCTTTCTCTCTCCCTCTCTCTCTCCAGTCCAATCCCTCTCTCTCTCTCTCTCTCTCTCTCTCCAGTCCAGTCTCTCTCTCTTTCTCTCTCTACAGTCTTTCTCTGTGTCTCTCTCTCTCTCTCCCTCTCTCTCTACAGTCTTTCTCTCATTCTCCAGGCCAGTCTTTCTCTCTCTCCAGTCCAGTCTTTCTCTCTCTCACTCTCTTCAGTTCAGTCTTTCTCTCTCTCTCTTCAGTCCAGTCTTTCTCTCTCTCTCTCTTCAGCTCAGTTTTTCTCTGTCTGTCTCTCTCGTCAGTCCAGTCTTTCTCTCTCTCTCTCTTTAGTTCAGTCTTTCTCTCTCTGTCTCTCTTTTCAGTCCAGTCCCTCTCTCTCCGGAGTACAATCTTTCTCTCTCTATCTCTACAGTCCAATCTTTCTCTCAACTTTTCTCTCTCTCTCCTGTCCAATCTTTCTTCTGTCTATCTCTCTAGTCCAATCATCCTTTCTCTATCTCTCTCGATCTCTCTCTCTCCAGTCTTTCTTTCTCTCTCTCTCCAGTCTTTCTCTCTTTCTCCAGTCCAGTCTTTCTCTCTCTCTCTTCAGTCCAGTCTTTCTCTCTCTCTCTCCTCAGTCCATTCTTTCTCTCTCTCTCTCCAGTCCAGTCTTTCTCTCTCTTCAGTCCAGTCTTTCTCTCTCTCTCTCCTCAGTCCATTCTTTCTCTCTCTCTCTTCAGTCCAGTCTTTTTCTCTCTTTCTCCAGTCCAGTCTTTCTCTCTCTTTCTCCAGTCCACTCTTTCTCTCTCTCCTGTCCAGTCTTTCTCTCTCTCTCTCTCCAGTCCAGTCTATCTCTCTCTCCCTCTCTCTCCCTCTCTCTCTCCAGTCTTTCTCACATTCTCCAGGCCAGTCCTTCTCTCTCTCCAGTCCAGTCTTTCTCTCTCTCTCTCTCTCTCTCCAGTCCAGTCTTTCTTTCTCTCTCTCTTCAGTCCAGTCTTTCTCTCTTCTCTCTCTTCAGTCCAGTCTTTCTCACTCTCTCTCCACTCCAGTCTTTCTCTCTATCTCCAGTCCATTCATTCTCTCTCTCTCTCTCTTGTCTTTCTCTCTTGCTCCAGTCCAGTCTTTCTCTCTGTCCAGTCCAGTCTTTCTCTCTCTCTCTCTTCAGTCCAGTCTTTCTCTCTGTCTCTCCAGTCCAGTCTTTCTCTCTCTCTCTCTTCAGTCCAGTCTTTCTCTCTCTGTCTCTCCAGCCAGTCTTTCTCTCTCTCTCTCTTTAGTTCAGCCCTTCTCTTTATCCAGTCCAGTCTTTCTCTCTCTCTCTCTCTCTCTCCAGTCCAGTCTTTCTTTCTCTCTCTCTTCAGTCCAGTCTTTCTCTCTCTCTCTCTTTTGTTCAGTCTTTCTCTCTCTGTCTCTCTCTTCAGTCCAGTCCCTCTGTCTCTGGAGTACAATCTTTCTCTCTCTATCTCTCCAGTCCAGTCTTTCTCTCACCTTTTCTCTCTCTCTCCTGTCCAATCTTTCTTCTCTCTCGCTCTCGCTCTCTCTCCAGTCCAATCTTTCTTCTGTCGATCTCTACAGTCCAGTCATTCTCTCTCTCTCTCTCTCTCTCTCTCCAGTCCAGTCTTTCTCTCTCCCTCCAGTCCAATTTTTCTCTCTATCTCTCCAGTCCAGTCTTTCTCTCTATCTCTCCAGTCCTGTCTTTCTCTCTCTCTCCAGTCCAGTCTTTCTCTCTCTTCAGTCCAGTCTTTCTCTCTTCTCTCTCTTCAGTCCAGTCTTTCTCACTCTCTCTCCACTCCAGTCTTTCTCTCTCTCTCTCTCCAGTCCAGTCATTCTCTCTCTATCTCTCTAACTCTCCAGTCTTTCTCTCTCTCTCTCTCCGCTCCATGCTTTGTCTCTCTCACTCTCCTGTCCAATCTTTCTCTCTCTATCTCTCCAGTCCAATCTTTAGCTCTCCTTTTCTCTCTCTCTCCTGTCCAATCTTTCTTCTCTCTCACTCTCGCTCTCTCTCCAGTCCAATCTTTCTTCTGTCTCTCTCTCCAGTCCAGTCACTCTTTCTCTATGTCTCTCTCTCTCTCTCTCTCTCCAGTCTTTCTCTCTCTCTCTCTCCAGTCTTTCTCTCTTGCTCCAGTCCATTCTTTCTCTCTCTCTCCCTTCAGTCCAGTCTTTCTCTCTCTCTCTCTCCAGTCCAGTCTTTCTGTCTCTCTCTCTTCAGTCCAGTCTTTCTCTCTCTGTCTCTCCAGCCAGTCTTTCTCTCTCTCTCTCTTTAGTTCAGCCCTTCTCTTTCTCTCACTCTCTCTCCCGTGCAGTCATTCTCTCTCTATCACTCTCACACACCAGTCTTTCTCTCTCGATCACTCTCTCTCCAGTCTCTCTCTCTCTCTCTCTCCAGTCTTTCTCTCTTGCTCCAGTCCAGTCTTTCTCTCTGTCCAGTCCAGTCTTTCTCTCTCTCTCTCTTCAGTCCAGTCTTTCTCTCTCTGTGTCTCCAGTCCAGTCTTTCTCTCTCTCTCTCTTCAGTCCAGTCTTTCTCTCTCTGTCTCTCCAGTCCAGTCTTTCTCTCTCTCTCTCTTCAGTTCAGCCCTTCTCTTTCTCTCACTCTCTCTCTCCAGTCCAGTCTTTCTCTCACTCTCTCTCCCGTGCAGTCATTCTATCTCTATCACTCTCACACACCAGTCTTTCTCTCTCGATCTCTCTCTCTCCAGTCTTTCTTTCTCTCTCTCTCCAGTCTTTCTCTCTTTCTCCAGTCCAGTCTTTCTCTCTCTCTCTCTTCAGTCCAGTCTTTCTCTCTCTGTGTCTCCAGTCCAGTCTTTCTCTCTCTCTCTCTTCAGACCAGTCTTTCTCTCTCTGTCTCTCCAGTCCAGTCTTTCTCTCTCTCTCTCTTCAGTTCAGCCCTTCTCTTTCTCTCACTCTCTCTCTCCAGTCCAGTCTTTCTCTCACTCTCTCTCCCGTGCAGTCATTCTATCTCTATCACTCTCACACACCAGTCTTTCTCTCTCGATCTCTCTCTCTCCAGTCTTTCTTTCTCTCTCTCTCCAGTCTTTCTCTCTTTCTCCAGTCCAGTCTTTCTCTCTCTCTCTTCAATCCAGTCTTTCTCTCTCTCTCTCCTCAGTCCATTCATTCTCTCTCTCTCTCCAGTCCAGTCTTTCTCTTTCTCCAGTCCAGTCTTTCTCTCTCTCCAGTCCAGTCTTTCTCTCTCTCCAGTCCAGTCTTTCTCTCTCTCTCTTTAGTCCAGTCTTTCTCTCTCTGTTCAGTCCAGTCTTTCTCTTTGTCTCCAGTCCGGTCTTTCTCCTTGTCTCTCTCTCCAGTCCAATCTCTATCGCTCTCTCTCCAGTCCTGTCCTTCTCTCTCTCTCTCCTTCTCCAATCTTTTTCTCTCTCTCTCTCCAGTCCTTCTTTCTCTCTCTGCAGTCTTTCTCTCTCTCTCTCTCTCTCTCTCTAGTCCAGTCTTCTCTCTCTCTCTCTTCAGTCCAGTGCCTCACTCTCCACAGTCCAATCTTTCTCTGTTTGTCTCTCCAATCCAATCTCTCTCTCTCTGTCCTTTCCAATCTTTGTTCTCTCTTGCTCTCGCTCTCTCTCCAGTCCAATCTTTCTTCTGTCTCTCTCTCCAGTCCAGTCATTTTTTCTCTATCTCCCCCTCTCTCTCCAGTCTTTCTCTCTCTTTCTCCATTCCAGTCTTTCTCTCTCTTTCTCCAGTCCACTCTTTCTCTCCCTCCTGTCCAGTCTTTCTCTCTCTCTCTCTCCAGTCCAGTCTCTCTCTCTTATTCTCTCTACAGTCTTTCTCTGTCTCTCTCTGTCTCTCTCTCCCTCTCTCTCTACAGTCTTTCTCTCATTCTCCAGGCCAGTCTTTCTCTCTCTCCAGTCTAGTCTTTCTCTCTCTCTCTCTCTTCAGTCCAGTCTTTCTCTCTCTCTCTCTTCAGCTCAGTTTTTCTCTCTCTGTCTCTCTCTTCAGTCCAGCCTTTCTCTCTCTCTCTCTTCATTCCTTTCTTTCTCTCTCTCTCTCTTCAGTTCAGTCTTTCTCTCTCTGTCTCTCTCTTCAGTCCAGTATTTCTCTCTCTCTCTCTCTCTCTCTCTCTCTCTCCTGTCCAGTCTTTCTCTCTCTCTCTCTTCAGTCCAGTCTTTCTCTCTCTCTCTCTTTAGTTCAGTCTTTCTCTCTCTGTCTCTCTCTTCAGTCCAGCCCCTCTCTCTCCGGAGTACAATCTTTCTCTCTCTATCTCTACAGTCCAATCTTTCTCTCACCTTTTCTCTCTCTCTCTCCTGTCCAATCCTTCTTCTCTCTCGCTCTCACTCTCTCTCCAGTCCAATCTTTCTTCTGTCTCTTTCTCCAGTCCAGTCATTCTTTCCTATCTCTCTCTCTCTCTGTCCAGTCTTTCTCTCCTTTTCTCCAGTCCAGTCTTTCTCTCTCTTTCTCCAGTCCACTCTTTCTCTCTCTCCTGTCCAGTCTTTCTCTCTCTCTCTCTTCAGTCCAGTCTTTCTCTCTCTCTCTCTTTAGTTCAGTCTTTCTCTCTCTGTCTCTCTCTTCAGTCCGGTCCCTCTCTCTCCGGAGTACAATCTTTCTCTCTCTATCTCTACAGTCCAATCTTTCTCTCAACTTTTCTATCTCTCTCCTGCCCAATCTTTCTATTGTCTCTCTCTCCAGTCCAGTCATCCTTTCTCCAACTCTCTCCCTCTCTCTCTCTCCAGTCTTTTTCTCTCTCTTTCTCTAGTCCAGTCTTTCTCTCACTTTCTCCAGTTCACTCTTTCTCTCTCTCCTGTCCAGTCTTTCTCTCTCTATCTCTTTCCAGTCCAGTCTTTCTCTCTCTCCAGTCCAATCTTTCTCTCTATCTCTCCAGTCCAGTCTTTCTCTCTCTCTCTCCAGTCCAGTCTTTCTCACTCTCTCTCAACACCAGTCTTTCTCTCTCTCTCTCTCCAGTCCAGTCATTCTCTCTCTATCTTTCTAACTCTCCAGTCTTTCTCTCTCTCTCTCTCCGGTCCATGCTTTCTCTCTCTCACTCTCCTGTCCAATCTTTCTCTCTCTATCTCTCCAGTCCAATCTTTAGCACTCCTTTTCTCTCTCTCTCCTGTCCAATCTTTCTTCTCTCTCACTCTCGCTCTCTCTCCAGACCAATCTTTCTTCTGTCTCTCTCTCCAGTCCAGTCATTCTTTCTCTATGTCTCTCTCTCTCTCTCTCTCTCTCCAGTCTTTCTCTCTCTCTCTCTCCAGTCTTTCTCTCTTGCTCCAGTCCAGTCTTTATCTCTGTCCAGTCCAGTCTTTCTCTCTCTCTCTCTTCAGTCCAGTCTTTCTCTCTCTGTCTCTCCAGTCCACTCTTTCTCTCTCTCTCTCTTCAGTTCAGCCCTTCTCTTTCTCTCACTCTCTCTCTCCAGTCCAGCCTTTCTCTCACTCTCTCTCCCGTGCAGTCATTCTCTCTCTATCACTCTCACACACCAGTCTTTCTCTCTCGATCTCTCTCTCTCCTGTCTTTCTTTCTCTCTCTCTCCAGTCTTTCTCTCTTTCTCCAGTCCAGTCTTTCTCTCTCTCTCTCTTCAGTTCAGCCCTTCTCTTTCTCTCACTCTCTCTCTCCAGTCCAGTCTTTCTCTCACTCTCTCTCCCGTGCAGTCATTCTCTCTCTATCACTCTCACACACCATTCTTTCTCTCTCGATCTCTCTCTCTCCAGTCTTTCTTTCTCTCTCTCTCCAGTCTTTCTCTCTTTCTCCATTCAGTCTTTCTCTCTCTCTCTTCAGTCCAGTCTTTCTCTCTCTCTCTCCTCAGTCCATTCTTTCTCTCTCTCTCTCCAGTCCAGTCTTTCTCTCTCTCCAGTCCTGTTTTTCTCTCTCTCCAGTCCAGTCTTTCTCTCTCTCTCTTCAGTCCAGTCTTTCTCTCTCTGTTCAGTCCAGTCTTTCTCTTTTTCTCCAGTCCAGTCTTTCTCCTTGTCTCTCTCTCCAGTCCAATCTCTATCGCTCTCTCTCCAGTCCTGTCCTTCTCTCTCTCTCTCCTTCTCCAATCGTTTTCTCTCTCTCTCTCCAGTCCTTCTTCCTCTCTCTGCAGTCTTTCTCTCTCTCTCTCTCTCTCTCTCTCTTCAGTCCAGTGCCCCTCTCTCCACAGTCCAATCTTTCTCTGTGTGTCTCTCCAGTCCAATCTCTCTCTCTCTCTCCTTTCCAATCTTTCTTCTCTCTCGCTCTCTCTCCAGTCCAATCTTTCTTCTGTCTCTCTCTCCAGTCCAGTCATTCTTTCTGTATCTCTCTCTCTCTCTCCAGTCTTTCTCTCTCTTTTCCAGTGCAGTCTTTCTCTCTATTTCTCCAGTCCAGTTTTTCTCTCTCTCCTGTCCACTCTTTCTCTCTCTCTCTCTCTCCAGTCCAATCTCTCTCTCTCTCTCTCTTTCTCTCTCCTGTCCAGTTTCTCTCTCTTTCTCTCTCTACAGTCTTTCTCTGTCTCTCTCTCTCTCTCTCCCTCTCTCTCTACAGTCTTTCTCTCATTCTCCAGGCCAGTCTTTCTCTCTCTCCAGTCCAGTCTTTCTCTCTCTCACTCTCTTCAGTCCAGTCTTTCTCTCTCTCTCTCTCTTCAGTCCAGTCTTTCTCTCTCTCTTCAGCTCAGTTTTTCTCTCTCTGTCTCTCTCTTCAGTCCAGTCTTTCTCTCTCTCTCTTCAGTCCAGTCTTTCTCTCTCTCTCTCTTCAGTTCAGTCTTTCTCTCTCTGTCTCTCTCTTCAGTCCAGTATTTGTCTCTCTCTCTCTCTCTCTCCAGTCCAGTCTTTCTCTCTCTCTCTCTTCAGTCCAGTCCTTCTCTCTCTCTCTCTTTAGTTCAGTCTTTCTCTCTCTGTCTCTCTCTTCAGTCCAGTCCCTCTCTCTCCGGAGTGCAATCTTTCTCTCTCTATGTCTACAGTCCAATCTTTCTCTCAACTTTTCTCTCTCTCTCCTGTCCAATCTTTCTTCTGTCTCTCTCTCTAGTCCAATCATCCTTTCTCTGTCTCTCTCTATCTCTCTCTCTCCAGTCTTTCTCTCTCTTTCTCCAGTCCAGTGTTTCTCTCACTTTCTCCAGTCCACTCTTTCTCTCTCTCCTGTCCAGTCTTTCTCTCTCTGTCTCTTTCCAGTCCTGTCTTTCTCTCTCTCTCCAGTCCATTCTTTCTCTCTATCTCTCCAGTCCAGTCTTTCTCTCTCTCTCTCCAGTCCAGTCTTTCTCTCACTCGCTCTCCATACCAGTCATTCTCTCTCTATCTCTCTCTCTCTCAGGTCCAGTCTTTCTCTCTCGCTCAGGTCTAAATTTTCTCTCTATCTCTCCAGTCCAGTCTTTCTCTCTATCTCTCCAGTCCAGTCTTTCTCTCTATCTCTCCAGTCCAGTCTTTCTCTCTCTCTCTCTTCAGTCCAGTCTTTCTCTTTCTCTCTCCAGTCCAGTCTTTCTCTAACTCTCTCTCCAGACCAGTCATTCTCTCTCTTTCTCTCTCACTCTCCAGTCTTTCTCTCTCTCTCTCTCCGGTCCAGTCTTTCTCTCTCTCCCACTCCAAACTTTACCTCTCTCTCTCTCCAGTCCTTCTCTCTCTCTCTATTCTTTCTCTCTCTCTCTCTCTCTCCAGTCTTTCTCTCTCTCTCTCTCTCTTGTCCAGTCTTTCTCTCACTCTCTCTCCAGTCCAGTCATTATCTCTCTATCTCTCTCTCCCTCTCCAGTCTTTCTCTCTCTCTCTCTCCAGTCTTTCTCTCTTGCTCCAGTCCAGTCTTTCTCTCTCTCTCTCTTCAGTCCAGTCTTTCTCTCTCTGTGTCTCCAGTCCAGTCTTTCTCTCTCTCTCTCTTCAGTCCAGTCTTTCTCTCTCTCTCTCTTCAGTTCAGCCCTTCTCTTTCTCTCACTCTCTCTCTCCAGTCCAGTCTTTCTCTCACTCTCTCTCCTGTGCATCATTCTCTCTCTATCACTCTCACACACCAGTCTTTCTCTCTCGATCTCTCTCTCTCCAGTCTTTCTTTCTCTCTCCCTCCAGTCTTTCTCTCTTTCTCCAGTCCAGTCTTTCTCTCTCTCTCTTCAGTCCAGTCTCTCTCTCTCTCTCCTCAGTCCATTCATTCTCTCTCTCTCTCCAGTCCAGTCTTTCTCTTTCTCCAGTCCAGTCTTTCTCTCTCTCCAGTCCAGTCTTTCTCTCTCTCCAGTCCAGTCTTTCTCTCTCTCTCTTCAGTCCAGTCTTTCTCTTTGTCTCCAGTCCGGTCTTTCTCCTTGTCTCTCTCTCCAGTCCAATCTCTATCGCTCTCTCTCCAGTCCTGTCCTTCTCTCTCTCTCTCCTTCTCCAATCTTTTTCTCTCTCTCTCTCCAGTCCTTCTTTCTCTCTCTGCAGTCTTTCTCTCTCTCTCTCTCTCTCTCCAGTCCAGTCTTCTCTCTCTCTCTCTTCAGTCCAGTGCCTCTCTCTCCACAGTCCAATCTTTCTCTGTTTGTCTCTCCAGTCCAATCTCTCTCTCTCTGTCCTTTCCAATCTTTCTTCTCTCTCGCTCTCTCTCCAGTCCAATCTTTCTTCTGTCTCTCTCTCCTGTCCAGTCATTTTTTCTCTATCTCTCCCTCTCTCTCCAGTCTTTCTCTCTCTTTCTCCATTCCAGTCTTTCTCTCTCTTTCTCCAGTCCACTCTTTCTCTCCCTCCTGTCCAGTCTTTCTCTCTCTTTCTCTCCAGTCCAGTCTGTCTCTCTCTCCCTCTCTCTCCCTCTCTCTCTCCAGTCTTTCTCACATTCTCCAGGCCAGTCTTTTTCTCTCTCCAGTCCAGTCTTTCTCTCTCTCTCTCTCTCTCTCCAGTCAAGTCTTTCTCTTTCTCTCTCTTCAGTCCAGTCTTTCTCTCTCTCTCTCTTTAGTTCAGTCTTTCTCTCTCTATCTCTCCAGTCCATTCTTTCTCTCACCTTTTCTCTCTCTCTCCTGTCCAATCTGTCTTCTCTCTCGCTCTCGCTCTCTCTCCAGTCCAATCTTTCTTCTGTCGATCTCTCCAGTCCAGTCTTTCTCTCTCCCTCCAGTCCAATTTTTCTCTCTATCTCTCCAGTCCAGTCTTTCTCACTATCTCTCCAGTGCAGTCTTTCTCTCTCTCTCTCCAGTCCAGTCTTTCTCTCTCTCTCTCTTCAGTCCAGTCTTTCTCTCTCTCTCTCTCTTTAGTTCAGTCTTTCTCTCTCTGTCTCTCTCTTCAGTCCAGTCCCTCTCTCTCCGGAGTGCAATCTTTCTCTCTCTATGTCTACAGTCCAATCTTTCTCTCAGCTTTTCTCTCTCTCTCCTGTCCAATCTTTCTTCTGTCTCTCTCTCTAGTCCAATCATCCTTTCTCTATCTCTCTCCCTCTCTCTCTCTCCAGTCTTTCTCTCTCTTTCTCCAGTCCAGTCTTTCTCTCACTTTCTCCAGTCCACTCTTTCTCTCTCTCCTGTCCAGTCTTTCTCTCTCTGTCTCTTTCCAATCCAGTCTTTCTGTCTCTCTCTCCAGTCCATTCTTTTTCTCTATCTCTCCAGTCCAGTCTTTCTCTCTCTCTCTCCAGTCCAGTCTTTCTCTCACTCGCTCTCCATACCAGTCATTCTCTCTCTATCTCTCTCTCTCTCAGGTCCAGTCTTTCTCTCTCGCTCCAGTCTAAATTTTCTCTCTATCTCTCCAGTCCAGTCTTTGTCTCTATCTCTCCAGTCCAGTCTTTCTCTCTCTCTCTCTTCAATCCAGTCTTTCTCTTTCTCTCTCCAGTCCAGTCTTTCTCTAACTCTCTCTCCAGACCAGTCATTCTCTCTCTTTCTCTCTCACTCTCCAGTCTTTCTCTCTCTCTCTCTCCGGTCCAGTCATTCTCTCTCTCCCACTCCAAACTTTACCTCTCTCTCTCTCCAGTCCTTCTCTCTCTCTCTATTCTTTCTCTCTCTCTCTCTCTCTCCAGTCTTTCTCTCTCTCTCTCTCTCTTGTCCAGTCTTTCTCTCACTCTCTCTCCAGTCCAGTCATTATCTCTCTATCTCTCTCTCCCTCTCCAGTCTTTCTCTCTCTCTCTCTCCAGTCTTTCTCTCTTGCTCCAGTCCAGTCTTTCTCTCTGTCCAGTCCAGTCTTTCTCTCTCTCTCTCTTCAGTCCAGTCTTTCTCTCTCTGTGTCTCCAGTCCAGTCTTTCTCTCTCTCTCTCTTCAGTCCAGTCTTTCTCTCTCTGTCTCTCCAGTCCAGTCTTTCTCTCTCTCTCTCTTCAGTTCAGCCCTTCTCTTTCTCTCACTCTCTCTCTCCAGTCCAGTCTTTCTCTCACTCTCTCTCCCGTGCAGTCATTCTATCTCTATCACTCTCACACACCAGTCTTTCTCTCTCGATCTCTCTCTCTCCAGTCTTTCTTTCTCTCTCTCTCTCCAGTCTTTCTCTCTTTCTCCAGTCCAGTCTTTCTCTCTCTCTCTCTTCAGTCCAGTCTTTCTCTCTCTCTCTCCTCAGTCCATTCATTCTCTCTCTCTCTCCAGTCCAGTCTTTCTCTTTCTCCAGTCCAGTCTTTCTCTCTCTCCAGTCCAGTCTTTCTCTCTCTCCAGTCCAGTCTTTCTCTCTCTCTCTTTAGTCCAGTCTTTCTCTCTCTGTTCAGTCCAGTCTTTCTCTTTGTCTCCAGTCCGGTCTTTCTCCTTGTCTCTCTCTCCAGTCCAATCTCTATCGCTCTCTCTCCAGTCCTGTCCTTCTCTCTCTCTCTCCTTCTCCAATCTTTTTCTCTCTCTCTCTCCAGTCCTTCTTTCTCTCTCTGCAGTCTTTCTCTCTCTCTCTCTCTCTCTCTCTAGTCCAGTCTTCTCTCTCTCTCTCTTCAGTCCAGTGCCTCACTCTCCACAGTCCAATCTTTCTCTGTTTGTCTCTCCAATCCAATCTCTCTCTCTCTGTCCTTTCCAATCTTTGTTCTCTCTTGCTCTCGCTCTCTCTCCAGTCCAATCTTTCTTCTGTCTCTCTCTCCAGTCCAGTCATTTTTTCTCTATCTCCCCCTCTCTCTCCAGTCTTTCTCTCTCTTTCTCCATTCCAGTCTTTCTCTCTCTTTCTCCAGTCCACTCTTTCTCTCCCTCCTGTCCAGTCTTTCTCTCTCTCTCTCTCCAGTCCAGTCTCTCTCTCTTATTCTCTCTACAGTTTTTCTCTGTCTCTCTCTCTCTCTCTCTCCCTCTCTCTCTACAGTCTTTCTCTCATTCTCCAGGCCAGTCTTTCTCTCTCTCCAGTCCAGTCTTTCTCTCTCTCACTCTCTTCAGTCTAGTCTTTCTCTCTCTCTCTCTCTCTTCAGTCCAGTCTTTCTCTCTCTCTCTCTTCAGCTCAGTTTTTCTCTCTCTGTCTCTCTCTTCAGTCCAGTCTTTCTCTCTCTCTCTCTTCATTCCTTTCTTTCTCTCTCTCTCTCTTCAGTTCAGTCTTTCTCTCTCTGTCTTTCTCTTCAGTCCAGTATTTCTCTCTCTCTCTCTCTCTCTCTCCTGTCCAGTCTTTCTCTCTCTCTCTCTTCAGTCCAGTCTTTCTCTCTCTCTCTCTCTTTTCCAGTCCAGTCTTTCTCTCTCTTTCTCCAGTCCACTCTTTCTCTCTCTCCTCTCCAGTCTTTCCCTCTCTATCTCTCTCTCCAGTCCAGTCTCTCTCTCTCTCTCTCTCTCTCTCTCTCCTGTCCAGTCTTTCTCTCTGTCTCTCTGTCTTCAGTCCAGTCTTTCTCTCTCTCTTTCCAGTGCAGTCTTTCTCTCCCTCTCTCTCTCCAATCCAGTCTATCTCTCTCTCTACAGTCTTTCTCTCTCTCTCTCCCTCTCTCTCTCCTGTCTTTCTCTCATTCTCCAGGCCAGTCTTTCTCTCTCTCCAGTCCAGTCTTTCTCTCTCTCACTCTCTTCTGTCCAGTCTGTCTCTCTCTCTCTCTCTCTCTCTCCAGTCCAGTCTTTCTCTCTCTCTCTATCTCTTCAGTCCAGTCTTTCTCTCTCTCTCTCTTCAGTTCAATCTTTCTCTCCCTGTCTCTCTCTTCAGTCCAGTCTTTCTCTCTCTCTCTCTCTCCAGTCCAGTCTTTCACTCTCTCTCTCTCTTCAGTCCAGTCCCTCTCTCTCCGCAGTCCAATCTTTCTCACTTTGTATCTCCAGTCCAATCTTTCTCTCTCTCTCTCCAGTCCAATCTTTCTCTCTCTCACTCTCCTGTCCAATCTTTCTCTATCTCTCCAGGCCAATCTTTCTCTCTCCTTTTCTCTCTCTCTCCTGTCCAATCTTTCTTCTCTCTCGCTCTCGCTCTCTCTCCAGTCCAATCTTTCTTCTGTCTCTCTCTCCAGTCCAGTCATTCTTTCTCTATCTCTCTCTCTCTCTCCAGTCTTTCTCTCTCTTTTCCAGTCCAGTCTTTCTCTCTCTTTCTCCAGTCCACTCTTTCTCTCTCTCCTGTCCAGTCTTTCTCTCTCTCACTCTCTTCTGTCCAGTCTGTCTCTCTCTCTCTCTCTCTCCAGTCCAGTCTTTCTCTCTCTCTCTATCTCTTCAGTCCAGTCTTTCTCTCTCTCTCTCTTCAGTTCAATCTTTCTCTCCCTGTCTCTCTCTTCAGTCCAGTCTTTCTCTCTCTCTCTCTCTCCAGTCCAGTCTTTCACTCTCTCTCTCTCTTCAGTCCAGTCCCTCTCTCTCCGCAGTCCAATCTTTCTCACTTTGTATCTCCAGTCCAATCTTTCTCTCTCTCTCTCCAGTCCAATCTTTCTCTCTCTCATTCTCCTGTCCAATCTTTCTCTATCTCTCCAGGCCAATCTTTCTCTCTCCTTTTCTCTCTCTCTCCTGTCCAATCTTTCTTCTCTCTCGCTCTCGCTCTCTCTCCAGTCCAATCTTTCTTCTGTCTCTCTCTCCAGTCCAGTCATTCTTTCTCTATCTCTCTCTCTCTCTCCAGTCTTTCTCTCTCTTTTCCAGTCCAGTCTTTCTCTCTCTTTCTCCAGTCCACTCTTTCTCTCTCTCCTGTCCAGTCTTTCTCTCTATCTCTCTCTCTCCAGTCCAGTCTTTCTCTCTCTCCCTCTCTCCAGTCCAATCTTTCTCTCTACCTCTCCAGTCCAGTCTTTCTCTCTCTCTTTCTCCAGTCCAGTCTTTCTCTCTCTCCCTCTCTCCAGTCGAATCTTTCTCTCTATCTCTCCAGTGCAGTCTTTCTCTCTCTCTCTCTTCAGTCCAGTCTTTCTCTCTCTGTGTCTCCAGTCCAGTCTTTCTCTCTCTCTCTCTTCAGTCCAGTCTTTCTCTCTCTGTCTCTCCAGTCCAGTCTTTCTCTCTCTCTCTCTTCAGTTCAGCCCTCCTCTTTCTCTCACTCTCTCTCTCCAGTCCAGTCTTTCTCTCACTCTCTCTCCCGTGCAGTCATTCTATCTCTATCACTCTCACACACCAGTCTTTCTCTCTCGATCTCTCTCTCTCCAGTCTTTCTTTCTCTCTCTCTCCAGTCTTTCTCTCTTTCTCCAGTCCAGTCTTTCTCTCTCTCTCTCTTCAGTCCAGTCTTTCTCTCTCTGTGTCTCCAGTCCAGTCTTTCTCTCTCTCTCTCTTCAGACCAGTCTTTCTCTCTCTGTCTCTCCAGTCCAGTCTTTCTCTCTCTCTCTCTTCAGTTCAGCCCTTCTCTTTCTCTCACTCTCTCTCTCCAGTCCAGTCTTTCTCTCACTCTCTCTTCCGTGCAGTCATTCTATCTCTATCACTCTCACACACCAGTCTTTCTCTCTCGATCTCTCTCTCTCCAGTCTTTCTTTCTCTCTCTCTCTCCAGTCTTTCTCTCTTTCTCCAGTCCAGTCTTTCTCTCTCTCTCTTCAATCCAGTCTTTCTCTCTCTCTCTCCTCAGTCCATTCATTCTCTCTCTCTCTCCAGTCCAGTCTTTCTCTTTCTCCAGTCCAGTCTTTCTCTCTCTCCAGTCCAGTCTTTCTCTCTCTCCAGTCCAGTCTTTCTCTCTCTCTCTTTAGTCCAGTCTTTCTCTCTCTGTTCAGTCCAGTCTTTCTCTTTGTCTCCAGTCCGGTCTTTCTCCTTGTCTCTCTCTCCAGTCCAATCTCTATCGCTCTCTCTCCAGTCCTGTCCTTCTCTCTCTCTCTCCTTCTCCAATCTTTTTCTCTCTCTCTCTCCAGTCCTTCTTTCTCTCTCTGCAGTCTTTCTCTCTCTCTCTCTCTCTCTCTCTAGTCCAGTCTTCTCTCTCTCTCTCTTCAGTCCAGTGCCTCACTCTCCACAGTCCAATCTTTCTCTGTTTGTCTCTCCAATCCAATCTCTCTCTCTCTGTCCTTTCCAATCTTTGTTCTCTCTTGCTCTCGCTCTCTCTCCAGTCCAATCTTTCTTCTGTCTCTCTCTCCAGTCCAGTCATTTTTTCTCTATCTCCCCCTCTCTCTCCAGTCTTTCTCTCTCTTTCTCCATTCCAGTCTTTCTCTCTCTTTCTCCAGTCCACTCTTTCTCTCCCTCCTGTCCAGTCTTTCTCTCTCTCTCTCTCCAGTCCAGTCTCTCTCTCTTATTCTCTCTACAGTCTTTCTCTGTCTCTCTCTCTCTCTCTCTCCCTCTCTCTCTACAGTCTTTCTCTCATTCTCCAGGCCAGTCTTTCTCTCTCTCCAGTCCAGTCTTTCTCTCTCTCACTCTCTTCAGTCTAGTCTTTCTCTCTCTCTCTCTCTCTTCAGTCCAGTCTTTCTCTCTCTCTCTCTTCAGCTCAGTTTTTCTCTCTCTGTCTCTCTCTTCAGTCCAGTATTTCATTCTCTCTCTCTCTCTCTCTCTCCTGTCCAGTCTTTCTCTCTCTCTCTCTTCAGTCCAGTCTTTCTCTCTCTCTCTCTCTTTTCCAGTCCAGTCTTTCTCTCTCTTTCTCCAGTCCACTCTTTCTCTCTCTCCTCTCCAGTCTTTCCCTCTCTATCTCTCTCTCCAGTCCAGTCTCTCTCTCTCTCTCTCTCTCTCTCTCTCTCCTGTCCAGTCTTTCTCTCTGTCTCTCTGTCTTCAGTCCAGTCTTTCTCTCTCTCTTTCCAGTGCAGTCTTTCTCTCCCTCTCTCTCTCCAATCCAGTCTATCTCTCTCTCTACAGTCTTTCTCTCTCTCTCTCCCTCTCTCTCTCCTGTCTTTCTCTCATTCTCCAGGCCAGTCTTTCTCTCTCTCCAGTCCAGTCTTTCTCTCTCTCACTCTCTTCTGTCCAGTCTGTCTCTCTCTCTCTCTCTCTCCAGTCCAGTCTTTCTCTCTCTCTCTATCTCTTCAGTCCAGTCTTTCTCTCTCTCTCTCTTCAGTTAAATCTTTCTCTCCCTGTCTCTCTCTTCAGTCCAGTCTTTCTCTCTCTCTCTCTCTCCAGTCCAGTCTTTCTCTCTCTCTCTCTCTTCAGTCCAGTCCCTCTCTCTCCGCAGTCCAATCTTTCTCACTTTGTATCTCCAGTCCAATCTTTCTCTCTCTCTCTCCAGTCCAATCTTTCTCTCTCTCACTCTCCTGTCCAATCTTTCTCTATCTCTCCAGGCCAATCTTTCTCTCTCCTTTTCTCTCTCTCTCCTGTCCAATCTTTCTTCTCTCTCGCTCTCGCTCTCTCTCCAGTCCAATCTTTCTTCTGTCTCTCTCCCCAGTCCAGTCATTCTTTCTCTATCTCTCTCTCTCTCTCCAGTCTTTCTCTCTCTTTTCCAGTCCAGTCTTTCTCTCTCTTTCTCCAGTCCACTCTTTCTCTCTCTCCTATCCAGTCTTTCTCTCTATCTCTCTCTCTCCAGTCCAGTCTTTCTCTCTCTCCCTCTCTCCAGTCCAATCTTTCTCTCTACCTCTCCAGTCCAGTCTTTCTCTCTCTCCCTCTCTCCAGTCGAATCTTTCTCTCTATCTCTCCAGTGCAGTCTTTCTCTCTCTCTCTGCCCAGTCCAGTCTCTCTCTCTCTCTCTCCAGTCCACTCTTTCTCTCTCTTTTTCCAGTGCAGTCTTTCTCTCTCTTTCTCCAGTCCACTCTTTCTCTCTCTCCTGTCCAGTCTTTCTCTCTCTCTCTCCAGTCCAGTCTCTCTCTTTTTCTCTCTCTCTCTCTCGCTCTCTCTCTCTAGTCCAGTCTCTCTCTCTCTCTCTCTCTCTCTCTACAGTCTCTCTCTCTCTCTCTCTCTCTCTCTCTCTCCCCCTCTCCCTCCAGTCTTTCTCTCATTCTCCAGGCCAGTCTTTCTCTCTCTTCAGTCCAGTCTTTCTCTCTCTCACTCTCTTCAGTCCAGTCTTTCTCTCTCTCTCTCTCTCCAGTCCAGTCTTTCTCTCTCTCTCTCTCTTCAGTCCAGTCTTTCTCTCTCTCTCTTCAGTTCAATCTTTCTTCTCTGTCTCTCTCTTCAGTCCAGTCTTTTTCTCTCTCTCTTCAGTCCAGTCCCTCTCTCTCCAGAGTCCAATCTTTCTCTCTCTATCTCTCCAGTCCAATCTTTCTCTCAACTTTTCTCTCTCTCTCCTGTCCAATCTTTCTTCTCTCTCGCTCTCGCTCATTCTCCTGTCCAATCTTTCTTCTGTCTGTCTCTCCAGTCCAGTCATTCTCTCTCTATCGCTCTCTCTCTTCAGTCCAGTCTTTCTCTCTCTTTCCTGTCCAATTTTTCTCTCTATCTCTCCAGTCCAGTCTTTCTCTCTATCTCTCCAATCCAGTCTTTCTCTCTCTCTCTCCAGTCCAGTCTTTCTCTCTCTCACTCTCTTCTGTCCAGTCTGTCTCTCTCTCTCTCTCTCTCCAGTCCAGTCTTTCTCTCTCTCTCTCTCTCTTCAGTCCAGTCTTTCTCTCTCTCTCTCTTCAGTTCAATCTTTCTCTCCCTGTCTCTCTCTTCATTCCAGTCTTTCTCTCTCTCTCTCTTCAGTCCAGTCCCTCTCTCTCCGCAGTCCAATCTTTCTCTTTCTGTCTCTCCAGTCCAATCTTTCTCTCTCTCCTGTCCAGTCTTTCTCTCTCTCTCTCTCTCCAGTCCAATCTTTCTCTCTCTCTCTCTCTCTCTCTCTCTCTCCAGTCCAATCTTTCACTCTCTGTCTCCAGTCCAGTCTTTCTCTCTTTCCCGTCCAGTCTTTCTCTCTCTCTCCAGTCCACTCTTTCTCCTTCTCTCTCTCTCCAGTCCAGTCTTTCTCTCTTTCTCTCCCTCTCCAATCTTTTTCTCTCTCTCTCTCTCCAGTCTTTCTCTCTTTCCCCAGTCCAGTCTTTCTCTCTCTCTCTCCAGTCCACGCTTTCTCCTTCTCTTTTTCTCCAGTCCAGTCTTTCTCTCTCTCTCTCTCTTCAGTCCAGTCCCTCTCTCTCCGCAGTCCAATCTTTCTCTCTCTGTCTCTCCAGTCCAATCTTTCTCTCTCTCCTGTCCAGTCTTTCTCTCTCTCTCTCTCTCTCTCCAGTCCAATCTTTCTCTCTCTCTCTCTCTCTCTCTCCAGTCCAATCTTTCACTCTCTGTCTCCAGTCCAGTCTTTCTCTCTCTCCAGTCCAGTCTTTCTCTCTCTCTCCAGTCCACTCTTTCTCCTTCTCTCTCTCTCCAGTCCAGTCTTTCTCTCTTTCTCTCCCTCTCCAATCTTTTTCTCTCTTTCTCTCTCCAGTCTTTCTCTCTTTCCCCAGTCCACTCTTTCTTTTCTCTCCTCTCCAGTCTTTCCCTCTCTCTCTCTCTCTCTCCAGTCCAGTCTCTCTCTCTCTCTCTCTCCTGTCCAGTCTTTCTCTCTCTCTCTCTGTCTACAGTCCAGTCTTTCTCTCTCTCTTTCCAGTGCAGTCTTTCTCTCTCTCTCTCTCTCCAATCCAGTCTCTCTCTCTCTCTACAGTCTTTCTCTCTCTCTCTCCCTCTCTCTCTCCTGTCTTTCTCTCATTCTCCAGGCCAGTCTTTCTCTCTCTCCAGTCCAGTCTTTCTCTCTCTCACTCTCTTCTGTCCAGTCTGTCTCTCTCTCTCTCTCTCCAGTCCAGTCTTTCTCTCTCTCTCTCTCTTCAGTCCAGTCCCTCTCTCTCCGCAGTCCAATCTTTCTCACTTTGTCTCTCCAGTCCAATCTTTCTCTCTCTCTCTCTTCAGTTCAATCTTTCTCTCCCTGTCTCTCTCTTCAGTCCAGTCTTTCTCTCTCTCTCTCTCTCTCTCTCTCTCCAGTCCAGTCTTTCTCTCTCTCTCTCTCTTCTTTCCAGTCCCTCTCTCTCCGCAGTCCAATCTGTCTCTCTCTGTCTCTCCAGTCCAATCTTTCTCTCTCTCCGCAGTCCAGTCTTTCTCTCTCTCTCTCTCTCTCTCTCTAGTCCAATCTTTCTCTCTCTCTCTCTCTCTCTCTCTCTCTCTCCAGTCCAATCTTTCACTCTCTGTCTCCAGTCGAGTCTTTCTCTCTCTCCAGTCCAGTCTTTCTCTCTCTCTCCAGTCCACTCTTTCTCCTTCTCTCTCTCTCCAGTCCAGTCTTTCTCTCTTTCTCTCCCTCTCCAATCTTTTTCTCTCTCTCTCTCTCCAGTTTTTCTCTCTTTCTCCAGTCCAGTCTTTCTCTCTCTCCAGTCCAGTCTTTCTCTCTCTCTCTCTTCAGTCCAGTCTTTCTCTCTCTCTCTCTTCAGTTCAATCTTTCTCTCCCTGTCTCTCTCTTCAGTCCAGTCTTTCTCTCTCTCTCTCTCTCTCCAGTCCAGTCTTTCTCTCTCTCTCTCTCTCTCTCTCTCTCCAGTCCAGTCTTTCTCTCTCTCTCTCTCTCTCTCTCTCTCCTGTCCAGTCTTTCTCTCTCTCTCTCTGTTTTCAGTCCAGTCTTTCTCTCTCTCTTTCCAGTGCAGTCTTTCTCTCTCTCTCTCTCTCCAATCCAGTCTCTCTCTCTCTCTACAGTCTTTCTCTCTCTCTCCCTCTCTCTCTCCTGTCTTTCTCTCATTCTCCAGGCCAGTCTTTCTCTCTCTCCAGTCCAGTCTTTCTCTCTCTAACTCTCTTCTGTCCAGTCTGTCTCTCTCTCTCTCTCTCTCCAGTCCAGTCTTTCTCTCTCTCTCTCTCTCTTCAGTCCAGTCTTTCTCTCTCTCTCTCTTCAGTTCAATCTTTCTCTCCCTGTCTCTCTCTTCAGTCCAGTCTTTCTCTCTCTCTCCAGTCCACTCTTTCTCCTTCTCTCTCTCTCCAGTCCAGTCTTTCTCTCTTTCTCTCCCTCTCCAATCTTTTTCTATCTCTCTCTGTCCAGTCTTTCTCTCTTTCCCCAGTCCAGTCTTTCTCTCTCTCTCTCCAGTCCACGCTTTCTCCTTCTCTCTTTCTCCAGTCCAGTCTTTCTCTCTCTCTCTCTTCAGTCCAGTCCCTCTCTCTCCGCAGTCCAATCTTTCTCTCTCTGTCTCTCCAGTCCAATCTTTCTCTCTCTCTCTCTCTCTCCAGTCCAATCTTTCACTCTCTGTCTCCAGTCCAGTCTTTCTCTCTCTCCAGTCCAGTCTTTCTCTCTCTTTCCAGTCCACTCTTTCTCCTTCTCTCTCTCTCCAGTCCAGTCTTTCTCTCTCTCTCCAGTCCACTCTTTCTCCTTCTCTCTCACTCCAGTCCAGTCTTTCTCTCTTTCTCTCCCTCTCCAATCTTTTTCTCTCTCTCTCTCTCCAGTCTTTCTCTCTTTCCCCAGTCCACTCTTTCTCTCTCTCCTCTCCAGTCTTTCCCTCTCTCTCTCTCTCTCCAGTCCAGTCTCTCTCTCTCTCTCTCTCTCCTGTCCAGTCTTTCTCTCTCTCTCTCTGTCTTCAGTCCAGTCTTTCTCTCTCTCTTTCCAGTGCAGTCTTTCTCTCTCTCTCTCTCTCTAATCCAGTCTCTCTCTCTCTCTCCCTCTCTCTCTCCTGTCTTTCTCTCATTCTCCAGGCCAGTCTTTCTCTCTCTCCAGTCCAGTCTTTCTCTCTCTCACTCTCTTCTGTCCAGTCTGTCTCTCTCTCTCTCTCTCCAGTCCAGTCTTTCTCTCTCTCTCTCTCTCTTCAGTCCAGTCTTTCTCTCTCTCTCTCTTCAGTTCAATCTTTCTCTCCCTGTCTCTCTCTTCAGTCCAGTCTTTCTCGCTCTCTCTCTCTCTCTCTCCAGTTCAGTCTTTCTCTCTCTCTCTCTCTTCAGTCCAGTCCCTCTCTCTCCGCAGTCCAATCTTTCTCTCACTGTCTCTCCAGTCCAATCTTTCTCTCTCTCCTGTCCAGTCTTTCTCTCTCTCTCTCTCTCTCTCCAGTCCAATCTTTCTCTCTCTGTCTCTCTCTCTCCAGTCCAATCTTTCACTCTCTGTCTCCAGTCCAGTCTTTCTCTCTCTCCAGTCCAGTCTTTCTCTCTCTCTCCAGTCCACTCTTTCTCCTTCTCTCTCTCTCCAGTCCAGTCTTTCTCTCTTTCTCTCCCTCTCCAATCTTTTTCTCTCTCTCTCTCTCCAGTCTTTCTCTCTTTCCCCAGTCCAGTCTTTCTCTCTCTCTCTCCAGTCCACGCTTTCTCCTTCTCTCTTTCTCCAGTCCAGTCTTTCTCTCTCTCTCTCTCTTCAGTCCAGTCCCCCTCTCTCCGCAGTCCAATCTTTCTCTCTCTGTCTCTCCAGTCCAATCTTTCTCTCTCTCCTGTCCAGTCTTTCTCTCTCTCTCTCTCTCTCTCTCCAGTCCAATCTTTCTCTCTCTCTCTCTCTCTCTCCAGTCCAATCTTTCACTCTCTGTCTCCAGTCCAGTCTTTCTCTCTCTCCAGTCCAGTCTTTCTCTCTCTCTCCAGTCCACTCTTTCTCCTTCTCTCTCTCTCTCCAGTCCAGTCTTTCTCTCTTTCTCTCCCTCTCCAATCTTTTTCTCTCTTTCTCTCTCCAGTCTTTCTCTCTTTCCCCAGTCCACTCTTTCTCTCTCTCCTCTCCAGTCTTTCCCTCTCTCTCTCTCTCTCCAGTCCAGTCTCTCTCTCTCTCTCTCTCCTGTCCAGTCTTTCTCTCTCTCTCTCTGTCTTCAGTCCAGTCTTTCTCTCTCTCTTTCCAGTGCAGTCTTTCTCTCTCTCTCTCTCTCCAATCCAGTCTCTCTCTCTCTCTACAGTCTTTCTCTCTCTCTCTCCCTCTCTCTCTCCTGTCTTTCTCTCATTCTCCAGGCCAGTCTTTCTCTCTCTCCAGTCCAGTCTTTCTCTCTCTCACTCTCTTCTGTCCAGTCTGTCTCTCTCTCTCTCTCTCTCCAGACCAGTCTTTCTCTCTCTCTCTCTCTCTTCAGTCCAGTCTTTCTCTCTCTCTCTCTTCAGTTCAATCTTTCTCTCCCTGTCTCTCTCTTCAGTCCAGTCTTTCTCTCTCTCTCTCTCTCTCTCCAGTCCAGTCTTTCTCTCTCTCTCTCTCTTCTTTCCAGTCCCTCTCTCTCCGCAGTCCAATCTTTCTCTCTCTGTCTCTCCAGTCCAATCTTTCTCTCTCTCCTGTCCAGTCTTTCTCTCTCTCTCTCTCTCTCTCCAGTCCAATCTTTCTCTCTCTCTTTCTCTCTCTCTCTCCAGTCCAATCTTTCACTCTCTGTCTCCAGTCCAGTCTTTCTCTCTCTCCAGTCCAGTCTTTCTCTCTCTCTCCAGTCCACTCTTTCTCCTTCTCTCTCTCTCCAGTCCAGTCTTTCTCTCTTTCTCTCCCTCTCCAATCTTTTTCTCTCTCTCTCTCCAGTCTTTCTCTCTTTCTCCAGTCCACTCTTTCTCTCTCTCCAGTCCAGTCTTTCTCTCTCTCTCTTCAGTCCAGTCTTTCTCTCTCTCTCTCCTCAGTCCATTCCTTCTCTCTCTCTCTCCAGTCCAGTCTTTCTCTTTCTCCAGTCCAGTCATTCTCTCTCTCCAGTCCAGTCATTCGCTCTCTCCAGTCCAGTCTTTCTCTCTCTCTCTTCAGTGCAGTCTTTCTCTAACTCTCTCTCCAGACCAGTCATTCTCTCTCTTTCTCTCTCACTCTCCAGTCTTTCTCTCTCTCTCTCTCCGGTCCAGTCTTTCTCTCTCTCCCACTCCAAACTTTACCTCTCTCTCTCTCCAGTCCTTCTCTCTCTCTCTATTCTTTCTCTCTCTCTCTCTCTCTCTCCAGTCTTTCTCTCTCTCTCTCTCTCTTGTCCAGTCTTTCTCTCACTCTCTCTCCAGTCCAGTCATTATCTCTCTATCTCTCTCTCCCTCTCCAGTCTTTCTCTCTCTCTCTCTCCAGTCTTTCTCTCTTGCTCCAGTCCAGTCTTTCTCTCTCTCTCTCTCCAGTCCAGTCTTTCTCTCTCTCTCTCTTCAGTCCAGTCTTTCTCTCTCTGTCTGTCCAGTCCAGTCTTTCTCTCTCTCTCTCTTCAGTTCAGCCCTTCTCTTTCTCTTACTCTCTCTCTCCAGTCCAGTCTTTCTCTCACTCTCTCTCCTGTGCATCATTCTCTCTCTATCACTCTCACACACCAGTCTTTCTCTCTCGATCTCTCTCTCTCCAGTCTTTCTTTCTCTCTCCCTCCAGTCTTTCTCTCTTTCTCCAGTCCAGTCTTTCTCTCTCTCTCTTCAGTCCAGTCTCTCTCTCTCTCTCCTCAGTCCATTCATTCTCTCTCTCTCTCCAGTCCAGTCTTTCTCTTTCTCCAGTCCAGTCTTTCTCTCTCTCCAGTCCAGTCTTTCTCTCTCTCCAGTCCAGTCTTTCTCTCTCTCTCTTCAGTCCAGTCTTTCTCTCTCTGTTCAGTCCAGTCTTTCTCTTTGTCTCCAGTCCGGTCTTTCTCCTTGTCTCTCTCTCCAGTCCAATCTCTATCGCTCTCTCTCCAGTCCTGTCCTTCTCTCTCTCTCTCCTTCTCCAATCTTTTTCTCTCTCTCTCTCCAGTCCTTCTTTCTCTCTCTGCAGTCTTTCTCTCTCTCTCTCTCTCCAGTCCAGTCTTCTCTCTCTCTCTCTTCAGTCCAGTGCCTCTCTCTCCACAGTCCAATCTTTCTCTGTTTGTCTCTCCAGTCCAATCTCTCTCTCTCTGTCCTTTCCAATCTTTCTTCTCTCTCGCTCTCGCTCTCTCTCCAGTCCAATCTTTCTTCTGTCTCTCTCTCCTGTCCAGTCATTTTTTCTCTATCTCTCCCTCTCTCTCCAGTCTTTCTCTCTCTTTCTCCATTCCAGTCTTTCTCTCTCTTTCTCCAGTCCACTCTTTCTCTCCCTCCTGTCCAGTCTTTCTCTCTCTTTCTCTCCAGTCCAGTCTGTCTCTCTCTCCCTCTCTCTCCCTCTCTCTCTCCAGTCTTTCTCACATTCTCCAGGCCAGTCTTTTTCTCTCTCCAGTCCAGTCTTTCTCTCTCTCTCTCTCTCTCCAGTCAAGTCTTTCTCTTTCTCTCTCTTCAGTCCAGTCTTTCTCTCTCTCTCTCTTTAGTTCAGTCTTTCTCTCTCTATCTCTCCAGTCCATTCTTTCTCTCACCTTTTCTCTCTCTCTCCTGTCCAATCTTTCTTCTCTCTCCCTCTCGCTCTCTCTCCAGTCCAATCTATCTTCTGTCGATCTCTCCAGTCCAGTCTTTCTCTCTCCCTCCAGTCCAATTTTTCTCTCTATCTCTCCAGTCCAGTCTTTCTCTCTATCTCTCCAGTGCAGTCTTTCTCTCTCTCTCTCCAGTCCAGTCTTTCTCTCTCTCTCTCTTCAGTCCAGTCTTTCTCTCTCTCTCTCTCTTTAGTTCAGTCTTTCTCTCTCTGTCTCTCTCTTCAGTCCAGTCCCTCTCTCTCCGGAGTACAATCTTTCTCTCTCTATGTCTACAGTCCAATCTTTCTCTCAACTTTTCTCTCTCTCTCCTGTCCAATCTTTCTTCTGTCTCTCTCTCTAGTCCAATCATCCTTTCTCTATCTCTCTCCCTCTCTCTCTCTCCAGTCTTTCTCTCTCTTTCTCCAGTCCAGTCTTTCTCTCACTTTCTCCAGTCCACTCTTTCTCTCTCTCCTGTCCAGTCTTTCTCTCTCTGTCTCTTTCCAATCCAGTCTTTCTGTCTCTCTCTCCAGTCCATTCTTTTTCTCTATCTCTCCAGTCCAGTCTTTCTCTCTCTCTCTCCAGTCCAGTCTTTCTCTCACTCGCTCTCCATACCAGTCATTCTCTCTCTATCTCTCTCTCTCTCAGGTCCAGTCTTTCTCTCTCGCTCCAGTCTAAATTTTCTCTCTATCTCTCCAGTCCAGTCTTTGTCTCTATCTCTCCAGTCCAGTCTTTCTCTCTCTCTCTCTTCAATCCAGTCTTTCTCTTTCTCTCTCCAGTCCAGTCTTTCTCTAACTCTCTCTCCAGACCAGTCATTCTCTCTCTTTCTCTCTCACTCTCCAGTCTTTCTCTCTCTCTCTCTCCGGTCCAGTCTTTCTCTCTCTCCCACTCCAAACTTTACCTCTCTCTCTCTCCAGTCCTTCTCTCTCTCTCTATTCTTTCTCTCTCTCTCTCTCTCTCCAGTCTTTCTCTCTCTCTCTCTCTCTTGTCCAGTCTTTCTCTCACTCTCTCTCCAGTCCAGTCATTATCTCTCTATCTCTCTCTCCCTCTCCAGTCTTTCTCTCTCTCTCTCTCCAGTCTTTCTTTCTCTCTCTCTCCAGTCTTTCTCTCTTTCTCCAGTCCAGTCTTTCTCTCTCTCTCTCTTCAGTCCAGTCTTTCTCTCTCTGTGTCTCCAGTCCAGTCTTTCTCTCTCTCTCTCTTCAGACCAGTCTTTCTCTCTCTGTCTCTCCAGTCCAGTCTTTCTCTCTCTCTCTCTTCAGTTCAGCCCTTCTCTTTCTCTCACTCTCTCTCTCCAGTCCAGTCTTTCTCTCACTCTCTCTCCCGTGCAGTCATTCTATCTCTATCACTCTCACACACCAGTCTTTCTCTCTCGATCTCTCTCTCTCCAGTCTTTCTTTCTCTCTCTCTCTCCAGTCTTTCTCTCTTTCTCCAGTCCAGTCTTTCTCTCTCTCTCTTCAATCCAGTCTTTCTCTCTCTCTCTCCTCAGTCCATTCATTCTCTCTCTCTCTCCAGTCCAGTCTTTCTCTTTCTCCGGTCCAGTCTTTCTCTCTCTCCAGTCCAGTCTTTCTCTCTCTCCAGTCCAGTCTTTCTCTCTCTCTCTTTAGTCCAGTCTTTCTCTCTCTGTTCAGTCCAGTCTTTCTCTTTGTCTCCAGTCCGGTCTTTCTCCTGGTCTCTCTCTCCAGTCCAATCTCTATCGCTCTCTCTCCAGTCCTGTCCTTCTCTCTCTCTCTCCTTCTCCAATCTTTTTCTCTCTCTCTCTCCAGTCCTTCTTTCTCTCTCTGCAGTCTTTCTCTCTCTCTCTCTCTCTCTCTCTAGTCCAGTCTTCTCTCTCTCTCTCTTCAGTCCAGTGCCTCACTCTCCACAGTCCAATCTTTCTCTGTTTGTCTCTCCAATCCAATCTCTCTCTCTCTGTCCTTTCCAATCTTTGTTCTCTCTTGCTCTCGCTCTCTCTCCAGTCCAATCTTTCTTCTGTCTCTCTCTCCAGTCCAGTCATTTTTTCTCTATCTCCCCCTCTCTCTCCAGTCTTTCTCTCTCTTTCTCCATTCCAGTCTTTCTCTCTCTTTCTCCAGTCCACTCTTTCTCTCCCTCCTGTCCAGTCTTTCTCTCTCTCTCTCTCCAGTCCAGTCTCTCTCTCTTATTCTCTCTACAGTCTTTCTCTGTCTCTCTCTCTCTCTCTCTCCCTCTCTCTCTACAGTCTTTCTCTCATTCTCCAGGCCAGTCTTTCTCTCTCTCCAGTCCAGTCTTTCTCTCTCTCACTCTCTTCAGTCTAGTCTTTCTCTCTCTCTCTCTCTCTTCAGTCCAGTCTTTCTCTCTCTCTCTCTTCAGCTCAGTTTTTCTCTCTCTGTCTCTCTCTTCAGTCCAGTCTTTCTCTCTCTCTCTCTTCATTCCTTTCTTTCTCTCTCTCTCTCTTCAGTTCAGTCTTTCTCTCTCTGTCTTTCTCTTCAGTCCAGTATTTCTCTCTCTCTCTCTCTCTCTCTCCTGTCCAGTCTTTCTCTCTCTCTCTCTTCAGTCCAGTCTTTCTCTCTCTCTCTCTCTTTTCCAGTCCAGTCTTTCTCTCTCTTTCTCCAGTCCACTCTTTCTCTCTCTCCTCTCCAGTCTTTCCCTCTCTATCTCTCTCTCCAGTCCAGTCTCTCTCTCTCTCTCTCTCTCTCTCTCTCCTGTCCAGTCTTTCTCTCTGTCTCTCTGTCTTCAGTCCAGTCTTTCTCTCTCTCTTTCCAGTGCAGTCTTTCTCTCCCTCTCTCTCTCCAATCCAGTCTATCTCTCTCTCTACAGTCTTTCTCTCTCTCTCTCCCTCTCTCTCTCCTGTCTTTCTCTCATTCTCCAGGCCAGTCTTTCTCTCTCTCCAGTCCAGTCTTTCTCTCTCTCACTCTCTTCTGTCCAGTCTGTCTCTCTCTCTCTCTCTCTCCAGTCCAGTCTTTCTCTCTCTCTCTATCTCTTCAGTCCAGTCTTTCTCTCTCTCTCTCTTCAGTTCAATCTTTCTCTCCCTGTCTCTCTCTTCAGTCCAGTCTTTCTCTCTCTCTCTCTCTCCAGTCCAGTCTTTCACTCTCTCTCTCTCTTCAGTCCAGTCCCTCTCTCTCCGCAGTCCAATTTTCTCACTTTGTATCTCCAGTCCAATCTTTCTCTCTCTCTCTCCAGTCCAATCTTTCTCTCTCTCACTCTCCTGTCCAATCTTTCTCTATCTCTCCAGGCCAATCGTTCTCTCTCCTTTTCGCTCTCTCTCCTGTCCAATCTTTCTTCTCTCTCGCTCTCGCTCTCTCTCCAGTCCAATCTTTCTTCTGTCTCTCTCTCCAGTCCAGTCATTCTTTCTCTATCTCTCTCTCTCTCTCCAGTCTTTCTCTCTCTTTTCCAGTCCAGTCTTTCTCTCTCTTTCTCCAGTCCACTCTTTCTCTCTCTCCTGTCCAGTCTTTCTCTCTATCTCTCTCTCTCCAGTCCAGTCTTTCTCTCTCTCCCTCTCTCCAGTCCAATCTTTCTCTCTACCTCTCCAGTCCAGTCTTTCTCTCTCTCTTTCTCCAGTCCAGTCTTTCTCTCTCTCCCTCTCTCCAGTCGAATCTTTCTCTCTATCTCTCCAGTGCAGTCTTTCTCTCTCTCTCTCTTCAGTCCAGTCTTTCTCTCTCTGTGTCTCCAGTCCAGTCTTTCTCTCTCTCTCTCTTCAGTCCAGTCTTTCTCTCTCTGTCTCTCCAGTCCAGTCTTTCTCTCTCTCTCTCTTCAGTTCAGCCCTTCTCTTTCTCTCACTCTCTCTCTCCAGTCCAGTCTTTCTCTCACTCTCTCTCCCGTGCAGTCATTCTATCTCTATCACTCTCACACACCAGTCTTTCTCTCTCGATCTCTCTCTCTCCAGTCTTTCTTTCTCTCTCTCTCCAGTCTTTCTCTCTTTCTCCAGTCCAGTCTTTCTCTCTCTCTCTCTTCAGTTCAGCCCTTCTCTTTCTCTCACTCTCTCTCTCCAGTCCAGTCTTTCTCTCACTCTCTCTCCCGTGCAGTCATTCTATCTCTATCACTCTCACACACCAGTCTTTCTCTCTCGATCTCTCTCTCTCCAGTCTTTCTTTCTCTCTCTCTCTCCAGTCTTTCTCTCTTTCTCCAGTCCAGTCTTTCTCTCTCTCTCTTCAATCCAGTCTTTCTCTCTCTCTCTCCTCAGTCCATTCATTCTCTCTCTCTCTCCAGTCCAGTCTTTCTCTTTCTCCAGTCCAGTCTTTCTCTCTCTCCAGTCCAGTCTTTCTCTCTCTCCAGTCCAGTCTTTCTCTCTCTCTCTTTAGTCCAGTCTTTCTCTCTCTGTTCAGTCCAGTCTTTCTCTTTGTCTCCAGTCCGGTCTTTCTCCTTGTCTCTCTCTCCAGTCCAATCTCTATCGCTCTCTCTCCAGTCCTGTCCTTCTCTCTCTCTCTCCTTCTCCAATCTTTTTCTCTCTCTCTCTCCAGTCCTTCTTTCTCTCTCTGCAGTCTTTCTCTCTCTCTCTCTCTCTCTCTCTAGTCCAGTCTTCTCTCTCTCTCTCTTCAGTCCAGTGCCTCACTCTCCACAGTCCAATCTTTCTCTGTTTGTCTCTCCAATCCAATCTCTCTCTCTCTGTCCTTTCCAATCTTTGTTCTCTCTTGCTCTCGCTCTCTCTCCAGTCCAATCTTTCTTCTGTCTCTCTCTCCAGTCCAGTCATTTTTTCTCTATCTCCCCCTCTCTCTCCAGTCTTTCTCTCTCTTTCTCCATTCCAGTCTTTCTCTCTCTTTCTCCAGTCCACTCTTTCTCTCCCTCCTGTCCAGTCTTTCTCTCTCTCTCTCTCCAGTCCAGTCTCTCTCTCTTATTCTCTCTACAGTCTTTCTCTGTCTCTCTCTCTCTCTCTCTCCCTCTCTCTCTACAGTCTTTCTCTCATTCTCCAGGCCAGTCTTTCTCTCTCTCCAGTCCAGTCTTTCTCTCTCTCACTCTCTTCAGTCTAGTCTTTCTCTCTCTCTCTCTCTCTTCAGTCCAGTCTTTCTCTCTCTCTCTCTTCAGCTCAGTTTTTCTCTCTCTGTCTCTCTCTTCAGTCCAGTCTTTCTCTCTCTCTCTCTTCATTCCTTTCTTTCTCTCTCTCTCTCTTCAGTTCAGTCTTTCTCTCTCTGTCTCTCTCTTCAGTCCAGTATTTCATTCTCTCTCTCTCTCTCTCTCTCTCCTGTCCAGTCTTTCTCTCTCTCTCTCTTCAGTCCAGTCTTTCTCTCTCTCTCTCTCTTTTCCAGTCCAGTCTTTCTCTCTCTTTCTCCAGTCCACTCTTTCTCTCTCTCCTCTCTAGTCTTTCCCTCTCTATCTCTCTCTCCAGTCCAGTCTCTCTCTCTCTCTCTCTCTCTCTCTCTCCTGTCCAGTCTTTCTCTCTGTCTCTCTGTCTTCAGTCCAGTCTTTCTCTCTCTCTTTCCAGTGCAGTCTTTCTCTCCCTCTCTCTCTCCAATCCAGTCTATCTCTCTCTCTACAGTCTTTCTCTCTCTCTCTCCCTCTCTCTCTCCTGTCTTTCTCTCATTCTCCAGGCCAGTCTTTCTCTCTCTCCAGTCTAGTCTTTCTCTCTCTCACTCTCTTCTGTCCAGTCTGTCTCTCTCTCTCTCTCTCTCCAGTCCAGTCTTTCTCTCTCTCTCTATCTCTTCAGTCCAGTCTTTCTCTCTCTCTCTCTTCAGTTCAATCTTTCTCTCCCTGTCTCTCTCTTCAGTCCAGTCTTTCTCTCTCTCTCTCTCTCCAGTCCAGTCTTTCTCTCTCTCTCTCTCTTCAGTCCAGTCCCTCTCTCTCCGCAGTCCAATCTTTCTCACTTTGTATCTCCAGTCCAATCTTTCTCTCTCTCTCTCCAGTCCAATCTTTCTCTCTCTCACTCTCCTGTCCAATCTTTCTCTATCTCTCCAGGCCAATCTTTCTCTCTCCTTTTCTCTCTCTCTCCTGTCCAATCTTTCTTCTCTCTCGCTCTCGCTCTCTCTCCAGTCCAATCTTTCTCCTGTCTCTCTCCCCAGTCCAGTCATTCTTTCTCTATCTCTCTCTCTCTCTCCAATCTTTCTCTCTCTTTTCCAGTCCAGTCTTTCTCTCTCTTTCTCCAGTCCACTCTTTCTCTCTCTCCTGTCCAGTCTTTCTCTCTATCTCTCTCTCTCCAGTCCAGTCTTTCTCTCTCTCCCTCTCTCCAGTCCAATCTTTCTCTCTACCTCTCCAGTCCAGTCTTTCTCTCTCTCTTTCTCCAGTCCAGTCTTTCTCTCTCTCCCTCTCTCCAGTCGAATCTTTCTCTCTATCTCTCCAGTGCAGTCTTTCTCTCTCTCTCTGCCCAGTCCAGTCTCTCTCTCTCTCTCTCCAGTCCACTCTTTCTCTCTCTTTTTCCAGTGCAGTCTTTCTCTCTCTTTCTCCAGTCCACTCTTTCTCTCTCTCCTGTCCAGTCTTTCTCTCTCTCTTTCCAGTCCAGTCTCTCTCTTTTTCTCTCTCTCTCTCTCGCTCTCTCTCTCTAGTCCAGTCTCTCTCTCTCTCTCTCTCTCTCTCTACAGTCTCTCTCTCTCTCTCTCTCTCTCTCCCCCTCTCCCTCCAGTCTTTCTCTCATTCTCCAGGCCAGTCTTTCTCTCTCTTCAGTCCAGTCTTTCTCTCTCTCACTGTCTTCAGTCCAGTCTTTCTCTCTCTCTCTCTCTCCAGTCCAGTCTTTCTCTCTCTCTCTCTCTTCAGTCCAGTCTTTCTCTCTCTCTCTTCAGTTCAATCTTTCTTCTCTGTCTCTCTCTTCAGTCCAGTCTTTTTCTCTCTCTCTTCAGTCCAGTCCCTCTCTCTCCAGAGTCCAATCTTTCTCTCTCTATCTCTCCAGTCCAATCTTTCTCTCACCTTTTCTCTCTCTCTCCTGTCCAATCTTTCTTCTCTCTCGCTCTCGCTCATTCTCCTGTCCAATCTTTCTTCTGTCTGTCTCTCCAGTCCAGTCATTCTCTCTCTATCTCTCTCTCTCTTCAGTCCAGTCTTTCTCTCTCTTTCCTGTCCAATTTTTCACTCTATCTCTCCAGTCCAGTCTTTCTCTCTATCTCTCCAATCCAGTCTTTCTCTCTCTCTCTCCAGTCCAGTCTTTCTCTCTCTCACTCTCTTCTGTCCAGTCTGTCTCTCTCTCTCTCTCTCTCCAGTCCAGTCTTTCTCTCTCTCTCTCTCTCTTCAGTCCAGTCTTTCTCTCTCTCTCTCTTCAGTTCAATCTTTCTCTCCCTGTCTCTCTCTTCATTCCAGTCTTTCTCTCTCTCTCTCTTCAGTCCAGTCCCTCTCTCTCCGCAGTCCAATCTTTCTCTTTCTGTCTCTCCAGTCCAATCTTTCTCTCTCTCCTGTCCAGTCTTTCTCTCTCTCTCTCTCTCCAGTCCAATCTTTCTCTCTCTCTCTCTCTCTCTCTCTCCAGTCCAATCTTTCACTCTCTGTCTCCAGTCCAGTCTTTCTCTCTATCCCGTCCAGTCTTTCTCTCTCTCTCCAGTCCACTCTTTCTCCTTCTCTCTCTCTCCAGTCCAGTCTTTCTCTCTTTCTCTCCCTCTCCAATCTTTTTCTCTCTCTCTCTCTCCAGTCTTTCTCTCTTTCCCCAGTCCAGTCTTTCTCTCTCTCTCTCCAGTCCACGCTTTCTCCTTCTCTCTTTCTCCAGTCCAGTCTTTCTCTCTCTCTCTCTCTTCAGTCCAGTCCCTCTCTCTCCGCAGTCCAATCTTTCTCTCTCTGTCTCTCCAGTCCAATCTTTCTCTCTCTCCTGTCCAGTCTTTCTCTCTCTCTCTTTCTCTCTCCAGTCCAATCTTTCACTCTCTGTCTCCAGTCCAGTCTTTCTCTCTCTCCAGTCCAGTCTTTCTCTCTCTCTCCAGTCCACTCTTTCTCCTTCTCTCTCTCTCCAGTCCAGTCTTTCTCTCTTTCTCTCCCTCTCCAATCTTTTTCTCTCTCTCTCTCTCCAGTCTTTCTCTCTTTCCCCAGTCCAGTCTTTCTCTCTCTCTCTCCAGTCCACGCTTTCTCCTTCTCTCTTTCTCCAGTCCAGTCTTTCTCTCTCTCTCTCTCTCTTCAGTCCAGTCCCCCTCTCTCCGCAGTCCAATCTTTCTCTCTCTGTCTCTCCAGTCCAATCTTTCTCTCTCTCCTGTCCAGTCTTTCTCTCTCTCTCTCTCTCTCTCTCCAGTCCAATCTTTCTCTCTCTCTCTCTCTCTCTCCAGTCCAATCTTTCACTCTCTGTCTCCAGTCCAGTCTTTCTCTCTCTCCAGTCCAGTCTTTCTCTCTCTCTCCAGTCCACTCTTTCTCCTTCTCTCTCTCTCCAGTCCAGTCTTTCTCTCTTTCTCTCCCTCTCCAATCTTTTTCTCTCTTTCTCTCTCCAGTCTTTCTCTCTTTCCCCAGTCCACTCTTTCTTTTCTCTCCTCTCCAGTCTTTCCCTCTCTCTCTCTCTCTCTCCAGTCCAGTCTCTCTCTCTCTCTCTCTCCTGTCCAGTCTTTCTCTCTCTCTCTCTGTCTTCAGTCCAGTCTTTCTCTCTCTCTTTCCAGTGCAGTCTTTCTCTCTCTCTCTCTCTCCAATCCAGTCTCTCTCTCTCTCTACAGTCTTTCTCTCTCTCTCTCCCTCTCTCTCTCCTGTCTTTCTCTCATTCTCCAGGCCAGTCTTTCTCTCTCTCCAGTCCAGTCTTTCTCTCTCTCACTCTCTTCTGTCCAGTCTGTCTCTCTCTCTCTCTCTCTCCAGTCCAGTCTTTCTCTCTCTCTCTCTCTTCAGTCCAGTCCCTCTCTCTCCGCAGTCCAATCTTTCTCACTTTGTCTCTCCAGTCCAATCTTTCTCTCTCTCTCTCTTCAGTTCAATCTTTCTCTCCCTGTCTCTCTCTTCAGTCCAGTCTTTCTCTCTCTCTCTCTCTCTCTCTCTCTCCAGTCCAGTCTTTCTCTCTCTCTCTCTCTTCTTTCCAGTCCCTCTCTCTCCGCAGTCCAATCTTTCTCTCTCTGTCTCTCCAGTCCAATCTTTCTCTCTCTCCGCAGTCCAGTCTTTCTCTCTCTCTCTCTCTCTCTCTAGTCCAATCTTTCTCTCTCTCTCTCTCTCTCTCTCTCTCTCTCCAGTCCAATCTTTCACTCTCTGTCTCCAGTCGAGTCTTTCTCTCTCTCCAGTCCAGTCTTTCTCTCTCTCTCCAGTCCACTCTTTCTCCTTCTCTCTCTCTCCAGTCCAGTCTTTCTCTCTTTCTCTCCCTCTCCAATCTTTTTCTCTCTCTCTCTCTCCAGTTTTTCTCTCTTTCTCCAGTCCAGTCTTTCTCTCTCTCCAGTCCAGTCTTTCTCTCTCTCTCTCTTCAGTCCAGTCTTTCTCTCTCTCTCTCTTCAGTTCAATCTTTCTCTCCCTGTCTCTCTCTTCAGTCCAGTCTTTCTCTCTCTCTCTCTCTCTCCAGTCCAGTCTTTCGCTCTCTCTCTCTCTCTCTCTCCTGTCCAGTCTTTCTCTCTCTCTCTCTGTTTTCAGTCCAGTCTTTCTCTCTCTCTTTCCAGTGCAGTCTTTCTCTCTCTCTCTCTCTCCAATCCAGTCTCTCTCTCTCTCTACAGTCTTTCTCTCTCTCTCCCTCTCTCTCTCCTGTCTTTCTCTCATTCTCCAGGCCAGTCTTTCTCTCTCTCCAGTCCAGTCTTTCTCTCTCTAACTCTCTTCTGTCCAGTCTGTCTCTCTCTCTCTCTCTCTCCAGTCCAGTCTTTCTCTCTCTCTCTCTCTCTTCAGTCCAGTCTTTCTCTCTCTCTCTCTTCAGTTCAATCTTTCTCTCCCTGTCTCTCTCTTCAGTCCAGTCTTTCTCTCTCTCTCCAGTCCACTCTTTCTCCTTCTCTCTCTCTCCAGTCCAGTCTTTCTCTCTTTCTCTCCCTCTCCAATCTTTTTCTATCTCTCTCTGTCCAGTCTTTCTCTCTTTCCCCAGTCCAGTCTTTCTCTCTCTCTCTCCAGTCCACGCTTTCTCCTTCTCTCTTTCTCCAGTCCAGTCTTTCTCTCTCTCTCTCTTCAGTCCAGTCCCTCTCTCTCCGCAGTCCAATCTTTCTCTCTCTGTCTCTCCAGTCCAATCTTTCTCTCTCTCTCTCTCTCTCCAGTCCAATCTTTCACTCTCTGTCTCCAGTCCAGTCTTTCTCTCTCTCCAGTCCAGTCTTTCTCTCTCTTTCCAGTCCACTCTTTCTCCTTCTCTCTCTCTCCAGTCCAGTCTTTCTCTCTCTCTCCAGTCCACTCTTTCTCCTTCTCTCTCACTCCAGTCCAGTCTTTCTCTCTTTCTCTCCCTCTCCAATCTTTTTCTCTCTCTCTCTCTCCAGTCTTTCTCTCTTTCCCCAGTCCACTCTTTCTCTCTCTCCTCTCCAGTCTTTCCCTCTCTCTCTCTCTCTCCAGTCCAGTCTCTCTCTCTCTCTCTCTCTCCTGTCCAGTCTTTCTCTCTCTCTCTCTGTCTTCAGTCCAGTCTTTCTCTCTCTCTTTCCAGTGCAGTCTTTCTCTCTCTCTCTCTCTCTAATCCAGTCTCTCTCTCTCTCTCCCTCTCTCTCTCCTGTCTTTCTCTCATTCTCCAGGCCAGTCTTTCTCTCTCTCCAGTCCAGTCTTTCTCTCTCTCACTCTCTTCTGTCCAGTCTGTCTCTCTCTCTCTCTCTCCAGTCCAGTCTTTCTCTCTCTCTCTCTCTCTTCAGTCCAGTCTTTCTCTCTCTCTCTCTTCAGTTCAATCTTTCTCTCCCTGTCTCTCTCTTCAGTCCAGTCTTTCTCGCTCTCTCTCTCTCTCTCTCCAGTTCAGTCTTTCTCTCTCTCTCTCTCTTCAGTCCAGTCCCTCTCTCTCCGCAGTCCAATCTTTCTCTCACTGTCTCTCCAGTCCAATATTTCTCTCTCTCCTGTCCAGTCTTTCTCTCTCTCTCTCTCTCTCTCCAGTCCAATCTTTCTCTCTCTGTCTCTCTCTCTCCAGTCCAATCTTTCACTCTCTGTCTCCAGTCCAGTCTTTCTCTCTCTCCAGTCCAGTCTTTCTCTCTCTCTCCAGTCCACTCTTTCTCCTTCTCTCTCTCTCCAGTCCAGTCTTTCTCTCTTTCTCTCCCTCTCCAATCTTTTTCTCTCTCTCTCTCTCCAGTCTTTCTCTCTTTCCCCAGTCCAGTCTTTCTCTCTCTCTCTCCAGTCCACGCTTTCTCCTTCTCTCTTTCTCCAGTCCAGTCTTTCTCTCTCTCTCTCTCTTCAGTCCAGTCCCCCTCTCTCCGCAGTCCAATCTTTCTCTCTCTGTCTCTCCAGTCCAATCTTTCTCTCTCTCCTGTCCAGTCTTTCTCTCTCTCTCTCTCTCTCTCTCTCCAGTCCAATCTTTCTCTCTCTCTCTCTCTCTCTCCAGTCCAATCTTTCACTCTCTGTCTCCAGTCCAGTCTTTCTCTCTCTCCAGTCCAGTCTTTCTCTCTCTCTCCAGTCCACTCTTTCTCCTTCTCTCTCTCTCTCCAGTCCAGTCTTTCTCTCTTTCTCTCCCTCTCCAATCTTTTTCTCTCTTTCTCTCTCCAGTCTTTCTCTCTTTCCCCAGTCCACTCTTTCTCTCTCTCCTCTCCAGTCTTTCCCTCTCTCTCTCTCTCTCCAGTCCAGTCTCTCTCTCTCTCTCTCTCCTGTCCAGTCTTTCTCTCTCTCTCTCTGTCTTCAGTCCAGTCTTTCTCTCTCTCTTTCCAGTGCAGTCTTTCTCTCTCTCTCTCTCTCCAATCCAGTCTCTCTCTCTCTCTACAGTCTTTCTCTCTCTCTCTCCCTCTCTCTCTCCTGTCTTTCTCTCATTCTCCAGGCCAGTCTTTCTCTCTCTCCAGTCCAGTCTTTCTCTCTCTCACTCTCTTCTGTCCAGTCTGTCTCTCTCTCTCTCTCTCTCCAGACCAGTCTTTCTCTCTCTCTCTCTCTCTTCAGTCCAGTCTTTCTCTCTCTCTCTCTTCAGTTCAATCTTTCTCTCCCTGTCTCTCTCTTCAGTCCAGTCTTTCTCTCTCTCTCTCTCTCTCTCCAGTCCAGTCTTTCTCTCTCTCTCTCTCTCTTCTTTCCAGTCCCTCTCTCTCCGCAGTCCAATCTTTCTCTCTCTGCCTCTCCAGTCCAATCTTTCTCTCTCTCCTGTCCAGTCTTTCTCTCTCTCTCTCTCTCTCTCCAGTCCAATCTTTCTCTCTCTCTCTCTCTCTCTCTCTCTCCAGTCCAATCTTTCACTCTCTGTCTCCAGTCGAGTCTTTCTCTCTCTCCAGTCCAGTCTTTCTCTCTCTCTCCAGTCCACTCTTTCTCCTTCTCTCTCTCTCCAGTCCAGTCTTTCTCTCTTTCTCTCCCTCTCCAATCTTTTTCTCTCTCTCTCTCTCCAGTCTTTCTCTCTTTCTCCAGTCCACTCTTTCTCTCTCTCCAGTCCAGTCTTTCTCTCTCTCTCTTCAGTCCAGTCTTTCTCTCTCTCTCTCCTCAGTCCATTCTTTCTCTCTCTCTCTCCAGTCCAGTCTTTCTCTTTCTCCAGTCCAGTCATTCTCTCTCTCCAGTCCAGTCATTCGCTCTCTCCAGTCCAGTCTTTCTCTCTCTCTCTTCAGTGCAGTCTTTCTCTAACTCTCTCTCCAGACCAGTCATTCTCTCTCTTTCTCTCTCACTCTCCAGTCTTTCTCTCTCTCTCTCTCCGGTCCAGTCTTTCTCTCTCTCCCACTCCAAACTTTACCTCTCTCTCTCTCCAGTCCTTCTCTCTCTCTCTATTCTTTCTCTCTCTCTCTCTCTCTCCAGTCTTTCTCTCTCTCTCTCTCTCTTGTCCAGTCTTTCTCTCACTCTCTCTCCAGTCCAGTCATTATCTCTCTATCTCTCTCTCCCTCTCCAGTCTTTCTCTCTCTCTCTCTCCAGTCTTTCTCTCTTGCTCCAGTCCAGTCTTTCTCTCTCTCTCTCTTCAGTCCAGTCTTTCTCTCTCTGTGTCTCCAGTCCAGTCTTTCTCTCTCTCTCTCTTCAGTCCAGTCTTTCTCTCTCTGTCTGTCCAGTCCAGTCTTTCTCTCTCTCTCTCTTCAGTTCAGCCCTTCTCTTTCTCTTACTCTCTCTCTCCAGTCCAGTCTTTCTCTCACTCTCTCTCCTGTGCATCATTCTCTCTCTATCACTCTCACACACCAGTCTTTCTCTCTCGATCTCTCTCTCTCCAGTCTTTCTTTCTCTCTCCCTCCAGTCTTTCTCTCTTTCTCCAGTCCAGTCTTTCTCTCTCTCTCTTCAGTCCAGTCTCTCTCTCTCTCTCCTCAGTCCATTCATTCTCTCTCTCTCTCCAGTCCAGTCTTTCTCTTTCTCCAGTCCAGTCTTTCTCTCTCTCCAGTCCAGTCTTTCTCTCTCTCCAGTCCAGTCTTTCTCTCTCTCTCTTCAGTCCAGTCTTTCTCTCTCTGTTCAGTCCAGTCTTTCTCCTTGTCTCCAGTCCTGTCTTTCTCCTTGTCTCTCTCTCCAGTCCAATCTCTATCGCTCTCTCTCCAGTCCTGTCCTTCTCTCTCTCTCTCCTTCTCCAATCTTTTTCTCTCTCTCTCTCCAGTCCTTCTTTCTCTCTCTGCAGTCTTTCTCTCTCTCTCTCTCTCTCTCTCTCCAGTCCAGTCTTCTCTCTCTCTCTCTTCAGTCCAGTGCCTCACTCTCCACAGTCCAATCTTTCTCTGCTTGTCTCTCCAGTCCAATCTCTCTCTCTCTGTCCTTTCCAATCTTTCTTCTCTCTCGCTCTCGCTCTCTCTCCAGTCCAATCTTTCTTCTGTCTCTCTCTCCTGTCCAGTCATTTTTTCTCTATCTCTCCCTCTCTCTCCAGTCTTTCTCTCTCTTTCTCCATTCCAGTCTTTCTCTCTCTTTCTCCAGTCCACTCTTTCTCTCCCTCCTGTCCAGTCTTTCTCTCTCTTTCTCTCCAGTCCAGTCTGTCTCTCTCTCCCTCTCTCTCCCTCTCTCTCTCCAGTCTTTCTCACATTCTCCAGGCCAGTCTTTTTCTCTCTCCAGTCCAGTCTTTCTCTCTCTCTCTCTCTCTCTCTCCAGTCAAGTCTTTCTCTTTCTCTCTCTTCAGTCCAGTCTTTCTCTCTCTCTCTCTTTAGTTCAGTCTTTCTCTCTCTATCTCTCCAGTCCATTCTTTCTCTCACCTTTACTCTCTCTCTCCTGTCCAATCTTTCTTCTCTCTCGCTCTCGCTCTCTCTCCAGTCCAATCTTTCTTCTGTCGATCTCTCCAGTCCAGTCTTTCTCTCTATCTCTCCAGTCCAGTCTTTCTCTCTATCTCTCCAGTCCAGTCTTTCTCTCTCTCTCTCTTCAGTCCAGTCTTTCTCTTTCTCTCTCCAGTCCAGTCTTTCTCTAACTCTCTCTCCAGACCAGTCATTCTCTCTCTTTCTCTCTCACTCTCCAGTCTTTCTCTCTCTCTCTCTCCGGTCCAGTCTTTCTCTCTCTCCCACTCCAAACTTTACCTCTCTCTCTCTCCAGTCCTTCTCTCTCTCTCTATTCTTTCTCTCTCTCTCTCTCTCTCCAGTCTTTCTCTCTCTCTCTCTCTCTCTTGTCCAGTCTTTCTCTCACTCTCTCTCCAGTCCAGTCATTATCTCTCTATCTCTCTCTCCCTCTCCAGTCTTTCTCTCTCTCTCTCTCCAGTCTTTCTCTCTTTCTCCAGTCCAGTCTTTCTCTCTCTCTCTCTTCAGTCCAGTCTTTCTCTCTCTGTGTCTCCAGTCCAGTCTTTCTCTCTCTCTCTCTCCAGTCCAGTCTTTCTCTCTCTCTCTCTTCAGTTCAGCCCTTCTCTTTCTCTCACTCTCTCTCTCCAGTCCAGTCTTTCTCTCACTCTCTCTCCTGTGCATCATTCTCTCTCTATCACTCTCACACACCAGTCTTTCTCTCTCGATCTCTCTCTCTCCAGTCTTTCTTTCTCTCTCCCTCCAGTCTTTCTCTCTTTCTCCAGTCCAGTCTTTCTCTCTCTCTCTTCAGTCCAGTCTCTCTCTCTCTCTCCTCAGTCCATTCATTCTCTCTCTCTCTCCAGTCCAGTCTTTCTCTTTCTCCAGTCCAGTCTTTCTCTCTCTCCAGTCCAGTCTTTCTCTCTCTCCAGTCCAGTCTTTCTCTCTCTCTCTTCAGTCCAGTCTTTCTCTCTCTGTTCAGTCCAGTCTTTCTCTTTGTCTCCAGTCCGGTCTTTCTCCTTGTCTCTCTCTCCAGTCCAATCTCTATCGCTCTCTCTCCAGTCCTGTCCTTCTCTCTCTCTCTCCTTCTCCAATCTTTTTCTCTCTCTCTCTCCAGTCCTTCTTTCTCTCTCTGCAGTCTTTCTCTCTCTCTCTCTCTCTCTCCAGTCCAGTCTTCACTCTCTCTCTCTTCAGTCCAGTGCCTCTCTCTCCACAGTCCAATCTTTCTCTGTTTGTCTCTCCAGTCCAATCTCTCTCTCTCTGTCCTTTCCAATCTTTCTTCTCTCTCGCTCTCGCTCTCTCTCCAGTCCAATCTTTCTTCTGTCTCTCTCTCCTGTCCAGTCATTTTTTCTCTATCTCTCCCTCTCTCTCCAGTCTTTCTCTCTCTTTCTCCATTCCAGTCTTTCTCTCTCTTTCTCCAGTCCACTCTTTCTCTCCCTCCTGTCCAGTCTTTCTCTCTCTTTCTCTCCAGTCCAGTCTGTCTCTCTCTCCCTCTCTCTCCCTCTCTCTCTCCAGTCTTTCTCACATTCTCCAGGCCAGTCTTTTTCTCTCTCCAGTCCAGTCTTTCTCTCTCTCTCTCTCTCTCCAGTCAAGTCTTTCTCTTTCTCTCTCTTCAGTCCAGTCTTTCTCTCTCTCTCTCTTTAGTTCAGTCTTTCTCTCTCTATCTCTCCAGTCCATTCTTTCTCTCACCTTTTCTCTCTCTCTCCTGTCCAATCTTTCTTCTCTCTCCCTCTCGCTCTCTCTCCAGTCCAATCTATCTTCTGTCGATCTCTCCAGTCCAGTCTTTCTCTCTCCCTCCAGTCCAATTTTTCTCTCTATCTCTCCAGTCCAGTCTTTCTCTCTATCTCTCCAGTGCAGTCTTTCTCTCTCTCTCTCCAGTCCAGTCTTTCTCTCTCTCTCTCTTCAGTCCAGTCTTTCTCTCTCTCTCTCTCTTTAGTTCAGTCTTTCTCTCTCTGTCTCTCTCTTCAGTCCAGTCCCTCTCTCTCCGGAGTACAATCTTTCTCTCTCTATGTCTACAGTCCAATCTTTCTCTCAACTTTTCTCTCTCTCTCCTGTCCAATCTTTCTTCTGTCTCTCTCTCTAGTCCAATCATCCTTTCTCTATCTCTCTCCCTCTCTCTCTCTCCAGTCTTTCTCTCTCTTTCTCCAGTCCAGTCTTTCTCTCACTTTCTCCAGTCCACTCTTTATCTCTCTCCTGTCCAGTCTTTCTCTCTCTGTCTCTTTCCAATCCAGTCGTTCTGTCTCTCTCTCCAGTCCATTCTTTTTCTCTATCTCTCCAGTCCAGTCTTTCTCTCTCTCTCTCCAGTGCAGTCTTTCTCTCACTCGCTCTCCATACCAGTCATTCTCTCTCTATCTCTCTCTCTCTCAGGTCCAGTCTTTCTCTCTCGCTCCAGTCTAAATTTTCTCTCTATCTCTCCAGTCCAGTCTTTGTCTCTATCTCTCCAGTCCAGTCTTTCTCTCTATCTCTCCAGTCCAGTCTTTCTCTCTCTCTCTCTTCAATCCAGTCTTTCTCTTTCTCTCTCCAGTCCAGTCTTTCTCTAACTCTCTCTCCAGACCAGTCATTCTCTCTCTTTCTCTCTCACTCTCCAGTCTTTCTCTCTCTCTCTCTCCGGTCCAGTCTTTCTCTCTCTCCCACTCCAAACTTTACCTCTCTCTCTCTCCAGTCCTTCTCTCTCTCTCTATTCTTTCTCTCTCTCTCTCTCTCTCCAGTCTTTCTCTCTCTCTCTCTCTCTTGTCCAGTCTTTCTCTCACTCTCTCTCCAGTCCAGTCATTATCTCTCTATCTCTCTCTCCCTCTCCAGTCTTTCTCTCTCTCTCTCTCCAGTCTTTCTTTCTTGCTCCAGTCCAGTCTTTCTCTCTGTCCAGTCCAGTCTTTCTCTCTCTCTCTCTTCAGTCCAGTCTTTCTCTCTCTGTGTCTCCAGTCCAGTCTTTCTCTCTCTCTCTCTCCAGTCCAGTCTTTCTCTCACTCTCTCTCCCGTGCAGTCATTCTATCTCTATCACTCTCACACACCAGTCTTTCTCTCTCGATCTCTCTCTCTCCAGTCTTTCTTTCTCTCTCTCTCCAGTCTTTCTCTCTTTCTCCAGTCCAGTCTTTCTCTCTCTCTCTCTTCAGTCCAGTCTTTCTCTCTCTGTGTCTCCAGTCCAGTCTTTCTCTCTCTCTCTCTTCAGACCAGTCTTTCTCTCTCTGTCTCTCCAGTCCAGTCTTTCTCTCTCTCTCTCTTCAGTTCAGCCCTTCTCTTTCTCTCACTCTCTCTCTCCAGTCCAGTCTTTCTCTCACTCTCTCTCCCGTGCAGTCATTCTATCTCTATCACTCTCACACACCAGTCTTTCTCTCTCGATCTCTCTCTCTCCAGTCTTTCTTTCTCTCTCTCTCTCCAGTCTTTCTCTCTTTCTCCAGTCCAGTCTTTCTCTCTCTCTCTTCAATCCAGTCTTTCTCTCTCTCTCTCCTCAGTCCATTCATTCTCTCTCTCTCTCCAGTCCAGTCTTTCTCTTTCTCCAGTCCAGTCTTTCTCTCTCTCCAGTCCAGTCTTTCTCTCTCTCCAGTCCAGTCTTTCTCTCTCTCTCTTTAGTCCAGTCTTTCTCTCTCTGTTCAGTCCAGTCTTTCTCTTTGTCTCCAGTCCGGTCTTTCTCCTTGTCTCTCTCTCCAGTCCAATCTCTATCGCTCTCTCTCCAGTCCTGTCCTTCTCTCTCTCTCTCCTTCTCCAATCTTTTTCTCTCTCTCTCTCCAGTCTTTCTTTCTCTCTCTGCAGTCTTTCTCTCTCTCTCTCTCTCTCTCTCTAGTCCAGTCTTCTCTCTCTCTCTCTTCAGTCCAGTGCCTCACTCTCCACAGTCCAATCTTTCTCTGTTTGTCTCTCCAATCCAATCTCTCTCTCTCTGTCCTTTCCAATCTTTGTTCTCTCTTGCTCTCGCTCTCTCTCCAGTCCAATCTTTCTTCTGTCTCTCTCTCCAGTCCAGTCATTTTTTCTCTATCTCCCCCTCTCTCTCCAGTCTTTCTCTCTCTTTCTCCATTCCAGTCTTTCTCTCTCTTTCTCCAGTCCACTCTTTCTCTCCCTCCTGTCCAGTCTTTCTCTCTCTCTCTCTCCAGTCCAGTCTCTCTCTCTTATTCTCTCTACAGTCTTTCTCTCTCTCTCTCTCTCTCTCTCTCTCCCTCTCTCTCTACAGTCTTTCTCTCATTCTCCAGGCCAGTCTTTCTCTCTCTCCAGTCCAGTCTTTCTCTCTCTCACTCTCTTCAGTCTAGTCTTTCTCTCTCTCTCTCTCTCTTCAGTCCAGTCTTTCTCTCTCTCTCTCTTCAGCTCAGTTTTTCTCTCTCTGTCTCTCTCTTCAGTCCAGTCTTTCTCTCTCTCTCTCTTCATTCCTTTCTTTCTCTCTCTCTCTCTTCAGTTCAGTCTTTCTCTCTCTGTCTCTCTCTTCAGTCCAGTATTTCTCTCTCTCTCTCTCTCTCTCTCTCCTGTCCAGTCTTTCTCTCTCTCTCTCTTCAGTCCAGTCTTTCTCTCTCTCTCTCTCTTTTCCAGTCCAGTCTTTCTCTCTCTTTCTCCAGTCCACTCTTTCTCTCTCTCCTCTCCAGTCTTTCCCTCTCTATCTCTCTCTCCAGTCCAGTCTCTCTCTCTCTCTCTCTCTCTCTCTCTCCTGTCCAGTCTTTCTCTCTGTCTCTCTGTCTTCAGTCCAGTCTTTCTCTCTCTCTTTCCAGTGCAGTCTTTCTCTCCCTCTCTCTCTCCAATCCAGTCTATCTCTCTCTCTACAGTCTTTCTCTCTCTCTCTCCCTCTCTCTCTCCTGTCTTTCTCTCATTCTCCAGGCCAGTCTTTCTCTCTCTCCAGTCCAGTCTTTCTCTCTCTCACTCTCTTCTGTCCAGTCTGTCTCTCTCTCTCTCTCTCTCCAGTCCAGTCTTTCTCTCTCTCTCTCTCTCTTCAGTCCAGTCTTTCTCTCTCTCTCTCTTCAGTTCAATCTTTCTCTCCCTGTCTCTCTCTTCATTCCAGTCTTTCTCTCTCTCTCTCTTCAGTCCAGTCCCTCTCTCTCCGCAGTCCAATCTTTCTCTTTCTGTCTCTCCAGTCCAATCTTTCTCTCTCTCCTGTCCAGTCTTTCTCTCTCTCTCTCTCTCCAGTCCAATCTTTCTCTCTCTCTCTCTCTCTCTCTCTCCAGTCCAATCTTTCACTCTCTGTCTCCAGTCCAGTCTTTCTCTCTTTCCCGTCCAGTCTTTCTCTCTCTCTCCAGTCCACTCTTTCTCCTTCTCTCTCTCTCCAGTCCAGTCTTTCTCTCTTTCACTCCCTCTCCAATCTTTTTCTCTCTCTCTCTCTCCAGTCTTTCTCTCTTTCCCCAGTCCAGTCTTTCTCTCTCTCTCTCCAGTCCACGCTTTCTCCTTCTCTTTTTCTCCAGTCCAGTCTGTCTCTCTCTCTCTCTCTTCAGTCCAGTCCCTCTCTCTCCGCAGTCCAATCTTTCTCTCTCTGTCTCTCCAGTCTAATCTTTCTCTCTCTCCTGTCCAGTCTTTCTCTCTGTCTCTCTCTCTCTCCAGTCCAATCTTTCTCTCTCTCTCTCTCTCTCTCCAGTCCAATCTTTCACTCTCTGTCTCCAGTCCAGTCTTTCTCTCTCTCCAGTCCAGTCTTTCTCTCTCTCTCCAGTCCACTCTTTCTCCTTCTCTCTCTCTCCAGTCCAGTCTTTCTCTCTTTCTCTCCCTCTCCAATCTTTTTCTCTCTCTCTCTCTCCAGTCTTTCTCTCTTTCCCCAGTCCAGTCTTTCTCTCTCTCTCTCCAGTCCACGCTTTCTCCTTCTCTCTTTCTCCAGTCCAGTCTTTCTCTCTCTCTCTCTCTCTTCAGTCCAGTCCCCCTCTCTCCGCAGTCCAATCTTTCTCTCTCTGTCTCTCCAGTCCAATCTTTCTCTCTCTCCTGTCCAGTCTTTCTCTCTCTCTCTCTCTCTCTCTCCAGTCCAATCTTTCTCTCTCTCTCTCTCTCTCTCTCTCTCTCCAGTCCAATCTTTCACTCTCTGTCTCCAGTCCAGTCTTTCTCTCTCTCCAGTCCAGTCTTTCTCTCTCTCTCCAGTCCACTCTTTCTCCTTCTCTCTCTCTCCAGTCCAGTCTTTCTCTCTTTCTCTCCCTCTCCAATCTTTTTCTCTCTTTCTCTCTCCAGTCTTTCTCTCTTTCCCCAGTCCACTCTTTCTTTTCTCTCCTCTCCAGTCTTTCCCTCTCTCTCTCTCTCTCTCCAGTCCAGTCTCTCTCTCTCTCTCTCTCTCCTGTCCAGTCTTTCTCTCTCTCTCTCTGTCTTCAGTCCAGTCTTTCTCTCTCTCTTTCCAGTGCAGTCTTTCTCTCTCTCTCTCTCTCCAATCCAGTCTCTCTCTCTCTCTACAGTGTTTCTCTCTCTCTCTCCCTCTCTCTCTCCTGTCTTTCTCTCATTCTCCAGGCCAGTCTTTCTCTCTCTCCAGTCCAGTCTTTCTCTCTCTCACTCTCTTCTGTCCAGTCTGTCTCTCTCTCTCTCTCTCTCCAGTCCAGTCTTTCTCTCTCTCTCTCTCTTCAGTCCAGTCCCTCTCTCTCCGCAGTCCAATCTTTCTCACTTTGTCTCTCCAGTCCAATCTTTCTCTCTCTCTCTCTTCAGTTCAATCTTTCTCTCCCTGTCTCTCTCTTCAGTCCAGTCTTTCTCTCTCTCTCTCTCTCTCTCTCTCCAGTCCAGTCTTTCTCTCTCTCTCTCTCTTCTTTCCAGTCCCTCTCTCTCCGCAGTCCAATCTTTCTCTCTCTGTCTCTCCAGTCCAATCTTTCTCTCTCTCCGCAGTCCAGTCTTTCTCTCTCTCTCTCTCTCTCTCCAGTCCAATCTTTCTCTCTCTCTCTCTCTCTCCAGTCCAATCTTTCACTCTCTGTCTCCAGTCGAGTCTTTCTCTCTCTCCAGTCCAGTCTTTCTCTCTCTCTCCAGTCCACTCTTTCTCCTTCTCTCTCTCTCCAGTCCAGTCTTTCTCTCTTTCTCTCCCTCTCCAATCTTTTTCTCTCTCTCTCTCTCCAGTCTTTCTCTCTTTCTCCAGTCCAGTCTTTCTCTCTCTCCAGTCCAGTCTTTCTCTCTCTCTCTCTTCAGTCCAGTCTTTCTCTCTCTCTCTCTTCAGTTCAATCTTTCTCTCCCTGTCTCTCTCTTCAGTCCAGTCTTTCTCTCTCTCTCTCTCTCTCTCCAGTCCAGTCTTTCTCTCTCTCTCTCTCTCTCTCTCTCTCTCCTGTCCCGTCTTTCTCTCTCTCTCTCTGTTTTCAGTCCAGTCTTTCTCTCTCTCTTTCCAGTGCAGTCTTTCTCTCTCTCTCTCTCCAATCCAGTCTCTCTCTCTCTCTACAGTCTTTCTCTCTCTCTCTCCCTCTCTCTCTCCTGTCTTTCTCTCATTCTCCAGGCCAGTCTTTCTCTCTCTCCAGTCCAGTCTTTCTCTCTCTAACTCTCTTCTGTCCAGTCTGTCTCTCTCTCTCTCTCTCTCCAGTCCAGTCTTTCTCTCTCTCTCTCTCTTCAGTCCAGTCTTTCTCTCTCTCTCTCTTCAGTTCAATCTTTCTCTCCCTGTCTCTCTCTTCAGTCCAGTCTTTCTCTCTCTCTCCAGTCCACTCTTTCTCCTTCTCTCTCTCTCCAGTCCAGTCTTTCTCTCTTTCTCTCCCTCTCCAATCTTTTTCTATCTCTCTCTGTCCAGTCTTTCTCTCTTTCCCCAGTCCAGTCTTTCTCTCTCTCTCTCCAGTCCACGCTTTCTCCTTCTCTCTTTCTCCAGTCCAGTCTTTCTCTCTCTCTCTCTTCAGTCCAGTCCCTCTCTCTCCGCTGTCCAATCTTTCTCTCTCTGTCTCTCCAGTAAAATCTTTCTCTCTCTCCTGTCCAGTCCTTCTCTCTCTCTCTCTCTCTCTCTCTCCAGTCCAATCTTTCTCTCTCTCTCTCTCTCTCCAGTCCAATCTTTCACTCTCTGTCTCCAGTCCAGTCTTTCTCTCTCTCCAGTCCAGTCTTTCTCTCTCTCTCCAGTCCACTCTTTCTCCTTCTCTCTCTCTCCAGTCCAGTCTTTCTCTCTCTCTCCAGTCCACTCTTTCTCCTTCTCTCTCACTCCAGTCCAGTCTTTCTCTCTTTCTCTCCCTCTCCAATCTTTTTCTCTCTCTCTCTCTCCTGTCTTTCTCTCTTTCCCCAGTCCACTCTTTCTCTCTCTCCTCTCCAGTCTTTCCCTCTCTCTCTCTCTCTCCAGTCCAGTCTCTCTCTCTCTCTCTCTCTCCTGTCCAGTCTTTCTCTCTCTCTCTCTGTCTTCAGTCCAGTCTTTCTCTCTCTCTTTCCAGTGCAGTCTTTCTCTCTCTCTCTCTCTCTAATCCAGTCTCTCTCTCTCTCTCCCTCTCTCTCTCCTGTCTTTCTCTCATTCTCCAGGCCAGTCTTTCTCTCTCTCCAGTCCAGTCTTTCTCTCTCTCACTCTCTTCTGTCCAGTCTGTCTCTCTCTCTCCAGTCCAGTCTTTCTCTCTCTCTCTCTCTCTTCAGTCCAGTCTTTCTCTCTCTCTCTCTTCAGTTCAATCTTTCTCTCCCTGTCTCTCTCTCCAGTCCAGTCTTTCTCTCTCTCTCTCTCTTCAGTCCAGTCCCTCTCTCTCCGCAGTCCAATCTTTCTCTCACTGTCTCTCCAGTCCAATCTTTCTCTCTCTCCTGTCCAGTCTTTCTCTCTCTCTCTCTCTCTCTCCAGTCCAATCTTTCTCTCTCTGTCTCTCTCTCTCCAGTCCAATCTTTCACTCTCTGTCTCCAGTCCAGTCTTTCTCTCTCTCCAGTCCAGTCTTTCTCTCTCTCTCCAGTCCACTCTTTCTCCTTCTCTCTCTCTCCAGTCCAGTCTTTCTCTCTTTCTCTCCCTCTCCAATCTTTTTCTCTCTCTCTCTCTCCAGTCTTTCTCTCTTTCCCCAGTCCAGTCTTTCTCTCTCTCTCTCTCTTCAGTCCAGTCCCCCTCTCTCCGCAGTCCAATCTTTCTCTCTCTGTCTCTCCAGTCCAATCTTTCTCTCTCTCCTGTCCAGTCTTTCTCTCTCTCTCTCTCTCTCTCTCCAGTCCAATCTTTCTCTCTCTCTCTCTCTCTCTCCAGTCCAATCTTTCACTCTCTGTCTCCAGTCCAGTCTTTCTCTCTCTCCAGTCCAGTCTTTCTCTCTCTCTCCAGTCCACTCTTTCTCCTTCTCTCTCTCTCTCCAGTCCAGTCTTTCTCTCTTTCTCTCCCTCTCCAATCTTTTTCTCTCTTTCTCTCTCCAGTCTTTCCCTCTTTCCCCAGTCCACTCTTTCTCTCTCTCCTCTCCAGTCTTTCCCTCTCTCTCTCTCTCTCCAGTCCAGTCTCTCTCTCTCTCTCTCTCCTGTCCAGTCTTTCTCTCTCTCTCTCTGTCTTCAGTCCAGTCTTTCTCTCTCTCTTTCCAGTGCAGTCTTTCTCTCTCTCTCTCTCTCCAATCCAGTCTCTCTCTCTCTCTACAGTCTTTCTCTCTCTCTCTCCCTCTCTCTCTCCTGTCTTTCTCTCATTCTCCAGGCCAGTCTTTCTCTCTCTCCAGTCCAGTCTTTCTCTCTCTCACTCTCTTCTGTCCAGTCTGTCTCTCTCTCTCTCTCTCTCCAGACCAGTCTTTCTCTCTCTCTCTCTCTCTTCAGTCCAGTCTTTCTCTCTCTCTCTCTTCAGTTCAATCTTTCTCTCCCTGTCTCTCTCTTCAGTCCAGTCTTTCTCTCTCTCTCTCTCTCTCTCTCCAGTCCAGTCTTTCTCTCTCTCTCTCTCTCTTCTTTCCAGTCCCTCTCTCTCCGCAGTCCAATCTTTCTCTCTCTGTCTCTCCAGTCCAATCTTTCTCTCTCTCCTGTCCAGTCTTTCTCTCTCTCTCTCTCTCTCTCCAGTCCAATCTTTCTCTCTCTCTCTCTCTCTCTCTCTCTCCAGTCCAATCTTTCACTCTCTGTCTCCAGTCCAGTCTTTCTCTCTCTCCAGTCCAGTCTTTCTCTCTCTCTCCAGTCCACTCTTTCTCCTTCTCTCTCTCTCCAGTCCAGTCTTTCTCTCTTTCTCTCCCTCTCCAATCTTTTTCTCTCTCTCTCTCTCCAGTCTTTCTCTCTTTCTCCAGTCCACTCTTTCTCTCTCTCCAGTCCAGTCTTTCTCTCTCTCTCTTCAGTCCAGTCTTTCTCTCTCTCTCCTCAGTCCATTCTTTCTCTCTCTCTCTCCAGTCCAGTCTTTCTCTTTCTCCAGTCCAGTCATTCTCTCTCTCCAGTCCAGTCATTTGCTCTCTCCAGTCCAGTCTTTCTCTCTCTCTCTTCAGTGCAGTCTTTCTCTCTCTCTTCAGTCCAGTCTTTCTCTCTCTCTTCAGTCCAGTCTTTCTCCTTGTCTCTCTCTCTCCAGTCCAATATCTCTCGCTCTCTCTCCTGTCCAGTCCTTCTCACTCTCTCTCCTTCTCCAATGTTTTTCTCTCTGTCTCTCCAGTCCTTCTCTATCTCTCTCTCTCTCTCCAGTCCGGTCTTTCTCTCTCTCTCTCTCTTTTCCAGTCCAGTCTTTCTCTCTCTTTCTCCAGTCCACTCTTTCTCTCTCTCCTCTCCAGTCTTTCCCTCTCTATCTCTCTCTCCAGTCCAGTCTCTCTCTCTCTCTCTCTCCTGTCCAGTCTTTCTCTCTCTCTCTCTGTCTTCAGTCCAGTCTTTCTCTCTCTCTTTCCAGTGCAGTCTTTCTCTCTCTCTCTCTCTCCAATCCAGTCTATCTCTCTCTCTACAGTCTTTCTCTCTCTCTCTCCCTCTCTCTCTCCTGTCTTTCTCTCATTCTCCAGGCCAGTCTTTCTCTCTCTCCAGTCCACTCTTTCTCTCTCTTTTTCCAGTGCAGTCTTTCTCTCTCTTTCTCCAGTCCACTCTTTCTCTCTCTCCTGTCCAGTCTTTCTCTCTCTCTCTCTCTCCAGTCCAGTCTCTCTCTTTCTCTCTCTCTCTCTCTCTCTCTCTCTCTAGTCCAGTCTCTCTCTCTCTCTCTCTAGAGTCTCTCTCTCTCTCTCTCTCTCTCTCTCTCTCTCTCTCCCTCTCTCCCTCCAGTCTTTCTCTCATTCTCCAGGCCAGTCTTTCTCTCTCTTCAGTCCAGTCTTTCTCTCTCTCACTCTCTTCAGTCCAGTCTTTCTCTCTCTCTCTCTCTCCAGTCCAGTCTTTCTCTCTCTCTCTCTCTTCAGTCCAGTCTTTCTCTCTCTCTCTTCAGTTCAATCTTTCTTCTCTGTCTCTCTCTTCAGTCCAGTCTTTTTCTCTCTCTCTTCAGTCCAGTCCCTCTCTCTCCAGAGTCCAATCTTTCTCTCTCTATCTCTCCAGTCCAATCTTTCTCTCACCTTTTCTCTCTCTCTCCTGTCCAATCTTTCTTCTCTCTCGCTCTCGCTCATTCTCCTGTCCAATCTTTCTTCTGTCTGTCTCTCCAGTCCAGTCATTCTCTCTCTATCTCTCTCTCTCTTCAGTCCAGTCTTTCTCTCTCTTTCCTGTCCAATTTTTCTCTCTATCTCTCCAGTCCAGTCTTTCTCTCTATCTCTCCAATCCAGTCTTTCTCTCTCTCTCTCCAGTCCAGTCTTTCTCTCTCTCACTCTCTTCTGTCCAGTCTGTCTCTCTCTCTCTCTCTCTCTCTCCAGTCCAGTCTTTCTCTCTCTCTCTCTCTCTTCAGTCCAGTCTTTCTCTCTCTCTCTCTTCAGTTCAATCTTTCTCTCCCTGTCTCTCTCTTCAGTCCAGTCTTTCTCTCTCTCTCTCTTCAGTCCAGTCCCTCTCTCTCCGCAGTCCAATCTTTCTCTCTCTGTCTCTCCAGTCCAATCTTTCTCTCTCTCCTGTCCAGTCTTTCTCTCTCTCTCTCTCTCCAGTCCAATCTTTCTCTCTCTCTCTCTCTCTCTATCTCCAGTCCAATCTTTCACTCTCTGTCTCCAGTCCAGTCTTTCTCTCTCTCCCGTCCAGTCTTTCTCTCTCTCTCCAGTCCACTCTTTCTCCTTCTCTCTCTCTCCAGTCCAGTCTTTCTCTCTTTCTCTCCCTCTCCAATCTTTTTCTCTCTCTCTCTCTCCAGTCTTTCTCTCTTTCCCCAGTCCAGTCTTTCTCTCTCTCTCTCCAGTCCACGCTTTCTCCTTCTCTCTTTCTCCAGTCCAGTCTTTCTCTCTCTCTCTCTCTTCAGTCTAGTCCCTCTCTCTCCGCAGTCCAATCTTTCTCTCTCTGTCTCTCCAGTCCAATCTTTCTCTCTCTCCTGTCCAGTCTTTCTCTCTCTCTCTCTCTCTCTCCAGTCCAATCTTTCTCTCTCTCTCTCTCTCTCTCCAGTCCAATCTTTCACTCTCTGTCTCCAGTCCAGTCTTTCTCTCTCTCCAGTCCAGTCTTTCTCTCTCTCTCCAGTCCACTCTTTCTCCTTCTCTCTCTCTCCAGTCCAGTCTTTCTCTCTTTCTCTCCCTCTCCAATCTTTTTCTCTCTCTCTCTCTCCAGTCTTTCTCTCTTTCCCCAGTCCAGTCTTTCTCTCTCTCTCTCCAGTCCACGCTTTCTCCTTCTCTCTTTCTCCAGTCCAGTCTTTCTCTCTCTCTCTCTCTTCAGTCCAGTCCCCCTCTCTCCGCAGTCCAATCTTTCTCTCTGTCTCTCCAGTCCAATCTTTCTCTCTCTCCTGTCCAGTCTTTCTCTCTCTCTCTCTCTCTCTCTCCAGTCCAATCTCTCTCTCTCTCTCTCTCTCTCTCTCTCCAGTCCAATCTTTCACTCTCTGTCTCCAGTCCAGTCTTTCTCTCTCTCCAGTCCAGTCTTTCTCTCTCTCTCCAGTCCACTCTTTCTCCTTCTCTCTCTCTCCAGTCCAGTCTTTCTCTCTTTCTCTCCCTCTCCAATCTTTTTCTCTCTTTCTCTCTCCAGTCTTTCTCTCTTTCCCCAGTCCACTCTTTCTCTCTCTCCTCTCCAGTCTTTCCCTCTCTCTCTCTCTCTCCAGTCCAGTCTCTCTCTCTCTCTCTCTCCTGTCCAGTCTTTCTCTCTCTCTCTCTGTCTTCAGTCCAGTCTTTCTCTCTCTCTTTCCAATGCAGTCTTTCTCTCTCTCTCTCTCTCCAATCCAGTCTCTCTCTCTCTCTACAGTCTTTCTCTCTCTCTCTCCCTCTCTCTCTCCTGTCTTTCTCTCATTCTCCAGGCCAGTCTTTCTCTCTCTCCAGTCCAGTCTTTCTCTCTCTCACTCTCTTCTGTCCAGTCTGTCTCTCTCTCTCTCTCTCTCCAGACCAGTCTTTCTCTCTCTCTCTCTCTCTTCAGTCCAGTCTTTCTCTCTCTCTCTCTTCAGTTCAATCTTTCTCTCCCTGTCTCTCTCTTCAGTCCAGTCTTTCTCTCTCTCTCTCTCTCTCCAGTCCAGTCTTTCTCTCTCTCTCTCTCTTCAGTCCAGTCCCTCTCTCTCCGCAGTCCAATCTTTCTCACTTTGTCTCTCCAGTCCAATCTTTCTCTCTCTCTCTCTTCAGTTCAATCTTTCTCTCCCTGTCTCTCTCTTCATTCCAGTCTTTCTCTCTCTCTCTCTCTCTCTCTCTCTCCAGTCCAGTTTTTCTCTCTCTCTCTCTTCTTTCCAGTCCCTCTCTCTCCGCAGTCCAATCTTTCTCTCTCTGTCTCTCCAGTCCAATCTTTCTCTCTCTCCTGTCCAGTCTTTCTCTCTCTCTCTCTCTCTCTCCAGTCCAATCTTTCTCTCTCTCTCCGTCTCTCTCTCTCCAGTCCAATCTTTCACTCTCTGTCTCCAGTCCAGTCTTTCTCTCTCTCCAGTCCAGTCTTTCTCTCTCTCTCCAGTCCACTCTTTCTCCTTCTCTCTCTCTCCAGTCCAGTCTTTCTCTCTTTCTCTCCCTCTCCAATCTTTTTCTCTCTCTCTCTCTCCAGTCTTTCTCTCTTTCTCCAGTCCAGTCTTTCTCTCTCTCCAGTCCAGTCCTTCTCTCTCTCTCTTCAGTCCAGTCTTTCTCTCTCTCTCTCCTCAGTCCATTCTTTCTCTCTCTCTCTCCAGTCCAGTCTTTCTCTTTCTCCAGTCCAGTCATTCTCTCTCTCTAGTCTAGTCATTCGCTCTCTCCAGTCCAGTCTTTCTCTCTCTCTCTTCAGTGCAGTCTTTCTCTCTCTCTTCAGTCCAGTCTTTCTCTCTCTCTCCAGTCCAGTCTTTCTCCTTGTCTGTCTCTCTCCAGTCCAATCTCTCTCGCTCTCTCTCCTGTCCAGTCCTTCTCACTCTCTCTCCTTCTCCAATGTTTTTCTCTCTCTCTCTCCAGTCCTTCTCTCTCTCTCTCTCTTTCTCCAGTCCGGTCTTTCTCTCTCTCTCTCTCTTTTCCAGTCCAGTCTTTCTCTCTCTTTCTCCAGTCCACTCTTTCTCTCTCTCCTCTCCAGTCTTTCCCTCTCTATCTCTCTCTCCAGTCCAGTCTCTCTCTCTCTCTCTCTCTCTCTCTCCTGTCCAGTCTTTCTCTCTCTCTCTCTGTCTTCAGTCCAGTCTTTCTCTCTCTATTTCCAGTGCAGTCTTTCTCTCTCTCTCTCTCTCCAATCCAGTCTATCTCTCTCTCTACAGTCTTTCTCTCTCTCTCTCCCTCTCTCTCTCCTGTCTTTCTCTCATTCTCCAGGCCAGTCTTTCTCTCTCTCCAGTCCAGTCTTTCTCTCTCTCACTCTCTTCTGTCCAGTCTGTCTCTCTCTCTCTCTCTCTCCAGTCCAGTCTTTCTCTCTCTCTCTCTCTTCAGTCCAGTCTTTCTCTCTCTCTCTCTTCAGTTCAATCTTTCTCTCCCTGTCTCTCTCTTCAGTCCAGTCTTTCTCTCTCTCTCTCTCTCCAGTCCAGTCTTTCTCTCTCTCTCTCTCTTCAGTCCAGTCCCTCTCTCTCCGCAGTCCAATCTTTCTTACTTTGTCTCTCCAGTCCAATCTTTCTCTCTCTCTCTCCAGTCCAATCTTTCTCTCTCTCACTCTCCTGTCCAATCTTTCTCTATCTCTCCAGGCCAATCTTTCTCTCTCCTTTTCTCTCTCTCTCCTGTCCAATCTTTCTTCTCTCTCGCTCTCGCTCTCTCTCCAGTCCAATCTTTCTTCTGTCTCTCTCTCCAGTCCAGTCATTCTTTCTCTATCTCTCTCTCTCTCTCCAGTCTTTCTCTCTCTCCTGTCCAGTCTTTCTCTCTATCTCTCTCTCTCCAGTCCAGTCTTTCTCTCTCTCCCTCTCTCCAGTCCAATCTTTCTCTCTACCTCTCCAGTCCAGTCTTTCTCTCTCTTTTCTCCAGTCCAGTCTTTCTCTCTCTCCCTCTCTCCAGTCGAATCTTTCTCTCTATCTCTCCAGTGCAGTCTTTCTCTCTCTCTCTGCCCAGTCCAGTCTCTCTCTCTCTCTCCAGTCCACTCTTTCTCTCTCTTTTTCCAGTGCAGTCTTTCTCTCTCTTTCTCCAGTCCACTCTTTCTCTCTCTCCTGTCCAGTCTTTCTCTCTCTCTCTCTCTCCAGTCCAGTCTCTCTCTTTCTCTCTCTCTCTCTCTTCAGTCCAGTCTTTCTCTCTCTCTCTTCAGTTCAATCTTTCTTCTCTGTCTCTCTCTTCAGTCCAGTCTTTTTCTCTCTCTCTTCAGTCCAGTCCCTCTCTCTCCAGAGTCCAATCTTTCTCTCTCTATCTCTCCAGTCCAATCTTTCTCTCACCTTTTCTCTCTCTCTCCTGTCCAATCTTTCTTCTCTCTCGCTCTCGCTCATTCTCCTGTCCAATCTTTCTTCTGTCTGTCTCTCCAGTCCAGTCATTCTCTCTCTATCTCTCTCTCTCTTCAGTCCAGTCTTTCTCTCTCTTTCCTGTCCAATCTTTCTCTCTATCTCTCCAATCCAGTCTTTCTCTCTATCTCTCCAATCCAGTCTTTCTCTCTCTCTCTCCAGTCCAGTCTTTCTCTCTCTCACTCTCTTCTGTCCAGTCTTTCTCTCTCTCTCTCTCTCTCCAGTCCAGTCTTTCTCTAACTCTCTCTCCAGTCCAGTCATTCTCTCTTTATCTCTCTCACTCTCCAGTCTTTCTCTCTCTCTTTCTTCGGTCCAGTCTTTCTCTCTCTCTCTCTCCCACTCCAATCTTTTTGTCTCTCTCTCCAGACCTTCTCTCTCTCTCTCTAGTCTTTCTCTCTCTATCTCTCTCCAGTCTTTCTCTCTCTCTCTCTAGTCCAGTCTTTCTCTCACTCTCTCACCAGTCCAGTCATTCTCGCTCTGTCTCTGTCTCTCTTTCCAGTCTTTCTCTCTTTCTCTCTCCAGTCTTTCTTTCTCTCTCTCTCCAGTCTTTCTCTCTTTTTCCAGTCCAGTCTTTCTCTCTTCTCCTGTCCAGTCTTTCTCTCTCTTCAGTCCAATCTTTCTCTCTCTCCCTTCAGTCCCTTCTTTCTCTCTCTCTTCTGTCCTGTCTTTCTCTATCTCTCCAGTCCACTCTTTCTCCTTCTATCTCTCTCCAGTCCTGTCTTTCTCTCTCTCTCCCTCTCCAATCTTTTTCTCTCTCTCTCTCCAGTCCTTCTCTCTCTCTCCAGTCTTTCGCTCTCTCTATCTCTCTCTTTTCCAGCCCAATCTTTCTCTCTCTGTCTCTCCAGTCCAATCTTTCTCTCTCTCCAGTCCAATCTTTGCCTCTCTCACTCTCCTGTCCAATCTTTCTCTCTCTATCTCTCCAGTCCAATCTTTCTCTCTCCTTTTCTCTCTCTCTCCAGTCCAATCTTTCTTCTGTCTCTCTCTCCAGTCCAGTCATTCTTTCTCTATCTCTCTCTCTTTCTCTCTCTCCAGTCTTTCTCTCTCTCTCTTTCTCTCCAGTCTTTCTCTCTCTCTCTCCAGTCTTTCTCTTTTTCTCCAGTCCAGTCTTTCTATGTCTCCAGTCCAGTCTTTCTCCCTCTCTCTCTTCAGTCCAGTCTTTCTCTTTCTCTCTCTCTCTCTTCAGTTCAGTCTTTCTCTCTCTCTCTCTCTCTCTCTCTCCAGTCCAGTCTTTCCTTCTCTCTCTCTCTCCAGTCCAGTCTTTCTCTCTCTCTCTCTTCAGTCCTGTCTTTCTCTCTCTCTGTCTCTTCTGTCCAGTCTTTCTCTCTCTCTCTCTCTCTCTCCAGTCTTTCTCTCTCTCTTCTGTCCTGTCTTTCTCTATCTCTCCAGTCCACGCTTTCTCCTTCTATCTCTCTCCAGTCCTGTCTTTCTCTCTCTCTCCCTCTCCAATCTTTTTCTCTCTCTCTCTCCAGTCCTTCTCTCTCTCTCCAGTCTTTCGCTCTCTCTATCTCTCTCTTTTCCAGCCCAATCTTTCTCTCTCTGTCTCTCCAGTCCAATCTTTCTCTCTCTCCAGTCCAATCTTTGCCTCTCTCACTCTCCTGTCCAATCTTTCTCTCTCTATCTCTCCAGTCCAATCTTTCTCTCTCCTTTTCTCTCTCTCTCCAGTCCAATCTTTCTTCTGTCTCTCTCTCCAGTCCAGTCATTCTTTCTCTATCTCTCTCGCTCTCTCTCCAGTCTCTCTCTCTCTCTCTCCAGTCTTACTCTGTCTCTCTCCAGTCCAGTCTTTCTCTCTCTCCTCTCCAGTCCACTCTTTGTCTCTCTCCTGTCCAGACTTTCTCTCTGTCTCTCCAGTCCATTCTCTCTCTCCCTCTCTCCAGTCCAATCTTTCTCTCTACCTCTCCAGTCCACTCTTTCTCTCTATCTCTGCAGTCCAGTCTTTCTCTCTCTCTCTCCATTCCAATCTTTCTCTCTCTCTCTTCAGTCCAGTCTTTCTCTCTCTCTCTCCAGCCACGTCTTTCTCTCCCTCTCTCTTCCTCTCCAATCTTACTCTCCCTCTGTCTCCCTCTCCAATCTTTTCTCTCTCTCCAGTCATCTCTCTATCCATTTTTCTCTCTCTCTCTCCAGGCTTTCTCTCTTTCTCCAGCCCAGTCTTTCTCTCTCTCTAGTCCAGTCTTTCTCTATTTCCAGTCCAGTCTTCCTCTCTTTCTCTTCAGTCCAGTCTTTCTCACCCTCTCTCCTCAGTCCAGTATTTCTCTCTCTCTCTCTCCATTCCAGTCTTTCTCTCCAGTCCAGTCTTTCTCTGTCTCCCATCCAGATTTTCTCTCTCTCTTTCTTCAGTCCAGTCCCTCTCTCTCCGCAGTCCAATCTTTCTCTCTCTGTCTCTCCAGTCCAATCATTCTCTCTCTCTCTCTCCAGTTGAATCTTTATCTCTCTCACTCTCCTGTCCAATCTTTCTCTCTCTCCCTCTCCAGTCCAATCTTTCGCACCCCTTTTCTCTCTCTCTTCAGTCCAATCTTTCTCTCTCTTTCTCCAGTCCAGTCTTTCTCTCTCTTTCTCCAGTCCACTCTTTCTGTCTCTCCTGTCCAGTCTTTCTCTCTCTCTCTCTCCAGTCCAGTCTTTCTCTCTCTCCCTCTCTCCAGTCCAATCTTTCTCTCTATCTCGCCAGTCCAGTCTTTCTCTCTCTCTCTCTCCAGTCTTTCTCTCCCTCTCTCCTCAGTCCAGTATTTCTCTCTCTCTTTCTCCAGTCCAATCTTTCTATCTCTCTCTTCAGTCCAGTCTTTCTCTTTCTCTCTCCAGCCCAGTCTTTATCTCCCTCTCACTCCCTCTCCAATCTTACTCTCCCTCTCTCTCCCTCTCCAATCTTTTTCTCTCTCTCTCCAGTCCTCTCTCTCTCCAGTCTTTCTCTCCCTCTCCCTCCAGTCCAGACTTTCTCTCACTCTCTCTCCAGTCCAATCATTTTCTCTCTATCTCTCTCACTCTCCATTCTGTCTCTCTCTCTCTCTGCAGTCTTTGTTTCTATCTCTTTCACTCTCCAGTCTTTCTCTCTCTCTCTCCAGTATTTCTTTCTCTCTCTTTCTCTCCAGTCTTTCTCTCTCCATTCTTTGTCGCTCTATCTCTCTCTCTCCAGTCTTTCTCTCTCTTTCTCCAGTCCACTCTTTCTCTCTCTCCTGTCCAATCTTTCTCTCCCTCTCTCCAGTCCAATCTTTCTATCTTCATCTCCAGTCCAGTCTTCATCTCTCTCTCTCTCTCCAATCCAATCTTTCTCTCCCTCTCTTTAGTCCAGTCTTCTTCTCTCTCTCTTCAGTCCAGTCTTTCTCTCCCTCTCTCCTCAGTCCAGTATTTCTCTCTCTCTCTCTCCAGTCCAGTCTTTCTCTCTCGTTAGTCCAGTCTTTCTCCCTCTCTCCAGTCCACTCTTTCTCCTTCTCTCTCTCTCCAGTCCTATCTCCCTCACTCTCCAGTCCAGTCTTTCTCTCCCTCTGCCTCTCCCTCTCGAATCTTTCTCTTTCTCTCTCCAGTCTTTCCTTCTCTCTCTCCAGTGTTTCTCTCTTTCTCCAGTCTTTCTCTCTTTCTCCTGTCCAGTCTTTCTCTCTCTCCAGTTCCGTCTTTTTCTCTCTCCAGTCCAGTCTTTCTCTCTCTCTCACTTCAGTCCTGTTTTTCTCTCTCTCCCTCTTCAGTTCAGTCTTTTCCTCTCTGTCTCTCTCTTCAGTCCAGTCTTTCTCTCTCTCTCTCTCTTCAGTCCTGTCCCTCTCTCTCTTCAGTCCACTCTTTCTCTATATCTCTCCAGTCCAGTCTTTCTCTCTCTTTCTCCAGTCCACTCTGTCTCTCTCTTCAGTCCAGTCTTTCTCTCTCTCTCTCTCTTCAGTCCTGTCCCTCTCTCTCTTCAGTCCAGTCTTTCTCTCTCTCTCTCCAGTCCAGTCTTTCTCTCTCTCCCTCTCTCCAGCCCAGTCTGTCTCTATCTCTAGTCCAGACTTTCTCTCTCCCCAGTCCAGTCTTTCTCTCTCTCCAATCCAGTCTTTCTCTCTCTCCCATCCAGATTTTCTCTCTCTCTTTCTTCAGTCCAGTCCCGCTCTCTCCGCAGTCCAATCTTTCTCTCTCTGTCTCTCCAGTCCAATCATTCTCTCTCTCTGTCTCCAGTCGAATCTTTATCTCTCTCACTCTCCTGTCCAATCTTTCTCTCTCTCCCTCTCCAGTCCAATCTTTAGCTCTCCTTTTCTCTCTCTCTCCAGTTCAATCTTTCTTCTCACTCGCTCTCTCTCTCTTCAGTCCAATCTTTCTTCTGTCTCTCTCTCCAGTCCAGTCATTCTTTCTCTATCTCTCTCTCGCTCTCTCTCCAGTCTCTCTCTCGCTCTCCAGTCTTTGTCTCTCTCTCTCCAGTCCAGTCTTTCTCTCTCTTTCTCCAGTCCACTCTTTCTCTCTCTCCTGTCCAGTCTTTCTCTCTGTCTCTCCAGAACAGTCTTTCTCTCTCTCCCTCTCTCCAGTCCAATCTTTCTCTCTAACTCTCCAGTCCCGTCTTTCTCTCTATCTCTCCAGTCCAATCTTTCTCTCTCTCTCTCTCTCTCTCCAGTCCAATCTTTCTGGCTCTCTCTTCAGTCCAGTCTTTCTCTCTCTATTTCCAGCCCAGTCTTTCTCTCCCTCTCTCTGCCTCTCCAATCTTACTCTCCCTCTCTCTCCCTCTCTAATCTTTTTCTTTCTCTCTCCATTCCTCTCTCTCTCCAGTTTTTCTCTCTCTTTCTCCAGTCTTTCTTTCCCTCTCTCTCCATTCCAGCCTTTCTCTCACTCTCTCCCGTCCAGTCATTCTCTCTCTATCTTTCTCACTCTCCAGTCTTTCTCTCTCTCTCTCTCCAGTCTTTCTTTCTATCTCTCTCACTCTCCAGTCTTTCTCTCTCTCTCTCTCCAGTCTTTCTTTCTCTCTCTCTCTCTCCAGTCTTTCTCTCTCTCTCTCTCTCCAGTCTTTCCCTCTCCAGTCCAGTCCAGTCTTTCTCTCTCTTTCTCCAGTCCACTCTTTCTCTCTCTCCTGTCCAATCATTCTCTCTCTCTCCAGTCCGGTCTTTCTCTGTCTCCCTCTCTCCAGCCCAGTCTTTCTCTCTCTCCAGTCCAGTCTTTCTCTATCTCTCTCTCTCCAGTCCAGTCTTCCTCTCTTTCTCTTCAGTTCAGTCTTTCTCTCCCTCTCTCCTCAGTCCAGTATTTCTCTCTCTCTCTCTCCATTCCAGTCTTTCTCTACAGTCCAGTCTTTCTCTGTCTCCCATCCAGATTTTCTGTCTCTCTTTCTTCAGTCCAATCTTTCTTCTCACTCGCTCTCTCTCTTCAGTCCAATCTTTCTCTCTCTTTCTCCAGTCCAGTCTTTCTCTCTCTTTTTCCAGTCCACTCTTTCTGTCTCTCCTGTCCAGTCTTTCTCTCTCTCTCTCTCCACTCCAGTCTTTCTCTCTCTCCCTCTCTGCAGTCCAATCTTTCTCTCTATCTCGCCAGTCCAGTCTTTCTCTCTCTCTCTCTCCAGTCTTTCTCTCCCTCTCTCTCCAGTCCAATCTTTCTCTCACTCTCTCTCCAGTCCAGTCATTCTCTCTCTATCTCTCTCACTCTCCAGTCTGTCTCTCTCTTTCTCCAGTCCACTCTTTCTCTCTCTCCTGTCCAGTCTTTCTCTCTCTCTCTCTCTCCAGTCCAGTCTTTCTCTCTCTCCCTCTCTCCAGTCCAATCTTTCTCTATACCTCTACAGTACAGTCTTCCTCTCTCTCTCTCCAGTCCAATCTTTCTGTCCCTCTCTTCAGTCCAGTCTTCTTCTCTCTCTCTTCAGTCCAGTCTTTCTCTCCCTCTCTCCTCAGTCCTGTATTTCTCTCTCTCTCTCTCCAGTCCAGTCTTTCTCTCTCTCCAGTCCAGTCTTTCTCTCTCTCCAGTCCAGTGTTTCTCTCTCTCTCTTCAGTCCAATCTTTCTCTCTCTCTCCAGTCCACTCTTTCTCCTTCTCTCTATCTCCAGTCCAATCTCCGTCACTCTCCAGTCCAGTCTTTCTCTCCCTCTGCCTCTCCCTCTCGAATCTTTCTCTCTCTCTCTCTCCAGTCTTTCCGTCTCTCTCTCCAGTCTTTCTCTCTCTCTCTTTAGTCCTGTCTTTCTCTCTTTCCTCTCTCCTGTCCAGTCTTTCTCTCTCTCTCTCTTCAGTCCTGTCCCTCTCTCTCTTCAGTCCAGTCTTTCTCTATATCTCTTCAGTCCAGTCTTTCTCTCTCTCCAGTCCTGTCTTTTTCTCTCTCTATCTCACTCTCCCACTCCAATCTTACTCTCTCCCTCTTCCTCTCCAATCTTTTTCTCTGTCTCTCCAGTCCTTCTCTTCAGTCTCTCTTCAGTCCAGTCTTTCTCTCTAGTCCAGACTTTCTCCTTATTTCTCTCACCACTCCAATTTTTATCTCTCTCTCTCCAGTCCAAACTTTCTCTCTCTCTGTTCAGTCCAGTCTTTCTCTCTTTCTCCAGCCCAGTCTTTCTCTCTCTCTCCAGTCCAGTCTTCCTCTCTCTTTCTCCAGTCCACTCTTTCTCTCTCTCCTGTCCAGTCTTTCTCTCTCTCTCTCCTGTCCAGTCTTTCTCTCTCTCCCTCTCCAGTCCAATCGTTAGCTCTCCTTTTCTCTCTCTCTCCAGTCCAATCTTTCTTCTCACTCGCTCTCTCTCTCTTCAGTCCAATCTTTCTTCTGTCTCTCTCCAGTCCAGTCATTCTTTCCCTATCTCTCTCTCACTCTCTCTCCAGTCTCTCTCTCTCTCTCTCCAGTCTTTCTCTCTCTCTCTCTCCAGTCCAGTCTTTCTCTCTCTTTCTCCAGTCCACTCTTTCTCTCTCTCCTTCCAGTCCAATCATTTTCTCTCTATCTCTCTCACTCTCCAGTCTGTCTGTCTCTCTGCAGTCTTTGTTTCTATCTCTCTCACCCTCCAGTCTTTCTCTCTCTCTCTCTAGTATTTCTTTCTCTCTCTCTCTCTCCAGTCTTTTTCTCTCCATTCTTTGTTGCTCTATCTCTCTCTCCAGTCTTTCTCTCTCTTTCTCCAGTCCAACCTTTCTCTCTCTCTCTCCAGTCCAGTCTTTCTCTTTCTGCCTCTCTCCAGTCCAATCTTTCTATCTACCTCTCCAGTCCAGTCTTCATCTCTCTATCTCTCTCCAATCCAATCTCTCTTCCCTCTCTTTAGTCCAGTCTTCTTCTCTCTCTCTTCAGTCCAGTCTTTCTCTGCCTCTCTCCTCAGTCCAGTATTTCTCTCTCTCTCTCTCCTGTCCAGTCTTTCTCTCTCTTCAGTCCAGTCTTTCTGTCTCTCTCCAGTCCACTCTTTCTCCTTCTCTCTCTCTCCAGTCCTATCTCCCTCACTCTCCAGTCCAGTCTTTCTCTCCCTCTGCCTCTCCCTCTCGAATCTTTCTCTCTCTCTCTCCAGTCTTTCCATCTCTCTCTCCAGTGTTTCTCTCTTTCTCCAGTCTTTCTCTCTTTCTCCTGTCCAGTCTTTCTCTCTCTCCAGTTCCATCTTTCTCTCTCTCCAGTCCAGTCTTTCTCTCTCTCTCGCTTCAGTCCTGTCTTTCTCTCTCTCTCTCTTCAGTTCAGTCTTTTCCTCTCTGTCTCTCTCTTCAGTCCAGTCTTTCTCTCTGTCCTCTCTCCAGTCCAGTCTTTCTCTCTCTCTCTCTCTTCAGTCCTGTACCTCTTTCTCTTCAGTCCAGTCTTTCTCTATATCTCTCCAGTCCAGTCTTTCTCTCTCTTTCTCCAGTCCACTCTTTCTCTCACTTCTGTCCAATCTTTCTCTCTGTCTCTCCAGTCCAGTCTTTCTCTCCCTCCCTCTCTCCAGCCCAGTCTGTCTCTATCTCTAGTCCAGTCTTTCTCTCTCCCGAGTCCAGTCTTTCTCTCTCTCTCTCTCCAGTCCAGTCTTCCTCTCTCTTTCTTCAGTCCAGTCTTTCTCTCCGTCTCTCCTCAGTCCAGTATTTCTCTCTCTCTCTCCATTCCAGTCTTTCTCTCTCTCCCGTCCAGTCTTTCTCTCTCTCCCATCCAGATTTTCTCTCTCTCTTTCTTCCGTCCAGTCCCGCTCTCTCCGCAGTCCAATCTTTCTCTCTCTGTCTCTCCAGTCCAATCATTCTCTCTCTCTGTCTCCAGTCGAATCTTTATCTCTCTCTCTCTCCTGTCCAATCTTTCTCTCTCTCCCTCTCCAGTCCAATCTTTAGCTCTCCTTTTCTCTCTCTCTCCAGTCCAATCTTTCTTCTCACTCGCTGTCTCTCTCTTCAGTCCAATCTTTCTTCTGTCTCTCTCTCCAGTCCAGTCATTCTTTCTCTATCTCTCTCTTGCTCTCTCTTCATTCTCTCTCTCTCTCCAGTCCAGTCTTTTCCTCTCTCTCTCCAGTCCAGTCTTTCTCTCTCTTTCTCCAGTCCACTCTTTCTCTCTCTCCTGTCCAGTCTTTCTCTCTGTCTCTCCAGAACAGTCTTTCTCTCTCTCCCTCTCTCCAGTCTAATCTTTCTCTCTATCTCTCCAGTCCCGTCTTTCTCTCTATCTCTCCAGTCCAGTCTTTCTCTCTCTCTCTCTCTCTCCAGTCCAATCTTTCTGGCTCTCTCGTCAGTCCAGTCTTTCTCTCTCTCTTTCCAGCCCAGTCTTTCTCTCCCTTTCTCTGCCTCTCCAATCTTACTATCCCTCTCTCTCCACTCCAATCTTTTTCTTTCTCTCTCCAATCCTCTCTCTCTCCAGTTTTTCTCTCTCTTTCTCCAGTCTTTCTTTCCCTCTCCCTCCAGTCCAGTCTTTCTCTCACTCTCTCCAGTCCAGTCATTCTCTCTCTATCTTTCTCACTCTCCAGTCTTTCTCTCTCTCTCTCCAGTCTTTCTTTCTCTCTCTCTCTCTCCAGTCTTTCTCTCTCTCTCTCTCTCTCCAGGCTTTCTCTCTTTCTCCAGCCCAGTCTTTCTCTCTCTCCTGTCCAGTCTTTCTCTCTCTCTCTCCAGTCCAGTCTTTCTCTCTCTCTCTCCAGTCCAGTCTTTCTCTCTCAGCCTCTCTCCAGTCCAATCTTTCTCTGTATCTCTCCAGTCCAGTCTTTCTCTCTCTCTCCAGTCCAATCTTTCTATCTCTCTCTTCAGTGCACTCTTTCCCTCTCTCTCTCCAGCCCAGTCTTTCTCTCCCTCTCACTCCCTCCCCAATCTTACTCTCCCTCTCTCTCCCTCTCCAATCTTTTTCTCTCTCTCTCCAGTCCTCTCTCTCTCTCCAGTCTTTCTCTCTCTCTCTCCAGTCTTTCTCTCCCTCTCTCTCCAGTGCAGTCTTTCTCTCACTCTCTCTCCTGTTTTTCTCTCTATCTCTCTCACTCTCCTGTCTTTCTCTCTCTCTCCAGTCTTTCTTTCTCTCTCTCTCTCTCTGAAGTCCAGTCTTTCTCTCTCTTTCTCCAATCCACTCTCTCTCCTGTCCAATCTTTCTCTCTCTCTCTCCAGTCCAGTCTTTCTCTCTCTCCCTCTCCCCAACCAAGTCTTTCTCTCTCTCTAGTCCAGTCTTTCTCTCTCTCCAAGTCCAGTCTTCCTCTCTCTCTCTGCAGTCCAGTCTTTCTCTCCGTCTCTCCTCAGTCCAGTATTTCTCTCTCTCTCTCCATTCCAGTCTTTCCACCTCTCCAGTCCAATCTTTGTCTCTCTCCCTTCCAGATTTTCTCTCTCTCTTTCTTCAGTACAGTCCCATTCTCTCCGGAGTCCAATCTTTCTCTCTCTGTCTCTCCAGTCCAATCATTCTCTCTCTGTCTCCAGTCAAATCTTTATCTCTCCCTCTCTCCTGTCCAATCTTTCTCTCGCTCCCTCTCCAGTCCAATCTTTAGCTCTTTTTTCTCTCTCTTTCCAGTCCAATATTTCTTCTCACTCGCTCTCTCTCTTCAGTCCAATCTTTCTTCTCTCTCTCTCTCCAGTCCAGTCATTCTTTCTCTATCTCTCTCTCACTCTCTCTCCAGTCTCTCTCTCTCTCTCTCCAGTCTATCTCTCTCTCTCTCCAGTCCAGTATTTCTCTCTCTCTCTCCATTCCAGTCTTTCCATCTCTCCAGTCCAGTCTTTGTCTCTTCCAATCCAGATTTTCTCTCTCTCTTTCTTCAGTCCAGTCCCGCTCTCTCCGCAGTCCAATCTTTCTCTCTCTGTCTCTCCAATCCAATCATTCTCTCTCTCTCTCTGTCTCCAGTCGAATCTTTATCTCTCTCACTCTCCCGTCCAATCTTTCTCTCTCTCCCTCTCCAGTCCAATCTTTAGCTCTCCTTTTCTCTCTCTCTCCAGTCCAATCTTTCTTCTCACTCGCTCTCTCTCTTCAGTCCAATCTTTCTTCTGTCTCTCTCTCTCCAGTCCAGTCAAGCTTTCTCTATCTCTCTCTCACTGTCTCTCCAGTCTGTCTCTCTCTCTCTCCAGTCTTTCTCTCTCTATCTCCAGTCCATTATTTCTCTCTCTCTCTCCATTCCAGTCTTTCCATCTCTCCAGTCCAGTCTTTCCATCTCTCCAGTCCAGTTTTTGTCTCTTCCAATCCAGATTTTCTCTCTCTCTTTCTTCAGTCCAGTCCCGCTCTCTCCGCAGTCCAATCATTCTCTCTCTCTGTCTCCAGTCGAATCTTTATCTCTCTCACTCTCCCGTCCAATCTTTCTCTTTCTCCCTCTCCAGTCCAATCTTTCTCTCCCTCTCTCCAGTCCAGTCTTCTTCTCCCTCTCTTCAGTCCAGTCATTCTCTCCCTCTCTCCTCAGTCCAGTATTTCTCTCTCTTTCTCTCCAGTCCAGTCTTTCTCTCTCTCCAGTCCAGTCTTTCTCTCTCCCATCCTGTCTTTCTCTCTCTCTCTTCAGTCCACTCTTTCTCTCTCTCCTGTCCAGTCTTTCTCTCTCTCTCTCCAGTCCAGTCTTTCTCTCTCTCCCTCTCTCCAAACCAATCTTTCTCTCTATCTCTCCAGTCCCGTCTTTCTCTCTATCTCTCCAGTCCAGTCTTACTCTCTCTATCTCCAGCCCAGTCTTTCTCTCCCTCTCACTGCATCTCCAATCTTACTCTCCCTCTCTCTCCCTCTCCAATCTTTTCTCTGTCTCCCTAGTCCTCTCTCTCTCTCCAGTCTTTCTCTCTCTCTCTCCAGTCTTTCTCTCCCTCTCTCTCCAGTCCAGTCTTTCTCTCACTCTCTCTCCAGTCCAGTCATTCTCTCTCTATCTCTCTCACTCTCCAGTCTTTCTCTCTCTCTCTCTCCCGTCTTTCTTTCTTTCTCTCTCACTCTCCAGTCTTTCTCTCTCTATCTCCAGTCTTTCTTTCTCTCTCTCCAGTCTTTCTCTCTCTCTCTCTCACCAGGCTTTCTCTCTTTCTCCGGCGCAGTCTTTCTCTCTCTCTCTCCAGTCCGGTCTTTCTCTCTCTCCAGTCCAGTCTTTCTCTCTCTCTCTCTCCAGTACAGTCTTCCTCTCTCTCTCTTCAGTCCAGTCTTGCTCTCCCTCTCTCCTCAGTCCAGTGTTTCTCTCTCTCCCATCCAGATTTTCTTCTCTCTTTCTTCAGCCCAGTCCCTCTCTCTCCGCAGTCTAATCTTTCTCTCTCTGTCTCTCCAGTCCAATCATTCTCTCTCTCTCCAGTTGAATCTTTATCTCTCTCACTCTCCTGTCCAATCTTTCTCTATCTCCCTCTCCAGTCCAATCTTTCGCTGTCCTTTTCTCTCTCTCTCCAGTCAAATCTTTCTTCTCACTTGCTCTCTCTCTTCAGTCCAATCTTTCTTCTGTCTCACTCTCCAGTCCAGCCATTCTTTCTCTATCTCTCTCTCTCACGCTCTCTCCAGTCTCTCTCTCTCTCCAGTCCAGTCTTTCTCTCTCTTTCTCCAGTCCACTCTTTCTCTCTCCTGTCCAGTCTTTCTCTCTCTCTCTCCATAACAGTCTTTCTCTCTCTCCCTCTCTCCAGACCAATCTTTCTCTCTATCTCTCCAGTCCCGTCTTTCTCTCTATCTCTCCAGTCCAGTCTTTCTCTCTCTCTCTCCAGTCCAATCTTTCTGGGTCTCTCTTCAGTGCAGTCTTTCTCTCTCTCTCTCTCCAGCCCAGTCTTTCTCTCCCTCTCTCTCCCTCTCCAATCCTACTCTCCCTCTCTCTCCCTCTCCAATCTTTTTCTTTCTCTCTCCAGACCTCTCTCTCTCCAGTCTTTCTTTCTCTCTCTCCAGTCTTTCTTTCCCTCTCTCTCCAGTCCAGTCTTTCTCTCACTCTCTCCAGTCCAGTCATTCTCTCTCTATCTTTCTCACTCTCCAGTCTTTCTCTCACTCTCCAGTCTTTCTCTCTCTCTCTCCAGTCTTTCTTTCTCTCTCTCTCTCTCCAGTCTTTCTTTCTATCTCTCTCACTCTCCATATTTCTCTCTCTCTCTCCAGTCTTTCTTTCTCTCTCTCTCTCTCCAGTCTTTCTCTCTCACTCTCTCTATTCTTTCTCTCTTTCTCTCTCTCTCCTGGCTTTCTCTCTTTCTCTTGCCCAGTCTTTCTCTCTCTCTCTCCAGTCCAGTCTTTCTCTCTCTTTCTCCAGTCCACTCTTTCTCTCTCTCCTGTCAAGTCTTTCTCTCTCTCTCTCTCCAGTCCAGTCTTTCTCTCTCTCCCTCTCTCCAGTCCAATCTTTTTCTCTATCTCTCCAGTCCAGTCTTTCTCTCTATCTCTCTCTTCAGTCCTGTCCCTGTCTCTTCAGTCGAGTCATTCTATATATCTCTCCTGTCCAATCTTTCTCTATCTCTTTCTCCAGTCCAATCATTCGCTCCCCTTTTTTCTCTCTCTCCAGTCCAATCTTTCTTCTCACTCGCTCTCTCTAATCAGTCCAATCTTTCTCCTGTCTCTCTCTCTCCAGTCCAGTCTTTCTTTCTCTATCTCTCTCTCGCTCTCTCTCCAGTCTTTCTCTCTCTCCAGTCCTGTCTTTCTCTCTCTTTCTCCAGTCCAGTCTTTCTCTCTCTCTCTCCAGAACAGTCTTTCTCTCTCCCTCTCTCCAGTCCAATCTTTCTCTCTATCTCTCCAGTCCCGTCTTTCTCTCTATCTCTCCAGTCCAGTCTGTCTCTCTCTCTCTCTCCAGTCCAATCTTTCTGGCTCTCTCTTCAGTCCAGTCTTTCTCTCTCTCTCTCCAGCTCAGTCTTTCTCTCCCTCTCTCTCCCTCTCCAATCTTACTCTCCCTCTCTCTCCCTCTCCAATCTTTTTCTTTCTCTCTCCAGTCCTCTCTCTCTCCAGTCTTTCTCTCTCTCTCTCCAGTCTTTCTTTCCATCTATCTCCAGTCCAGTCTTTCTCTCACTCTCTCTCCAGTCCCGTCTTTCTCTCTATCTCTCCAGTCCAGTCTGTCTCTCTCTCTCTCTCCAGTCCAATCTTTCTGGCTCTCTCTTCAGTCCAGTCTTTCTCTCTCTCTCTCCAGCCCAGTCTTTCTCCCCCTCTCTCTCCCTCTCCAATCTTACTCTCCCTCTCTCTCCCTCTCCAATCTATTTCTTTCTCTCTCCAGTCCTCTCTCTCTCCAGTCTTTCTCTCTCTCTCTCCAGTCTTTCTTTCCATCTCTCTCCAGTCCAGTCTTTCTCTCACTCTCTCTCCAGTCCCGTCTTTCTCTCTATCTCTCCAGTCCAGTCTTTCCCTCCCTCTCTCCAGCCCAGTCTTTCTCTCCCTCTCACTCCCTCTCCAATCTTACTCTCCCTCTCTCTCCCTCTCCAATCTTTTTCTCTCTCTCTCCAGTCCTCTCTCTCTCCAGTCTTTCTCTCTCTCTCTCCAGTCTTTCTCTCCCTCTCTCTCCAGTGCAGTCTTTCTCTCACTCTCTCTCCAGTTTTTCTTTCTATCTCTCTCACTCTCCTGTCTTTCTCTGTCTCTCCAGTCTTTCTTTCTCTCTCTCTCTCTGAAGTCCATTCTTTCCCTCTCTTTCTCCAATCCTCTCTTTCTCTCTCTCCTGTCCAGTCTTTCTCTCTCTCCCTCTCTCCAACCAAGTCTTTCTCTCTCTCTAGTCCAGTCTTTCTCTCTCTCCAGTCCAGTCTTCCTCTCTCTCTCTTCAGTCCAGTCTTTCTCTCTCTCCTCTCTCCAGTCCAGTCTTTCTCTCTCTCTCTCTCTTCAGTCCTGTCCCTCTCTATCTTCAGTCCAGTCTTTCTCTATATCTCTCCAGTCCAGTCTTTCTCTCTCTCTCTCTCTCCAGTCCAGTCTTTCTCTCTCTATCTCTCTCTCCCACTCCAATCTTACTCTCTCCCTCTCCAATCTTTTTCTCTGTCTCTCCAGTCCTTCTCTCTCTCTTCAGTCCAGTCTTTCTCTCTAGTCCAGTCTTTCTCCTTATTTCTCTCACCAGTCCAAACTTTCTCTCTCTCTTCAGTCCAGTCTTTCTCTCTCTCTCCAGTCCAGTCTTTCTCTGTCTCCCATCCAGATTTTCACTCTCTTTCTTCAGTCCAGTCCCTCTCTCTCCGCAGTCAAATCTTTCTCTCTCTGTCTCTCCAGTCCAATCATTCTCTCTCTCTCTCTCCAGTTGAATCTTTATCTCTCTCACTCTCCTGTCCAATCTTTCTCTCTCTTCCTCTCCAGTCCAATCTTTCGCTCCCCTTTTCTCTCTCTCTCCAGTCAAATCTTTCTTCTCACTTGCTCTCTCTCTTCAGTCCAAACTTTCTTCTGTCTCACTCTCCAGTCCAGCCATTCTTTCTCTATCTCTCTCTCTCACGCTCTCTCCAGTCTCTCTCTCTCTCCAGTCCAGTCTTTCTCTCTCTTTCTCCAGTCCACTCTTTCTCTCTCCTGTCCAGTCTTTCTCTCTCTCTCTCCAGAACAGTCTTTCTCTCTCTCCCTCTCTCCAGACCAATCTTTCTCTCTATCTCCCCAGTCCCGTCTTTCTCTCTATCTCTCCAGTCCAGTCTTTCTCTCTCTCTCTCCAGTCCAATCTTTCTGGGTCTCTCTTCAGTGCAGTCTTTCTCTCGCTCTCTCTCCAGCCCAGTCTTTCTCTCCCTCTCTCTCCCTCTCCAATCTTACTCTCCCTCTCTCTCCCTCTCCAATCTTTTTCTTTCTCTCTCCAGACCTCTGTCTCTCCAGTCTTTCTTTCTCTCTCTCCAGTCTTTCTTTCCCTCTCTCTCCAGTCCAGTCTTTCTCTCACTCTCTCCAGTCCAGTCATTCTCTCTCTATCTTTCTCACTCTCCAGTCTTTCTCTCTCTCTCTCTCCAGTCTTTCTTTCTATCTCTCTCACTCTCCAGTCTTTCTCTCTCTCTCTCTCTCCATTCTTTCTCTCTCTCTCTCTCTCTCCAGGCTTTCTCTCTTTCTCCAGCCCAGTCTTTCTCTCCCTCTCCAGTCCAGTCCAGTCTTTCTCTCTCTTTCTCCAGTCCACTCTTTCTCTCTCTCTTGTCCAATCTTTCTCTCTCTCTCTCCAGACCAGTCTTTCTCTATCTCTCTCTCTCCAGTCCAGTCTTCCTCTCTCTCTCTTCAGTCCATTCTTTCTCACCCTCTCTCCTCAGTCCAGTACTTCTCTCTCTCTCTCTCTCCATTCCAGTCTTTCTCTCCAGTCCAGTCTTTCTCTGTCTCCCATCCAGATTTTCACTCTCTCTTTCTTCAGTCCAGTCCCCCTCTCTCCGCAGTCCAATCTTTCTCTCTCTGTCTCTCCAGTCCAATCATTCTCTCTCTCTCTCTCCAGTTGAATCTTTATCTCTCTCACTCTCCTGTCCAACCTTTCTCTCTCTCCCTCTCCAGTCCAATCTTTCGCTCCCCTTTTCTCTCTCTCTCCAGTCCAATCTTTCTTCTCACTCGCTCTCTCTTCAGTCCAAGTCTTTCTCTCTCTCTCTCAAGACCAGTCTTTCTCTCCCTCTCTCTCCCTCTCCAATCTTTTTCTCTCTCTCTCCAGTCCTCTCTCTCCAGTCTTTCTCTCCCTCTCTCTCCAGTCCAGTCATTCTCTCTCTTTCTCCAGTCCACTCTTTCTCTCTCCTGTTCAGTCTTTCTCTCTCTCTCTCCAGAACAGTCTTTCTCTCTCTCCCTCTCTCCAGACCAATCTTTCTCTCTATCTCTCCAGTCCCATCTTTCTCTCTATCTCTCCAGTCCCGTCTTTCTCTCTATCTCTCCAGTCCAGTCTTTCTCTCTCTCTCTCCAGTCCAATCTTTCTGGGTCTCTCTTCAGTGCAGTCTTTCTCTCTCTCTCTCTCCAGCCCAGTCTTTCTCTCCCTCTCTCTCCCTCTCCAATCTTTTTCTTTCTCTCTCCAGACCTCTCTCTCTCCAGTCTTTCTTTCTCTCTCTCCAGTCTTTCTTTCCCTCTCTCTCCAGTCCAGTCTTTCTCTCACTCTCTCCAGTCCAGTCATTCTCTCTCTATCTTTCTCACTCTCCAGTCTTTCTCTCTCTCTCTCTCCAGTCTTTCTTTCTATCTCTCTCACTCTCCAGTCTTTCTCTCTCTCTCTCTCCATTCTTTCTCTCTCTCTCTCTCTCCAGGCTTTCTCACTTTCTCCAGCCCAGTCTTTCTCTCCCTCTCCAGTCCAGTCCAGTCTTTCTCTCTCTTTCTCCAGTCCACTCTTTCTCTCTCTCCTGTCCAATCTTTCTCTCTCTCTCTCCAGTCCAGTCTTTCTCTGTCTCCCTCTCTCCAACCCAGTCTTTCTCTCTCTCTAGTCCAGTCTTTCTCTCTCTCCAGACCAGTCTTTCTCTATCTCTCTCTCTCCAGTCCAGTCTTCCTCTCTTTCTCTTCAGTCCATTCTTTCTCACCCTCTCTCCTCAGTCCAGTATTTCTCTCTCTCTCTCTCCATTACAGTCTTTCTCTCCAGTCCAGTCTTTCTCTGTCTCCCATCCAGATTTTCACTCTCTTTCTTCAGTCCAGTCCCCCTCTCTCCGCAGTCCTATCTTTCTCTCTCTGTCTCTCCAGTCCAATCATTCTCTCTCTCTCTCTCCAGTTGAATCTTTATCTCTCTCACCCTCCTGTCCAACCTTTCTCTCTCTACCTCTCCAGTCCAATCTTTCGCTCCCCTTTTCTCACTCTCTCCAGTCCAATCTTTCTTCTCACTCGCTCTCTCTTCAGTCCAAGTCTTTCTCTCTCTCTCTCAAGACCAGTCTTTCTCTCCCTCTCTCTCCCTCTCCAATCTTTTTCTCTCTCTCTTCAGTCCTCTCTCTCTCCAGTCTTTCTCTCTCTCTCTCCAGTCTTTCTCTCCCTCTCTCTCCAGTCCAGTCATTCTCTCTATATCTCTCTGACTCTCCAGTCTTTCTCTCTCGCTCTCTCCAGTCTTTCTTTCTAACTCTCTCACTCTCCGGTCTTACTCTCTCTCTCCATTCTTTCTTTCTCTCTCTCTCTCTCTAGTCTTTTTCTCTCTCTCTCTCTCTCTCCAGTCTTTCTTTGTCTCTCTCTCTCTCTCTCTCTCCAGGCTGTCTCTCTTTCTCCAGCCCAGTCTTTCTCTCTCTCTCTCCAGTCCAGTCTTTCTCACTTTCTCTTCAGTCCAGTCTTTCTCATCCTCTCTCCTCTGTCCAGTATTTCTCTCTCTCTCTCTCCATTCCAGTCTTTCTCTCCAGTCCAGTCTTTCTCTGTCTCCCATCCAGATTTTCACTCTCTTTCTTCAGTCCAGTCCCTCTCTCTCCGCAGTCCAGTCTTTCTCTCTCTGTCTCTCCAGTCCAATCATTCTCTCTCTCTCTCTCCAGTTGAATCTTTATCTCTCTCACCCTCCTGTCCAACCTTTCTCTCTCTCCCTCTCCAGTCCAATCTTTCGTTCCCCTTTTCTCTCTCTCTCCAGTCCAATCTTTCTTCTCACTCACTCTCTCTTCAGTCCAAGTCTTTCTCTCTCTCTCTCAAGCCCAGTCTTTCTCTCCCTCTCTCTCCCTCTCCAATCTTACACTCCCTCTCTCTCCCTCTCAAATCTTTTCCTCTCTCTCTCCAGTCCTCTCTCTCTCCAGTCTTTCTCTCTCTCTCTCCAGTCTTTCTCTCCCTCTCTCTCCAGTCCCGTCATTCTCTCTCTATCTCTCTCACTCTCCAGTCATTCTCTCTCAACTCTCTCTCCAGTCTTTCTTTCTATCTCTCTCACTCTCCGGTCTTACTCTCTTTCTCCAGTCTTTCTTTCTCTCTCTCTCTCTCTAGTCTTTTTCTCTCTCTCTCTCTCTCTCCAGGCTGTCTCTCTTTCTCCAGCCCAGTCTTTCACTCTCTCTCTCCAGTCCAGTCTGTCTCTCTTTCTCTTCAGTCCAGTCTTTCTCACCCTCTCTCCTCTGTCCATTATTTCTCTCTCTCTCTCCATTCCAGTCTTTCTCTCCAGTCCAGTCTTTCTCTGTCTCCCATCCAGATTTTCACTCTCTTTCTTCAGTCCAGTCCCTCTCTCTCCGCAGTCCAATCTTTCTCTCTCTGTCTCTCCAGTCCAATCTTTCTCTCTCTCTCTCTCCCGTTGAATCTTTATCTCTCTCACTCTCCTGTCCAATCTTTCTCTCTCTCCCTCTCCAGTCCAATCTTTCGCTCCCCTTTTCACTCTCTCTCCAGTCAAATCTTTCTTCTCACTTGCTCTCTCTCTTCAGTCCAATCTTTCTTCTGTCTCTCTCTCCAGTCCAGTCATTCTTTCTCTATCTCTCTCTCGCTCTCTCTCCAGTCTTTCTCTCGCTCTCCAGTCTTTGTCTCTCTCTCTCTCCCGTCTTTCTTTCTATCTCTCTCACTCTCCAGTCTTTCTCTCTCTCTCTCTCTCACCAGGCTTTCTCTCTTTCTCCGGCGCAGTCTTTCTCTCTCTCTCTCCAGTCCGGTCTTTCTCTCTCTCCAGTCCAGTCTTTCTCTCTCTCTCTCTTCAGTCCAGTCTTGCTCTCCCTCTCTCCTCAGTCCAGTATTTCTCTCTCTCTCTCTCCAGCCCAGTCTTTCTCTCTCTCCAGTCCAGTCTTTCTCTGTCTCCCATCCAGATTTTCTCTCTCTCTTTCTTCAGTCCAGTCCCTCTCTCTCCCCAGTCCAATCTTTCTCTCTCTGTCTCTCCAGTCCAATCATTCTCTCTCTCTCTCTCCAGTCCAGTCTTTTGCTCCCCTTGTCTCTCTCTCTCCAGTCCAATCTTTCTTCTCACTCACTCTCTCTCTTCAGTCCAATCTTTCTCCTGTCTCTCTCTCCAGTCCAGTCATTCTTTCTCTATCTCTCTCTCTCACGCTCTCTCCAGTCTCTCTCTCTCTCCAGTCCAGTCTTTCTCTCTCTTTCTCCAGTCCACTCTTTCTCTCTTGCCTGTCCAATCTTTCTCTCTCTCTCTCCAGTCCAGTCTTTCTCTCTCTCCCTCTCTCCAGCCCAGTCTTTCTCTCTCTCTAGTCCAGTCTTTCTCTCTCTCCAGACCAGTCTTTCTCTATCTCTCTCTCTCCAGTCCAGTCTTCCTCTCTTTCTCTTCAGTCCAGTCTTTCTCACCCTCTCTCCTCAGTCCAGTATTTTTCTCTCTCTCTCTCCATTCCAGTCTTTCTCTCTCTCCAGTCCAATCTTTCTCTCTCTGTCTCTCCAGTCCAATCATTCTCTCTCTCTCTCCAGTTGAATCTTTATCTCTCTCAATTTCCTGTCCAATCTTTCTCTCTCTCCCTCTCCAGTTTAATCTTTCGCTCCCCTTTTCTCTCTCTCCAGTCAAATCTTTCTTCTCACTTGCTCTCTCTCTTCAGTCCAATCTTTCTTCTGTCTCACTCTCCAGTCCAGTCATTCTTTCTCTATCTCTCTCTCACTCTCTCTCTCTCTCTCCAGTCTTTCTATCTCTTTCTCCAGTCCACTCTTTCTCTCTCTGCTGTCCGGTTTTTCTCTCTTATCCACCAGTCCAGTCTTTCTCTCTCTCCCTCTCTCCAGTGCAATCTTTCTCTCTATTTCTCCATCCCGTCTTTCTCTCTATCCTTCCAGTCCAGTCTTTCTCTCTCTCTCTCTCCATTCCAATCTTTCTATCTCTCTCTTCAGCCCAGTCTTTCTCTCTCTCTCTATCCAGTCTTTCTTTCTTTCTCTCTCACTCTCCAGTCTTTCTCTCTCTCTCTCCAGTCTTTCTTTCTCTCTCTCTCTCCAGTCTTTCTCTCTCTCTCTCTCTCCAGGCTTTCTCTCTTTCTCCAGCCCAGTCTTTCTCTCTCTCTCTCCATTCCAATCTTTCTCTAGCTCCAGTACAGTCTTCCTCTCTCTCTCTTCTGTCCAGTCTTTCTCTCCCTTTCTCCTCAGTCCAGTCTTTCTCTCTCTCCAGTCCAGTCTTTCTCTCTCTCCCATCCAGATTTTCTCTCTCTCTTTCTTCAGTCCAGTCCCTCTCTCTCCGCATTCGAATCTTTCTCTCTCTGTCTCTCCAGTCCAATCATTCTCTATCTCTCTCTCCAGTTGAATCTTTATCTATCTCACTCTCCTTTCCAATCTTTCTCTCTCTCTCTCTCCAGTCCAATCTTTCTTCTCACTTGGTCTCTCTCTTCAGTCCAATCTTTCTTCTGACTCACTCTCCAGTCCAGTCATTCTTTCTCTATCTCTCTCTCGCTCTCTCTCTCTCTCTCTCCAGTCTTTCTCTCTCTTTCTCCAGTCCACTCTTTCTCTCTCTCCTGTCCAATCTTTCTCTCTCTCTCTCCAGTCCAGTCTTTCTCTCTCTCCCTCTCTCCAGCACATTCTTTCTCTCTCTCTAGTCCATCCTTTCAATCTCTCCAGACCAGTCTTTCTCTATCTCTCTCTCTCCAGTCCAGTCTTCCTCTCTTTATCCTCAGTCCATTCTTTCTCACCCTCTCTCCTCAGTCCAGTATTTCTCTCTCTCTCTCTCCATTCCAGTCTTTCTCTCCAGTCCAGTCTTTCTCTGTGTCCCATCCAGATTTTCACTCTTTCTTCAGTCCAGTCCCCCTCTCTCCGCAGTCCAATCTTTCTCTCTCTGTCTCTCCAGTCCAATCATTCTCTCCCTCTCTCTCCAGTTGAATCTCTATCTCTCTCACCCTCCTGTCCAACCTTTCTCTCTCTCCTTCTCCAGTCCAATCTTTCGCTCCCCTTTTCTCTCTCTCTCCAGTCCAATCTTTCTTCTCACTCGCTCTATCTTCTGTCCAAGTCTTTCTCTCTCTCTCTCAAGCCCAGACTTTCTCGCCTTCTCTCTCCCTCTCCAATCTTACACTCCCTCTCTCTCCCTCTCCAATCTTTTTCTCTCTCTCTCCAGTCCTCTCTCTCTCCAGTCTTTCTCTCTCTCTCTCTCCAGTCTTTCTCTCCCTCTCTCTCCAGTCCAGTCATTCTCTCTATATCTCTCTGACTCTCCAGTCTTTCTCTCTCTCTCTCTCCAGTCTTTCTTTCTATCTCTCTCACTCTCCGGTCTTACTCTCTCTCTCCAGTCTTTCTTTCTCTCTCTCTCTCTCTAGTCTTTCTCTCTCTCTCTCTCTCTCCAGGCTGTCTGTCTTTCTCCAGCCCAGTCTTTCACTCTCTCTCTCCAGTCCAGTCTTTCTCTCTTTCTCTCCAGTCCAGTCTTTCTCTGTCTCCCATCCAGATTTTCACTCTCTTTCTTCAGTCCAGTCCCTCTCTCTCCGCAGTCCAATCTTTCTCTCTCTGTCTCTCCAGTCCAATCATTCTCTCTCTCTCTCTCCAGTTGAATCTTTATCTCTCTCACTCTCCTGTCCAATCTTTCTCTCTCTCCCTCTCCAGTCCAATCTTTCGCTCCCCTTTTCTCTCTCTCTCCAGTCAAATCTTTCTTCTCACTTGCTCTCTCTCTTCAGTCCAATCTTTCTCCTGTCTCACTCTCCAGTCCAGCCATTCTTTCTCTATCTCTCTCTCTCACGCTCTCTCCAGTCTCTCTCTCTCTCCAGTCCAGTCTTTCTCTCTCTTTCTCCAGTCCACTCTTTCTCTCTCCTGTCCAGTCTTTCTCTCTCTCTCTCCATAACAGTCTTTCTCTCTCTCCCTCTCTCCAGACCAATCTTTCTCTCTATCTCTCCAGTCCCGTCTTTCTCTCTATCTCTCCAGTCCCGTCTTTCTCTCTCTCTCTCCAATCCAGTCTTTCTCTCTCTCCAGTCCAGTCTTTCTCTCTCTCCCATCCAGATTTTCTCTCTCTCTTTCTTCAGTCCAGTCCCTCTCTCTCCGCAGTCCAATCTTTCTCTCTCTGTCTCTCCAGTCCAATCTTTCTCTCTCTCTCTCTCCAGTTGAATCTTTATCTTTCTCACTCTCCTTTCCAATCTTTCTCTCTCTCCCTCTCCAGTCCAATCTTTCACTCCCCTTTTCTCTCTCTCTCCAGTCCAATCTTTCTTCTCACTTGCTCTCTCTCTTCAGTCCAATCTTTCTTCTGTCTCACTCTCCAGTCCAGTCATTCTTTCTCTATCTCTCTCTCTCTCTCTCTCTCTCCAGTCTTTCTCTCTCTCTCCTGTCCAATCTTTCTCTCTCTCTCTCCAGTCCAGTCTTTCTCTCTCTCCCTCTCTACAGCCCAGTCTTTCTCTCTCTCTAGTCCAGTCTTTCTCTCTCTCCAGACCAGTCTTTCTCTATCTCTCTTTCTCCAGTCCAGTCTTCCTCTCTTTCTCTTCAGTCCATTCTTTCTCACCCTCTCTCCTCAGTCCAGTATTTCTCTCTCTCTCTCTCCATTCCAGTCTTTCTCTCCAGTCCAGTCTTTCTCTGACTCCCATCCAGAATTTCACTCTCTCTTTCTTCAGTCCAGTCCCCCTCTCTCCACAGTCCAATCTTTCTCTCTCTGTCTCTCCAGTCCAATCATTCTCTCCCTCTCTCTCCAGTTGAATCTCTATCTCTCTCACCCTCCTGTCCAACCTTTCTCTCTCTTCTTCTCCAGTCCAATCTTTCGCTCCCCTTTTCTCTCTCTCTCCAGTCCAATCTTTCTTCTCACTCGCTCTCTCTTCAGTCCAAGTCTTTCTCTCTCTCTCTCTAGCCCAGTCTTTCTCTGCTTCTCTCTCCCTCTCCAATCTTACACTCCCTCTCTCTCCCTCTCCAATCTTTTTCTCTCTCTCCAGTTCTCTCTCTCTCCAGTCTTTCTCTCCCTCTCTCTCCAGTCCAGTCATTCTCTCTATATCTCTCTGACTCTCCAGTCTTTCTCTCTCGCTCTCTCCAGTCTTTCTTTCTAACTCTCTCACTCTCCGGTCTTACTCTCTCTCTCCAGTCTTTCTTTCTCTCTCTCTCTCTCTAGTCTTTTTCTCTCTCTCTCTCTCTCTCCAGGCTGTCTCTCTTTCTCCAGCCCAGTCTTTCACTCTCTCTCTCCAGTCCAGTCTTTCTCTCTTTCTCTTCAGTCCAGTCTTTCTCACCCTCTCTCCTCTGTCCAGTATTTCTCTCTCTCGCTCTCCATTCCAGTCTTTCTCTCCAGTCCAGTCTTTCTCTGTCTCCCATCCAGATTTTCACTCTCTTTCTTCAGCCCAGTCCCTCTCTCTCCGCAGTCTAATCTTTCTCTCTCTGTCTCTCCAGTCCAATCATTCTCTCTCTCTCCAGTTGAATCTTTATCTCTCTCACTCTCCTGTCCAATCTTTCTCTATCTCCCTCTCCAGTCCAATCTTTCGCTGTCCTTTTCTCTCTCTCTCCAGTCAAATCTTTCTTCTCACTTGCTCTCTCTCTTCAGTCCAATCTTTCTTCTGTCTCACTCTCCAGTCCAGCCATTCTTTCTCTATCTCTCTCTCTCACGCTCTCTCCAGTCTCTCTCTCTCTCCAGTCCAGTCTTTCTCTCTCTTTCTCCAGTCCACTCTTTCTCTCTCCTGTCCAGTCTTTCTCTCTCTCTCTCCAGAACAGTCTTTCTCTCTCTCCCTCTCTCCAGACCAATCTTTCTCTCTATCTCTCCAGTCCCGTCTTTCTCTCTATCTCTCCAGTCCAGTCTTTCTCTCTCTCTCTCCAATCCAGTCTTTCTCTCTCTCCAGTGCAGTCTTTCTCTTTCTCTCTCTCCAGTACAGTCTTCCTCTCTCTCTCTTCTGTCCAGTCTTTCTAACCCTCTCTCCTCAGTCCAGTATTTCTTTCTCTCTCTGCAATCCAGTCTTTCTCTCTCTCCAGTCCAGTCTTTCTCTCTCTCCCATCCAGATTTTCTCTCTCTCTTTCCTCAGTCCAGTCCCTCTCTCTCCGCAGTCCTATCTTTCTCTCTCTGTCTCTCCAGTCCAATCTTTCTCTCTCTCTCTCTCCAGTTGAATCTTTATCTTTCTCACTCTCCTTTCCAATCTTTCTCTCTCTCCCTCTCCAGTCCAATCTTTCGCTCCCCTTTTCTCTCTCTCTCCAGTCCAATCTTTCTTCTCACTTGCTCTCTCTCTTCAGTCCAATCTTTCTCCCGTCTCTCTCTCTCCAGTCCAGTCATTCTTTCTCTATCTCTCTCTCTCTCCAGTCTTTCTCTCTATCTCGCCAGTCCCGTCTTTCTCTCTCTACCTCCAGCCCAGTCTTTGTCTCCCTCTCACTCTCTCTCCAATCTTACTCTCTGTCTCTCTCCCTCTCCAATCTTTTTCTCTCTCTCTCCAGTCCTCTCTCCAATCTTTCTCTCTCTCCCTCTAATCTTTCTCTCCCTCTCTCTCCAGTCCAGTCTTTGTCTCATCTCTCTCCAGTCCAGTCATTCTGTCTCTATCTCTCTCACTCTCCGGTCTTTCTCTCTCTCTCTCTCTCCAGTTTTTCTTTCTATCTCTCTCACTCTCCAGTCTTTCTCTCTCTCTCTCCAGTCTTTTTTTCTATCTCTCTCTCTCCAGTCCAGTCTTTCTCTCTCTTTCTCCAGTCCACTCTTTCTCTCTCTCCTTTCCAATCTTTCTCTCTCTCTCTCCAGCCCAGTCTTTCTCTCCCTTTCTCTCCTTCTCCAATCTTACACTCCCTCTCTCTCCCTCTCCTATCTTTTTCTCTCTCTCTCCAGTCCTCTCTCTCTCCAGACTTTCTCTCTCTGTCTCTCTCCAGTCTTTCTCTCCCTCTCTCTCCAGTCCAGTCTTTCTCTCACTCTCTCTCTCCAGTCCAGTCATTCCCTCTCTATCTCTCTCACTCTCCAGTCTTTCTCTCTCTCTCTCTCCAGTCTTTCTTTCTATCTCTCTCAATGTCCAGTCTTTCTCTCTATCTCTCCAGTCTATCTTTCTCTTGGTCTCTCTCCAGTCTTTCTCTCTCTCTCTCTCTCTCTCCAGGCTCTATCTCTTTCTCCAGCCCAGTCTTTCTCTCTCTCCAGTCCAGTCTTTCTCTCTCTCTCTCTCCAGGACAGTCTTCCTCTCTCTCTCTTCTGTCCAGTCTTTCTCTCCCTCTCTCCTCAGTCCAGTATTTCTCTCTCTCTCTCTCCATTCCAGTGTTTCTCTCTCTCCATTCCAGTCTTTCTCTCCAGTCCAGTCTTTCTCTGTCTCCAATCCAGATTTTCACTCTCTTTCTTCAGTCCAGTCCCTCTCTCTCCGCAGTCCAATCTTTCTCTCTCTGTCTCTCCAGTCCAATCATTCTCTCTCGCTCTCTCCAGTTGAATCGTTATCTCTCTCACTCTCCTGTCCAATCTTTCTCTCTCTCCCTCTACAGTTCAATCTTTCGCTGTCCTTTTCTCTCCCTCTCCTTTCCAATCTTTCTTCTCACTCGCTCTCTCTCTTCAGTCCAAACTTTTTCCTGTCTCTCTCTCCAGTCCACTCATTCTTTCTCTATCTCTCTCTCGCTCTCTCTCCCGTCTCTCTCTCTCTCTCCAGTTTTTCTCTCTCTCTCTCTCTCCATTCCTGTCTTTCTCTCTCTTTCTCCAGTCCACTCTTTCTCTCTCTCCTGTCCAGTCTTTCTCTCTCTCTCTCCAGTCTAGTCTTTCTCTCTCTCCAAACCAATCTTTCCCTCTATCTCTCCAGTCCCGTCTTTCTCTCTATCTCTCCAGTCCAGTCTTACTCTCTCTATCTCCAGCCCATTCTTTCTCTCCCTCTCACTCCATCTCCAATCTTACTCTCCCTCTCTCTCCCTCTCCAATCTTTTTCTCTCTCTCCCTAGTCCTCTCTCTCTCCAGTCTTTCTCTCTCTCTCCAGTCTTTCTCTCCCTCTCTCTCCAGTCCAGTCTTTCTGTCACTCTCTCTCCAGTCCAGTCATTCTCTCTCTATCTCTCTCACTCTCCAGTCTTTCTCTCTCTCTCTCCAGTCTTTCTTTCTCTCTCTCTGTCTCTCCAGTCCAGTCTTTCTCTCTCTTTCTCCAGTCCACTCTTTCTCTCTCTCCTGTCCAATCTTTCTCTCTCTCTCTCCAGTCCAGTCTTTCTCTCTCTCCCTCTCTCCAGCCCAGTCTTTCTCTCTCTCCAGTCCAGTCATTCTCTCTCTCCCATCCAGATTTTCTCTCTCTCTTTCTTCAGTCCAGTCCCTCTCTCTCCGCAGTCCAATCTTTCTCTCTCTGTCTCTCCAGTCCAATCATTCTCTCTCTCTCTCTCCAGTTGAATCTTTATCTCTCTCACTCTCCTTTCCAATCTTTCTCTCTCTCCCTCTCCAGTCCAATCTTTTGCTCCCCTTTTCTCTCTCTCTCCAGTCCAATCTTTCTTCTCACTTGCTCTCTCTCTTCAGTCCAATCTTTCTTCTGTCCCATCTCCAGTCCTGTCATTCTTTCTCTAGCTCTCTCTCGCTCTCTCTCTCTCCAGTCTTTCTCTCTCTTTCTCCAGTCCATTCTTTCTCTCTCTCCTGTCCAATCTTTCTCTCTCTCTCTCCAGTCCAGTCTTTCTCTCTCTCCCTGTCTCCAGCCCAGTCTTTCTCTCTCTCTAGTCCAATCTTTCTCTCTCTCCAGACCAGTCTTTCTCTATCTCTCTCTCTCCAGTCCAGTCTTCCTCTCTTTCTCTTCAGTCCAGTCTTTCTCACCCTCTCTGCTCAGTCCAGTATTTCTCTCTCTCTCTCTCCATTCCAGTCTTTCTCTCTCTCCAGTCCTATCTTTCTCTCTCTGTCTCTCCAGTCCAATCATTCTCTCTCTCTCTCTCCTGTTGAATCTTTATCTCTCTCAATTTCCTGTCCAATCTTTCTCTCTCTCCCTCTCCAGTTCAATCTTTCACTCCCCATTTCTCTCTCTCCAGTCAAATCTTTCTTCTCACTTGCTCTCTCTCTTCAGTCCAATCTTTCTTCTGTCTCACTCTCCAGTCCAGTCATTCTTTCTCTATCTCTCACTCTCTCTCTCTCTCTCTCCAGTCTTTCTATCTCTTTCTCCAGTCCACTCTTTCTCTCTCTGCTGTCCAGTCTTTCTCTCTTATCCACCAGTCCAGTCTTTCTCTCTCTCCCTCTGTCCAGTGCAATCTTTCTCTCTATTTCTCCAGTCCCGTCTTTCTCTCTATCCCTCCAGTCCAGTCTTTCTCTCTCTCTCTCTCCATTCCAATCTTTCTATCTCTCTCTTCAGTCCAGTCTTTCTCTCTCTCTCTCCAGCCCAGTCTTTCTCTCCCTCTCACTGCATCTCCAATCTTACTCTCCCTCTCTCTCCCTCTCCAATCTTTTTCTCTGTCTCCCTAGTCCTCTCTCTCTCTCCAGTCTTTCTCTCTCTCTCTCCAGTCTTTCTCTCCCTCTCTCTCCAGTGCAGTCTTTCTCTCACTCTCTCTCCAGTCCAGTCATTCTCTCTCTATCTCTCTCACTCTCCAGTCTTTCTCTCTCTCTCTCTCCCGTCTTTCTTTCTTTCTCTCTCACTCTCCAGTCTTTCTCTCTCTATCTCCAGTCTTTCTTTCTCTCTCTCTCTCTCCAGTCTTTCTCTCTCTCTCTCTCTCTCTCTCCAGGCTTTCTCTCTTTCTCCAGCCCAGTCTTTCTCTCTCTCCCTCTCTACAGCCCAGTGTTTCTCTCTCTCTAGTCCAGTCTTTCTCTCTCTCCAGACCAGTCTTTCTCTATCTCTCTCTCTCCAGTCCAGTCTTCCTCTCTTTCTCTTCAGTCCATTCTTTCTCACCCTCTCTCCTCAGTCCAGTATTTCTCTCTCTCTCTCCATTCCAGTATGTCTCTCTCTCTCTCCATTCCAGTCTTTCTCTCCAGTCCAGTCTTTCTCTGTCTCCCATCCAGATTTTCACTCTCTCTTTCTTCAGTCCAGTCCCCCTCTCTCCGCAGTCCAATCTTTCTCTCTCTGTCTCTCCAGTCCAATCATTCTCTCCCTCTCTCTCCCTCTCCAATCTTTTTTTCTCTCTCTCCAGTCCTCTCTCTCTCCAGTCTTTCTCTCTCTCTCTCCAGTCTTTCTCTCCCTCTCTCTCCAGTCCAGTCATTCTCTCTATATCTCTCTGACTCTCCAGTCTGTCTCTCTCTCTCTCTCTCCAGTCTTTCTTTCTATCTCTCTCACTCTCCGGTCTTACTCTCTCTCTCCAGTCTTTCTTTCTCTCTCTCTCTAGTCTTTTTTTCTCTCTCTCTCTCTCTCCAGGCTGTCTCTCTTTCTCCAGCCAAGTCTTTCACTCTCTCTCTCCAGTCCAGTCTTTCTCTCTTTCTCTTCAGTCCAGTCTTTCTCACCCTCTCTCCTCTGTCCAGTATTTCTCTCTCTCTCTCTCCATTCCAGTCTTTCTCTCCAGTCCAGTCTTTCTCTCTCTCTCCAGTCCAGTCTTTCTCTCTCTCCCTCTCTCCAGCCCAGTCTTTCTCTCTCTCCCATCCAGATTTTCTCTCTCTCTTTCTTCAGTCCAGTCCCTCTCTCTCCGCAGTCCAATCTTTCTCTCTCTGACTCTCCAGTCCAATCATTCTCTCTCTCTCTCTCCAGTTGAATCTTTATCTCTCTCACTCTCCTTTCCAATCTTTCTCTCTCTCCCTCTCCAGTCCAATCTTTCACTCCCCTTTTCTCTCTCTCTCCAGTCCAATCTTTCTTCTCACTTGCTCTCTCTCTTCAGTCCAATCTTTCTTCTGTCTCACTCTCCAGTCCAGTCATTCTTTCTCTATCTCTCTCTCACTCTCTCTCTCTCCAGTCTTTCTCTCTCTTTCTCCAGTCCATTCTTTCTCTCTCTCCTGTCCAATCTTTCTCTCTCTCTCTCCAGTCCAGTCTTTCTCTCTCTCCCTCTCTCCAGCCCAGTCTTTCTCTCTCTCTAGTCCAGTCTTTCTCTCTCTCCAGACCAGTCTTTCTCTATCTCTCTCTCTCCAGTCCAGTCTTCCTCTCTTTCTCTTCAGTCCAGTCTTTCTCACCCTCTCTCCTCAGTGCATTATTTCTCTCTCTCTCTCTCCATTCCAGTCTTTGTCTCTCTCCAGTCCAATCTTTCTCTCTCTGTCTCTCCAGTCCAATCATTCTCTCTCTCTCTATCCAGTTGAATCTTTATCTCTCTCAATTTCCTGTCCAATCTTTCTCTCTCTCCCTCTCCAGTTCAATCTTTCGCTCCCCTTTTCTCTCTCTCCAGTCAAATCTTTCTTCTCACTTGCTCTCTCTCTTCAGTCCAATCTTTCTTCTGTCTCACTCTCCAGTCCAGTCATTCTTTCTCTATCTCTCTCTCACTCTCTCTCTCTCTCTCCAGTCTTTCTATCTCTTTCTCCAGTCCACTCTTTCTCTCTCTGCTGTCCAGTCTTTCTCTCTTATCCACCAGTCCAGTCTTTCTCTCTCTCCCTCTGTCCAGTGCAATCTTTCTCTCTATTTCTCCAGTCCCGTCTTTCTCTCCATCCCTCCAGTCCAGTCTTTCTCATTCTCTCTCTCCATTCCAATCTTTCTATCTCTCTCTTCAGTCCAGTCTTTCTCTCTCTCTCTCCAGCCCAGTCTTTCTCTCCCTCTCTCTCCCTCTCCAATCTTACTCTCCCTCTCTCTCCGTCTCCAAATTTTTTCTCTCTCTCTCCAGTCCTCTCTCTCTCCAGTCTTTCTCTCTCTCTCTCTCTCCAGTCTTTCTCTCCCTCTCTCTCCAGTCCAGTCTTTCTCTCACTCTCTCTCCAGTCCAGTCATTCTCTCTTTATCTCTTTCACTCTCCAGTCTTTCTCTCTCTTTCTCTCTCTCCAGTCTTTCTTTCTATCTCGCTCACTCTCCAGTCTTTCTTTCTCTCTCTCTCTCCAGTCTTTCTCTCTCTCTCTCTCTCTCTCCAGGCTTTCTCTCTTTCTCCAGCCCAGTCTTTCTCTCTCTCTCTCCATTCCAGTCTTTCTTTAGCTCCAGTCCAGTCTTTCTCTCTCTCTCTCTCCAGTACAGTCTTCCTCTCTCTCTCTTCTGTCCAGTCTTTCTCTCCCTCTCTCCTCAGTCCAGTATTTCTCTCTCTCTCTCCAATCCAGTCTTTCTCTCTCTCCAGTCCAGTCTTTCTCTCTCTCCCATCCAGATTTTCTCTCTCTCTTTCTTCAATCCAGTCCCTCTCTCTCCGCATTCGAATCTTTCTCTCTCTGTCTCTCCAGTCCAATCATTCTCTCTCTCTCTCTCCAGTTGTATCTTTATCTCTCTCACTCTCCTTTCCAATCTTTCTCTCTCTCCCTCTCCAGTCCAATCTTTCGCTCCCCTTTTCTCTCTCTCTCCAGTCCAATCTTTCTTCTCACTTGCTCTCTCTCTTCAGTCCAATCTTTCTTCTGTCTCACTCTCCAGTCCAGTCATTCTTTCTCTATCTCTCTCTCGCTCTCTCTCTCTCTCTCTCCAGTCTTTCTCTCTCTTTCTCTCCTGTCCAATCTTTCTCTCTCTCTCTCCAGTCCAGTCTTCCTCTCTCTCCCTCTCTCCAGCCCAGTCTTTCTCTCTCTCTAGTCCAGTCTTTCTCTCTCTCCAGACCAGTCTTTCTCTATCTCTCTCTCTCCAGTCCAGTCTTCCTCTCTTTCTCTTCAGTCCATTCTTTCTCACCCTCTCTCCTCAGTCCAGTATTTCTCTCTCTCTCTCTCCATTCCAGTCTTTCTCTCCAGTCCAGTCTTTCTCTGTCTCCCATCCAGATTTTCACTCTCTCTTTCTTCAGTCCAGTCCCCCTCTCTCCGCAGTCCAACCTTTCTCTCTCTGTCTCTCCAGTCCAATCATTCTCTCCCTCTCTCTCCAGTTGAATCTCTATCTCTCTCACCCTCCTGTCCAACCTTTCTCTCTCTCCTTCTCCAGTCCAATCTTTCGCTCCCCTTTTCTCTCTCTCTCCAGTCCAATCTTTCTTCTCACTCGCTCTCTCTTCAGTCCAAGTCTTTCTCTCTCTCTCTCTCTCCAGTCTTTCTCTCCTTCTCTCTCCCTCTCCAATCTTACACTCCCTCTCTCTCCCTCTCCAATCTTTTTCTCTTTCTCTCCAGTCCTCTCTCTCTCCAGTCTTTCTCTCTCTCTCTCCAGTCTTTCTTTCTATCTCTCTCACTCTCCGGTCTTACTCTCTCTCTCCAGTCTTTCTTTCTCTCTCTCTCTCTCCAGTCTTTTTCTCTCTCTCTCTCTCTCTCCAGGCTGTCTCTCTTTCTCCAGCCAAGTCTTTCACTCTCTCTCTCCAGTCCAGTCTTTCTCTCTTTCTCTTCAGTCCAGTCTTTCTCACCCTCTCTCCTCTGTCCAGTATTTCTCTCTCTCTCTCTCCATTCCAGTCTTTCTCTCCAGTCCAGTCTTTCTCTGTCTCCAATCCAGATTTTCACTCTCTTTCTTCAGTCCAGTCCCTCTCTCTCCGCAGTCCAATCTTTCTCTCTCTGTCTCTCCAGTCCAATCATTCTCTCTCTCTCTCTCCAGTTGAATCTTTATCTCTCTCACTCTCCTGTCAATCCTACTCTATCTCCCTCTCCAGTCCAATCTTTCGCTCCCCTTTTCTCTCTCTCTCCAGTCAAATCTTTCGTCTCACTTGCTCTCTCTCTTCAGTCCAATCTTTCTTCTGTCTCACTCTCCAGTCCAGCCATTCTTTCTCTATCTCTCTCTCTCACGCTCTCTCCAGTCTTTCTCTCTCTTTTTCCAGTCCACTCTTTCACTCTCTCCTGTCCAATCTTTCTCTCTCGCTCCAGCCCAGTCTTTCTCTCCCTCTCTCTCCTTCTCCAATCTTACACTCCCTCTATCTCCCTCTCCAATCTTTTTCTCTCTCTCTCCAGTCCTCTCTCTCTCCAGACTTTGTCTCTCTGTCTCTCTCCAGTCTTTCTCTCCCTCTCTCTCCAGTCCAGTCTTTCTCTCACTCTCTCTCCAGTCCAGTCATTTTCTCTCTATCTCTCTCACTCTCCAGTCTTTCTCTCTCTCCCTCTCTCCAAACCAATCTTTCTCTCTATCTCTCCAGTCCCGTCTTTCTCTCTATCTCTCCAGTCCAGTCTTACTCTCTCTATCTCCAGCCCAGTCTTTCTCTCCCTCTCACTCCATCTCCAATCTTACTCTCCCTCTCTCTCCCTCTCCAATCTTTTTCTCTCTCTCCCTAGTCCTCTCTCTCTCCAGTCTTTCTCTCTCTCTCTCCAGTCTTTCTCTCCCTCTCTCTCCAGTCCAGTCTTTCTCTCACTCTCTCTCCAGTCCAGTCATTTCCTCTCTATCTCTCTCACTCTCCAGTCTTTCTCTCTCTCCCTCTCTCCAAACCAATCTTTCTCTCTATCTCTCCAGTCCCGTCTTTCTCTCTATCTCACCAGTCCAGTCTTACTCTCTCTATCTCCAGCCCACTTTCTCTCCCTCTCACTCCATCTCCAATCTTACTCTCCCTCTCTCTCCCTCTCCAATCTTTTTCTCTTTCTCCCTAGTCCTCTCTCTCAACAGTCTTTCTCTCTCTCTCTCCAGTCTTTCTCTCCCTCTCTCTCCAGTCCAGTCTTTCTCTCACTCTCTCTCCAGTCCAGTCATTCTCTCTCTATCTCTCTCACTCTCCAGTCTTTCTCTCTCTCTCTCCAGTCTTTCTTTCTCTCTCTCTGTCTCTCCAGTCCAGTCTTTCTCTCTCTTTCTCCAGTCCACACTTTCTCTCTCTCCTGTCCCATCTTTCTCACTCTGTCCAGTCCAGTCTTTCTCTCTCTCCCTCTCTCCAGCCCAGTCTTTCTCTCTCTCCAGTCCAGTCATTCTCTCTCTCCAATCCAGATTTTCTCTCTCTCTTTCTTCAGTCCAGTCCCTCTCTCTCCGCAGTCCAATCTTTCTCTCTCTGTCTCTCCAGTCCAATCATTCTCTCTCTCTCTCTCCAGTTGAATCTTTATCTTTCTCACTCTCCTGTCCAATCTTTCTCTCTCTCCCTCTCCAGTTCAATCTTTCGCTCTCCTTTTCTCTCTCTCTCCAGTCCAATCTTTCTTCTCACTCGCTCTCTCTCTTCAGTCCAATCTTTCTCCTGTCTCTCCAGTCCACTCATTCTTTCTCTATCTCCCTCTCGCTGTCTCTCCCGTCTCTCTCTCTCTCTCTCCAGACTTTCTCTCTCTGTCTCTCTCCAGTCTTTCTCTCCCTCTCTCTCCAGTCCAGTCTTTCTCTCACTCTCTCTCCAGTCTTTCTTTCTATCTCTTTCACTGTCCAGTCTTTCTCTCTCTCTCCAGTCTATCTTTCTCTCGCTCTCTCTCCAGTCTTTCTCTCTCTCTCTCGCTCTCTCTCCCGTCTCTCTCTCTCTCTCTCTCTCTCTGTCTCTCCAGTCCAGTCTTTCTCTCTCTTTCTCCAGTCCACTCTTTCTCTCTCTCCTGTCCAGTCTTTCTCCCTCTCTCTCCAGTCTTTCTTTCTATCTCTCTCACTGTCCAGTCTTTCTCTCTCTCTCTCCAGTCTATCTTTCTCTCGCTCTCTCTCCAGTCTTTCTCTCTCTCTCTCGCTCTCTCTCCCGTCTCTCTCTCTCTCTCTCTCTGTCTCTCCAGTCCAGTCTTTCTCTCTCTTTCTCCAGTCCACTCTTTCTCTCTCTCCAGTCCAGTCTTTCTCTGTCTCCCTCTCTCCAGCCCAGTCTTTCTCTCTCTCTAGTCCAGTCTTTCTCTCTCTCCAGTCCAGTCTTTCTCTATCTCTCTCTCTCCAGTCCAGTCTTCCTCTCTTTCTCTTCAGTCCAGTCTTTCTCACCCTCTCTCCTCTGTCCAGTATTTCTCTCTCTCTCTCTCCATTCCAGTTTTTCTCTCCAGTCCAGTCTTTTTCTGTCGCCCATCCAGATTTTCTCTCTCTCTTTCTTCAGTCCAGTCCCGCTCTCTCCGCAGTCCAATCTTTCTCTCTCTGTCTCTACAGTCCAATCATTCGCTCTCTCTCCAGTTGAATCTTTATCTCTCTCACTCTCCTGTTCAATCTTTCTTTCTCTCCCTCTCCAGTCCAATCTTTCGCTCCCCTTTTCTCTCTCTCTCCAGTCCAATCTTTCTTCTCACTCGCTCTCTCTCTTCATTCCAATCTTTCTTCTGTCTCTCTCTCCAGTCCAGTCATTCTTTCTCTATCTCTCTGTCGCACTCTCTCTCTCTCCAGTCTTTCATTCTCTCTCTCCAGTCCAGTCTTTCTCTCTCTTTCTCCAGTCCACTCTTTCTCTCTCTCCTGTCCAGTCTTTCTCTCACTCTCTCCAGTCCAGTCTTTCTCTCTCTCCCTCTCTCCAGTCCAATCTTTCTCTCTATCTCTGCAGTCCCGCCTTTCTTTCTATCTCTCCTTTCCAGTCTGTTTCTCTCTCTCTCTCCAATCCAATCTTTCTATCTCTCTCTTCAGTCCAGTCTTTCTCTCTCTCTCTCTCCAGCCCAGTCTTTCTCTCCCTCTCACTCCCTCTCCAATCTTACTCTCCCTCTCTCTCCCTCTCCAGTCTTTCTCTCTCTCTCTCCAGTCTTTCTCTCCCTCTCTCTCCAGTCCAGTCTTTCTCTCATTCTCTCTCCTGTCCAGTCATTCACTCTCAATCTCTCTCACTCTCCAGTCTTTCTCTCTCTCTCCAGTCTTTCTTTCTATCTCTCTCACTCTCCAGTCTTTCTCTCTCTCTCTCCAGTCTTTCTTTCCCTCTCTCTCTCTCCAGTCTTTCTTTCCCTCTCTCTCTCTCTCTCTCTCCAGGCTTTCTCTCTTTCTGCAGCTCAGTCTTTCTCTCTCTCTCTCAAGTCCAGTCTTTCTCTCTCTCCATTCCAGTCTTTCTCTCTTTCCAGTCCATTCTTTCTCTATCTCCCATCCAGATTTTCTCTCTCTCTTTCTTCAGTCCAGTCCCTCTCTCTCCTCAGTCCAATCTTTCTCTCTCTGTCTCTCCAGTCCAATCGTTCTCTCTCTCTCCCTCCAGTCGAATCTTTATCTCTCTCACTCTCCTTTCCAATCTTTCTCTCTCTCCCTCTCCAGTCCAATATTTCGCTCCCCTTTTCTCTCTCTCTCCATTCCAATCTTTCTTCTCACTTGCTGTCTCTCTTCAGACCAATCTTTCTTCTGTTTGTCTCTGCAGTCCAGTCATTCTTTCTCTATCTCTCTCTCGCTCTTTCTCCAGTCTCTCTCTCTCTCTCTTTCTCCAGTCTTTCTCTCTCTCTCTCCAGTCCAGTCTTACTCTCTCTTTCTCCAGTCCTCTCTTTCTCTCTCTCCAATCCAGTCTTTCTCTCTCTCCCTCTCTCCAGTCCAATCTTTCTCTCTATCTCGCCAGTCCCGTCTTTCTCTCTATTTCTCCAGTCCAGTCTTTCTCTCTCTCTCTCTCCAGTCGAATCTTTCTATCTCTCTCTTCAGTCCAGTCTTTCTCTCTCTCTCTCCAGCCCATTCTTTCTCTCCCTCTCACTCCCTCTCCAATCTTACACTCCCTCTCTCTCCCTCTCCCATCTTTTTCGCTCTCTCTCCAGTCCTCTCTCTCTCCAGTCTTTCTCTCTCTCTCTCCCTCCAATCTTTCTCTCCGTCTCTCTCCAGTCCAGTCTTTCTCTCACTCTCTCTCCAGTCCAGTCATTCTCTCTCTATCTCTCTCACTCTCCAGTCTTTCTCTCTCTCTCTCTCCCGTCTTTCTTTCTGTCTCTCTCACTCTCCAGTCTTTCTCTCTCTCTCTCTCTATCTCTCCAGGCTTTCTCTCTTTCTCCAGCCCAGTCTTTCTCTCTCTCAAGTCCAGTCATTCTTTCTCTATCTCTCTCTCACTCTCTCTCTCTCTCTCCAGTATTTCTATCTCTTTCTCCAGTCCACTCTTTCTCTCTTTGCTGTCCAGTCCTTCTCTCTTATCCAACAGTCCAGTCTTTCTCTCTCTCCCTCTCTCCAGTCCAATCTTTCTCTCTATTTCTCCAGTCCCGTCTTTCTCTCTATCCCTCCAGTCCAGTCTTTCTCACTCTCTCTCTCCATTCCAATCTTTATATCTCTCTCTTCAGTCCAGTCTTTCTCTCTCTCTCTCCAGCCCAGTCTTTCTCTCCCTCTCTCTCCCTCTCCAATCTTACTCTCCCTCTCTCTCCGTCTCCAAATTTTTTCTCTCCCTCTCCAGTCCTCTCTCTCTCCAGTCTTTCTCTCTCTCTCTCCAGTCTTTCTCTCCCTCTCTCTCCAGTCCAGTCTTTCTCTCACTCTCTCTCCAGTCCAGTCGTTCTCTCTCTATCTCTCTCACTCTC